>NW_006431919.1:7921948-7960021 GCF_000325575.1 Pteropus alecto | reverse complement strand
TATTTCTCTAAGCACAGCCCCGAGAGTGCCAGCCTTTTGACAAGCCAGAAGGAAGAGAAGACACTCTGTGAAAATGGGGCATTAATGGTTTGTGAATCCGAAGATAGTTAACTGATATGTGCATTCAATTAAGATGAGTTTTTCAGTTAAAAGACTCCCTAGGAGGAGAGGCTTGATTCTCATTTCTGGGGTATGAGCAGTTAATGAAGAAAGCATATCAGAATTCTACCATGTTACCCCGAGCTGCCTCACGATTCCATACAATTTTCAAGTTACTCGATTAAGGAAAACTTGCCAGGTGAGATTAAACAAGCTGGAAGGTGATAATGGAGAAGTGCGTGTCATTTCTCATCTTTTTTTATGAATGACATCACCACCATACACCTCACAGAAAATGGTTTGGGGCTTAAGTGTGATCTTTTTTAGAAAGTTTCCCTTTTGAAACTTATATCTTACTGGAGTCAAGTCTTTATATAGCATATATGAATATACATTTATCTTTTCAAGTCGAAGCCGGATTGTTTTTGCTTGAGGCATCTTTTATTGTTTGTTTCATTCTGGGTTGCCCTGAAGGGAAAGATAACGTCATTCTTCCAATGTATTAGCTAAATGCTTCCACGGGGTCAGTCCAGTGTAAGGGGTGAATAGGTGGGTGGGCGCTGGAGACTCACTGCCTGAGTTTGAATCCTGGTTCTTCTCTTACTGCTGTGAAATTTGGGCAAGATCCATCACCTCTCCGTCGTCCTCAGGGTCTTCCCTTATCTGTCAATATGGGGATGATAACAGTACAGATTTCCTAGGGATGGCTAAGAATTAATGGTATATAATAGTGTCGAGCGCCGTCTCCAGCACATTCTAACCGCATCAGTTACTATGAGCTACAATTCTTACCACATTTCCATTACACGAATGAAAGTAAAATCAGAGCACATTGTTTTTAATCCGAGGGGTTTTTACAAAATAGACTTTAAGAGAGATTGATAAGGAAAAAAAAAAGTGTGGACACTTCGTAGATGTGCTCCAAGATACTTTCAGGAGCTTGGGAGCCTTCGTTGGTGTTCCCTGCAGTTAGTGTTCGTTTCATAAAGTGGCAGGGCCTTTGGCTTTGAAATGGCCAGCAGTTACACGAGATAGATCTTGTGATGAAGATGTTGTCATCTGAAGGGTAAGTTTGATGTCTTTTTCTACAGGTGAAATTTCATCATGCTTCTTTTCACTGCCCACCACACCCCCCGCCACCTGCTAACAACCTCAGTTTTCTTACCTGTGAAATAAGAATACTTACCTCTTGGGGGTATTGAAAAAAATAATTTAACAAAAGTAAAATGCTGAGTACCAGTTCTCAATAAATGACCCTTCTTATTTTAAGTCAGGCTTATGTGGAGGACAGATGTGGAGACCTGGAGTAGACTGGGTCCAGCATTTGAGTTTTCATTCCGATTCAGCTCTTAACTAGCTACTTGATCTTGCACTGATCACTTAAGGGCTCCAAAGCATGGTTGTGTGGTGTTTTGTTTTGTTTTGTTTTGGTAAAAGGAAGGATCTTTGCAGCAATAAAGTTCTGAAGTTGATTGAATGGATGTGCTGTTGTCCCCCTATCTGGCCGCATCAAGATCAAGTTGTTAATTCCAGAGTTCGAATGGAGACTTACAAGAAAGCATTCTTATCTAAAAGTTGTTTTGGTAGCTTTTGAAAAATGCAATCCAGTATATTTGATTTTGTTCTTAAAGGGTCACAGTACCTATTGTCCCAATATAATCATAAAATTTTTCCATCTAGGACTAGGTCAGCAGTTTATCAAGCCTGGTCTCTGCCCCTGCAGTTATGTCTCAGCTCTCTGAAAAACTCGGCAACAGTATCTGACGCAGTGGCCTCAGGCAAAGTGAATTCCACAGATGGAGTTAAATACGTATTTTCATTTCCTCTAAATTCACCAGCCTCCAATAGAGGTCGGCAGATTGTAGAGAGAGAATAT
This sequence comes from Pteropus alecto, assembly GCF_000325575.1. Lineage (NCBI taxonomy): Eukaryota > Metazoa > Chordata > Mammalia > Chiroptera > Pteropodidae > Pteropus > Pteropus alecto. The sequence continues at coordinate 7,958,046 of NW_006431919.1, read as the reverse complement.
GGAAGGAAGGTCAATTCTTTTTCCTTGTTCCCGCTTAGGATTCATTTTAAGCTGCTCCATCATACCTATTAATTTAGGGGGATTGGAAGATTCCAGTTGGAGAATTTCAGCTTCTAGTTCCGGTCTGAAGGAAGAAGAGAGCCTGGGGGTGTCAGAGCAGGAACGAGGCCTTCTTGAAATACGAGACGGCATTGCTGAAGTTTCACAAGGCTGGTGTGGCTGGTGTGGGCCTGTGCCCAGTCGGAAAAATAGAGTTGTTAGGAGTGGTTTGTGTGGCCACAGGACCTACTTTTGTGGATACCTCTGAACTCGATGATTTAGTCTCCGAACTTAGTCAGAGATAGCCAATTTACCCTCTAAAATGCTGGACCCATTTCTAACTAACCACCAGTGTACCAGAGTACTTGTATCTCCATGCAAATTGCTATCATTGAGAATTTAACCACGCAAGTCACTTTTATTAGTAAAAATTAGTCTGCCGTCGCTCTGTCAGCAGACTAGTGCCATTCTCCAACGGCATCCTGTCATAAAATCTGTTCATGATGCATGTACCTTTGGAGAGCCATTTGCAAGTCTTAGGAGGACTAACCAGAGATATTAACTAAATGTCTTCCCAAGAGCTGAAAATAACCCAAAGAAGCACTAACGAAAAGTTAGTCATGATATCCTTCAATAGGGAATGTGCCATGCCATCTTTAAAAGTCCTTGGCCTCACTTGGGCTAGGCCTCCCCCGCCCACCTACCCGTACCTGCCCACGGTATTTCACATAGACCAGGAAGCCTCCCTGGTGCTTGGGATGAGAAGTGAAAACTTGCAGCCTGATGGTGGAAGCCCGTGTTTCTTCTGGCTATGTTAGTGGATCACCAGAGTGTGCTCACAGATCGATGGTGACAGCCAGCATTTTCTTCCCCTGCTGGAGAGTGTGGTTCGCGTGCCGAATAGACCCCTTCCCTTTCGTCTTTTTCCTTTACATTTAGAGAACTTATTATACCAGCTCAGTGATTGTTCTCTGATACAGTTTCTAAATCCCTCCCCCACTTTTTCTTGGGGAGGGCACTAAATTCAAATGGGAATGTGAAAGACTTTGGGTCAGTAATTTAGTGACTGGTCCATTCTCTTTAGCTCTTGAGAGCTGACATTGGCCTTACTGATATAAATTCATTAAGGTGCTTTACAATGGAGATTTGGTAAAGATATGCAGCACAAATAACCTTCTGTGCACCTGGCGTGGGAGGTGAGGTTCAAGCCTTTTCCTCGCCGAAGGTCAGAACCAGTGTCCAATTTACAGCAAACACACTTATGATGCTTGCTGCTCCCTTTGGTTTTTATCTTCACAGTAGGTTTAACCTGACCAAGAAGTAATTACACCATTATTTTTTATGTGGTGCTTTATTACTTGCTTTTCAAAATTGGTTTCCAGCATCTCATGAGCTAATAGCAACAAATACGTGATTATAATGTTCACTCCGTCGGGAGGCATGGGGTTATTGCGGAAGTGGCCACATATCCATTGCCCACACAATAACTGTTACTCCAGAACGAGTAAATTACTTAACTAAACAGCTATTGATTGTAAGTCATCAGGGACCAATATTAAGACCACCAACATCCAAAGGAGAAGATTAAATTCTGGTCACATATACAAATGTATTTTGTTTGTATTTTGTGGCGAGAAGACCCAGTCCTCAGTGGTTCATGAGTCCCAAGCTAGAGCGGGTTAGAAGTAATAGAACCTGATTGGGGTGCCTCAAAGTCATCAACTTGGTTCTAGCCACTTCAAAGAGAAGAGTCAAGATTGGGAGTAAAAAAAAAAAAAACCAAGAGCCATGGACAATCTCCTCATCCTCACCCTTCCTACTCTACTGACAGGAACTGACCGATTCTAAAGGTGAAGTTGGCCCATAGCTTTTGTCTGCAGGCATGTAGACTTCTACACTTTTCTTGGGGACTGAGATGACTCTGATCTGGGACTGAGTGTCCTCTACTTTCTCATACACTTCTTGTCATTAGCTAAGCTTCTGTTGGGCAGGCAGATTTGCCCACTACTCTTACTCACTTGGTGTGTTCATATCTTCGTATGAGGGTTACTGCATGAGATAAAAGAAAACTAGAGCCTCTGGGCTAAAGCATTCACAAATCTCCTGAAACTGCACTTACACCTACATGCATGATCTTGGAATGGCCTGCTTCAAAAACTTCTCCTCAGACCTCTCCTGGTTGATCACTCAGCTGCACCAGATGGTGTGGACAACCCCTTCCATTTTAAGCTCCCCATTTGATTTCATTGACTTTATTCTCTCCTGGTATCCTTCTACTTTTTTGACCTGCCGTTGTCCTTTTTGTCTCTGAATCTTTCTCTAACTATCGTTAACTGTTAGTGTTCCTGTAGCGCACTGTCTGTCCCTGGTTCTCTCCTCACACCAATGGTTTCAGCTGTATCTTGGCATCGCCCGTAACACTAACTCCATCCTTAGTCTTTTCCCTTAGTTTCAGGCCTTTATTTCCAAGCGTGTAGTAAACATTTTTATGTGGATGTCCTATTGGCATCTAAAATGCAGCACTTCTGAAATTGAACTCGTGACTTTTTCCTTCCATATATAGTTTTCTTTTTGCATTCTTTATGCTCCTAAATGGAGACTCTGTCTCCCTATTAGGTGAACTAGAAGTGTCAGCGTCATCCTCCACTCTTTCTAACCCCTCATGCCTGTTACCGAAGTTATGTAAATTCTATTCTAAAATATTTCTGAAATCTCCCTTTTCTTCCACGAGTACCTCATCATTAGTTCAGTCTTTCATTTTCCATTGAATTATTGCAATAGTAGTGACTTTAAAATTCATCTTTTATTGGACTCTTAAGGTTATATCTTTGAAATATAAATCTGATTGTGTCAACTCCTGTGATACGGAAAACCTTAAAAAGCTCCTTGTCATCTACCAGATAGGGTTCTTAGCAAGGCACCGAAGGCCAATATTGTTACTTCAACATCCTACACCCAATATGAGCTATGCTCTCCCCAAACTGGAAATTCCAATCTTATCTGAACACATCATGTCCTTTTATATTTCTGTGCCTTTGCTCATGCTGTTCCTTTGGCCTGGAATGCTTTTCCCACCCTTTCCAAAGGAATAATCCTATTTCTCCTTACACATCCAGCTCAGATATGACCTCTTTGGTAAACGTTTCCTCTGACTCCACTATAAAAAAATTATCCTTTCTTTCTTCTGTGTGGTGTATTATTAGGACGTTAGCAATGTTTTGTAACTTTTTAAGTAGCTGGTTATAGGCCTGTCTCCTCACTGGATTATACAGTTCTCAAGGGTACATCACAGTGCCTAGAAGAACTTTTCAAACTGAATTTTCTCCAGCTGGGATGCACAGGAAACTGGACTGCATTGTACTTCTTTTTCTTTTCATCTTCTTAAGCACATGGCCGTGTACACAACAAGCATCTAATTTTATCAAAATAATTAAACAATGTAAACATACTAAGTCTGGGAAAGAATCTCATCTTGATTAGCTGTCTTCTACGTATTTTTCTTCCTGTGTGGTCACAAAATTTATATTGTTTTAAAACAAGTCTGCCCTACTACAGACAGAGCTCGATTTCAGGGTAATATTTGAGAATCAAAAGTGGTGGAATTTTTTGAACTGTAATTTCAAATTAGCATAAGTGGAGGAGGAAAGGCTGAACCCCCAAGGACAAGTGAAACAAAGTTGACATTCTCTTAGAATTCTATACTCTCATGTTGTATTATCAGTGTTTTACAATTCTGTTTATGTCTTTCTGCTCCTCTAGATTGTGGAGCTCCTTGAGAGTGGAGAATATGTAAATACATCTAAGTAATCCTGTATTTCCTGCATCTGCCCCTATTTCTAGCAATAGCAGGTATTCTATTATTAGTAATAACAATTGCCTGTTGAGTATTTATTATGTGCTAAGCACTGTACAAATCATACCACGTCACATCTTCACTTTACAGATAAGGAAGACTTCAAGAATGTGAACTTTCCAAAAGGCACATAGCTGGTCAGTGATGTAGTCTGAATGCAAATCTAGCTGTGTCTTATTCCAAAAGAAGAGAAATGGGAGTCAAATGAGGTCTGGGGTAGGAGACAAAGGTTTCCATGGGACATAAGTTAAGACAAAGTGGACTAGACTAGATCGCAGACAGAAGGGTATATGAGGAGCAAGAAAAGCATTAAAAAAGTCCTGCAAACCCAAATTATTAGAGACCTATTCTTCAGGCCTCTCGGTTGTCTTAAATTGGCTATTCTAGCAAAGAAGTTAAGAGCAGGAGCCAGACTGCATAGGTTTAAATCCCTGACCTTTCCCTCATCAGCTCTGTGGATTTAGGCAAGATATCTAACTCCTCCAAACCTCAGTTTCCTTCTCTGAGTAATAAGAATAACAATCATACTCCCTTTTAGGGCTATGGTAAAGGTTAGATAGGTTAATCTATGTAAAGTGCTTGGCACATAGTAAGTCCTTAGAAAGTGCTGGCTGCTGCTGCTGTTATAATTATTATTAAAAGAAGAAAAGACACAACAAATGAATACCATGGATCCTTGTAGCATCTTAGCATTTAATTAATTCTATACTTCTGAGTGGATCCATGTTTCCTAAACTTATGCACCAACGTGTCCCTGCTGACTTACCAGTGTGCCATTGGGTATTTTAAATGTGAGGGAAACAGGTGATATTTTAAGTCAGTCAGATGCCACGCAAGCTACTAGTTCTAGCTAGTTCATAGCTCTCCATTAGATTGGACTGCATTCCCTTCAATGGTGTCATAGCTTTGCAAAGCTGAATTTTCAGCAGTTCCTGTGGTCAAAGAGAAGTGTTTTCTGAAAATCAATATGGAATAATAGAATAGAGAGTGGTGATGTCCAATCTTATTCTAAGGTTTCAGAAGTCAGGCAGTACCCAATGGGAGCACATGCCCCGTTAGTAAATTGCTGTTTTCATTTTAGTGTGAAATAAAAATATTACATATTTTTTCTTCCAATTTCTTTGTATTTTTTTTCAAATGGTTAGTAAGTTGTTAGAATATAAATATTAAACTATTTGAACATAAGTAGTTAATAAAGTCTAACTACATATAGACAATGAATGAAGTAATACCCAGAATGTATGTTAAAGCTAAAAAAAAAGGATTTTCCATACTCTGATATTCAGGTAGCGGAGACTTTCTGCCTGAGTCTAGTGCTAATGATACATAGCAATAATAATCACTTAGGCTAGGTCAATACTGAAAAAGCCTGATTTCATTTATTTTACATCAAGATGCTATTTAGGGTTGGAATTTAGACTGATAAAAATGTCTAGGCTTATCTGCAAGGCCATTGTAGCTCTCTACATAGCCTACTTGTAAGTTTTCTTTGACTCCATTAAAATATTACCAAATAATTGCTTAATCGTCTAATATCTGCAAGTTACAAGTACTTTCCTATTTTATTAGTCAAATTAATGGATGATTTGGAGTCACTTTTATTTCACTTTTCTTGGCATTTTTCCCTGTCTCAACCTGACGGTCTGCAGAGCTCTGCTATAACCTCATTATCCAACTCTTCCGAAACCTGTCCACTGGTTTAGACGAAACAAGTCTGTGAGCAGTGGGAGTGGTGTTCTGGTTGTCTCATAAAACTGAGATATTAACAATCCCAAGTAGGACGTCAGCCCAGAACTCTGTGCTTGGTTAGCACGAGGCTCAGAGGAGGGTTTCGTAGCTTTGGAGCCTGACTCGGTGCTGTTCCCCGCTGAGAGCCATAAGTTGCTGGTAGCTTGTTGTAGGAGAGTAATAAGTATTGTTGTTTAGCAATTGTGTTGTTGAAATTCAGCTCCACTATGTCTGACAGTATTTATCTAAAATACTTTCCCTGGTGCGTGTTCAAGTTCCAGTAAACCGTGTCTTATTGTGCGACCTTTTCATTTTCCAGTGAAAAGGGATCAGCTCGTCAGATAAAAGCTACAAGCCAGAGTACAGGAAAAATGCGTGCTCAGAAAATCCAAGCATGATTGAAAACAAGATGTGTTAAATCAATGCGGTTTATCGCCTGCCTATTCCCGGCAATTGCTGTTCTAAGCTCATTCTGAACAAACACTGGATGATAAAAGTATGGTGTCAAGCGCTCGCTGGGGTGGGAATGCACGAAAACATGTTTATCAGACAGGCTGAGTGATTTTACCCCCTTGATAACAGTTATTGTCAAAACTCTTTGGGAAGCGATCTGAAGAACAATTATAGAAGGAATATTACTCTTGTTATATCAGAAGATATGCCAGCAGGGGAGAAAATTATGGATTTATCCTTAAACGTTAAGAAAGAGAGACAGAGTGTGTTGGTCTTCAGTACTTAAGCACCATCATCCATTATACAGTGAAAAACATCCTCTTCTTGTTCAAATGAGCATATCTGGCTTTGAAACCTAATCATAAATGATCCCAATTTAAAAAAAAATCTGAAATGAAAAAGATTGAAAGCAAAACAAACAAACAAATAAACAAACAAACAAAAAACACTCATGAAGATCTTCAAGTTTCTGTTTGCTTGAGGGATATAATTTTGGTTTTAAACTTGCATCAAATTTAAAACCTAAATTAAGGCTCCTGGAAGGCCAGGCTGTTCAGAACACATCATACCGATAACAGGGGCACCTTTCTCATCAACTTTATTACAATCAGAGAGCAGTACACTCTTCATTAACTATTGTGCATTCACCTACTTCCTGCTTTAGATATAGACTGTAACCCTTCAGGGCAAGAAAGGGGTCTGTTTATGCAGAGATGCCCCCACTTCTGCCAGTGACTTTTCAGCAAAGGTCTTCTAGAAAATATCAACTGGGTGTTTTGTGTCTATTTCTCCTAAAAGACAAATCGACTTTTGAGAGCCCAAGTCAGATCTAGAAGGAGAACTTGATGAGGTAGAAAACACAGCTTCTTGATCATTTGTGAGGCAAGTTTCAGATACCAGGATGGCCTCCCCAACCGGTTTCTGTCGGATGACATGGTGAGCTCTGAGTAAGAAGTCAGGCCAAGTGACTTGTTCACTTGCATGAAGTCAGGAGTCTGGGAACAAGGATTCTTCTTAGTGTTGGATTTCTGTCTCATAGATGTTCAATGAATAAAAGTAGCAGTTTAATTGATTTGGTAGCAGGTCTTATCAATAACGCCACAAATAGAGATTCATTAATATTAAAATAAAGTAGTAATTTTGAAATAGTACAGAAAACATGTCTGATTTATGCAGCTGGCTCTTTCTGTGCCTCAGTTTCTCACCTTCCAACTGGGAGTAATGATTTTTGACTATGTCAAGAGCATAGTGAAGGAACCAGTGAGATAGTATCCATAAAGCACTTTGGTATGACTGGCAAAAGGGCCTGATATGATCTCGGGATATGTTTAAAATGACACCTCTGCAAGCAGCTACTGTGATCCTTCACGTCTATAAAACCTTCAGAGGTCCTTATAGGTTAGAGAATAATTGAGTTCAGGATGTAAAAACCTTAAAAAATTAGTTTTCTTTTGCGGATATCTTTAAAAGTAATCTGTTGAAGTATAAATTGGTGTAAATTTTATGAAGGATAGTTAGGAAATATATGTATCGAAAGACTTGAAATGTGTCTCTTCTTATATCGAAGAATTTCTCTTGAGTGTTGTTGATGATAGCACTCTTACATCTGAAAATTTTGGGAAAAAACATACATCCCTTTTTACAGAGGATTTGTTACACAAATTATGGTCATCCATATAATAAAACCATAATAATAAAACCATTAAAAAGAGTGTAGTGGATATAAATAGGTATATAATCTATATTTATATAAAACAGTATTGTGAAGATGTGTGAAAGCATACATACTAATATAAATAGAGATTATGTACAAGTGGGGCTATTATGGGGTTCCCACCCTTTTTGTGTTTCTTTTGTAATTTTTATATAATAAGAATGTATTTCTTTAAACTTAGAAAAACAGTAAAGCTATTTCCATTTTGAAAAACAAAAGAAAGTCCCTCTTAATTCTTCCTTCCTGCTCTTGATTGCTTTTGCTTCTGGAAGAGTTATTAATTTCCAAACACGCATTTCTTTGTATTCCAAGTGATGGTCCTTAGGGTCTAGCATCTTTTTCTCCAAGTGCCCCTGCCTTTCGTCCTCCTGGGCTCTCATCCACTTCCCAGCTCCCTTTCTCTCTTCGGTCTTTACCTTCCATGCTCTGGCTCCACACTTCGTAAAGAGGAATTAGCCACACCAGCCAAATGACTGTACCTTCGGTGGAGAAAGGTTTTACTTCCTTCGCTTGCTTTTTGAGTCTCGTAATCGTTGCCACACATCAAGAAGTTTGAAGACTACAAATAAGAAGTCAGAGCATGTTCAAAGCCAGTTTGGAAAATTTCCTTTGGCTCCTATATAGGTAGATTCTGCCCATGCTGGCTTCGTCCTGACACCCTTCTGGTTCAGTTACAGCTTTCTGCAGTTCAATGAACTTCTTCCCAAAGCTCCCCTGGATCTCACTGGCTCCTGAGGCAGGGCCAGGCTGGAAATGCATTTCACACTGAAAGCAGGGCCTTCACTTGCAAGGGCTTGGGTTTAGGTTTCTTAGGGAATGGATCCCTTCTACTGAAGAGATGACCCCGAATGCCATTCGTGCACTAAACATCTAGGCAAGCAATGAAATATCCAAAATGGCTGGGAATGCCATTTTGATGGCATAAAGAACAGATTTCTTTATTAACCATATTTCTGGCTCTTGTTTAAGTTTCTGGTTGATTTTTTGGTTTCTATAGTTTGAAGTCAGTCTTAAAGATAGGCTCATGAAGATAACTTGCTGTTTTATTGTCTACCTCTGGTTGTTAATTTAGTGACTGGGGGAAAAGTGGGGCCATTATGGAACAAAAAGGCTCTGCCTAACACATATGTAATAACTCTCATGCCCAGAATGGCTCTGCCTTGAAGGGAAATGCTCCCTTAGTTCAAACACAGAGTAGTCACCAGGGAAGGCTGGAGACCCAGGTGCTGGTTTTATCATTGCCTCTGCTAGGAGGTTTTATTTATTACTTGGCATAGAGTCTAGCTATTTGTTTGGACATTAAATGGCAACAGAATATAAATATGACCTTCCTAATATCTGCATTTCTTTTTATTTCCAGTCAAAATGACATCATGTCACACAACCATTAAAAAAAGGAAATTAAAACCCCAGAAATATGTTAAAACACTGCAGTGAGTCGCGGAGCTATAAAAGCAGGGGAACTCTGTGCGCTAATGTTGGAATGGCACCCGGAGCGCTTCCCCCGATGCTGGGAACACAGCCCTCCAGCCTCCCATTTCCACGGTTTCCGGGAATAAGTAGTCAAGACGTTAAGGAGGACGGAACACGATTTCTCTAGAAGTAAACTCTGAAAAGAGAAAAATCAGTTTTCATAACTGAGAATGTATCAGTCTCAATTACATGATTTTAATTTGCAAATAAATCCCCTCAAAGAGACTTTTCTTTATTTGATGTGTTTGTGAAGTGGATTAAAAAAAAAAAAAAAAAAAAAAAGACTAAAGGTTTGAAAAGGCCACAATCCGCATATACATTTAGTTAGGATTTACTCATTATCAGCTGCTTTGCATGGAGTTGGTAATCTCGTCCTTAGTATAGTTGTATTTTTCTCAATTGTATTTGCATATAGCATTTCACACTGCACGAAAATTTGGACACTGTAAACAGCAGTTCCGTATAACAGAGCTGTCTGTCTTGACCAGGTCCTCCGTTGAAGCCCACAGGAGGAGGGCTCTGCATAGAAAGTGCCTGGTTTCCTTTAGGGAGTGTCCGAGATCGGGACATTGCAAAGGGACCCAAAGACTTTTATAAGCAGTCTTAACACAGGGCCAGATGAAGCGGCTTGACTTTTTTAAATAACCATTTAATTAACTTTTACGTTTTGAAAACAAATGACTCCGAGGAAGCTGAAATGCCAGCCTCACGCATATATTTCGTGCTTCCTACTAATACTCAATCCCCGGTATCATACCATAGCCGTGAGTGAGAAGACCTTTCTGAAATCTCAGCTATGTCTGCCCTGCGAGCTTGCTCTCCTGTGTAGAAACATCTGATCTTGCTTTGTCTGCATTTTTAGGCAAGTTTCTGACTTACCGTAGTGTATGCACACAGCTCCATAAGGACCTGCTAGGCTTATTCAGCTAGTATGTGTCTACCTCTAAGTTTGAACAGAACAGTGGAAGACATCATGAATTCAAATGTTTGTGGCTCCCCAATGACCCGATCACTCTGTAAATCCATGTGTCCTCTTTAAGTGTAGTGTGACTCTAGTGAGGGCCATGTCAGAAACAGGAGCAGAGGTGGCGACCCGTCATCTGACCAAGAGAGAGGCAAGCGAATGGATTCTTGAGCAGGAGGGAAGCCTGGTTGTGAGAGGTGGAGCTGTGTTCTGACTCTACAATCAAAGTAGTTCACCTGTCTTTTTGGGTTGGATTACTGATGCCTTGCGGAAAGTTTATTTTTAAGGGCTCATGGTGTTCTGATACAAAACAGTCAATTCCTGCAAATGCTGTCTGGACACATGGTAGGTCCCAAAAATGATTGTTGCAGCAATGGAAAATTTATTATCTTGTAGAATTTTTAAAATGCCCACATTGGTCCCATTTCATTCTGATCACTTAAAAATTGAGGCTTTTCTTATTTGGGATTATGGATTTTTCTAAGCCTGTGAGTCTCCCTTATTCTATTATCAGCCCTAACTGGTTTAAGTTGATACCCTCTCAAACCCTGTTCAAGGAGTGTGGATTAGGCGTTTGGGAGCGGGGCTGCATAGGCTGTTCTCATCACTTCACTCCTTTTGCAATTTACAGCTTCATCTGTTTTTTCTTTTTTCAACCTAAAATGCTCATGCTTCTTTATTTGTGGTTAATTATGCCCAATTAAGTTTTTTTTCCCCTTTCTCTACCCGATTCTCAGAATTGTCCCAAGTTTTAGAGGAAAAAAATTGATTAGTCCCATTTCTACTGGTGTCCCCTGAGCCCTGTGCCTGAATACAATGAGGTCACTTTGTTGAAGGATTAACTTTATATTACATTCTTGCAGGGTAGATGTATGTCCCTAAGGTACAACTACCCTCACTGATGAAATAAATATACCATTCTTTATGATTCCTCCCCGTTACCTTCTCTGTTGATTTTCAGAGAGTTTATGAATAGTCACATATTTATACAACTGGCTAAAAGTATACTACTTATTTTTCTTATGGTCTGTAATAACCTATGCAAGGTTATTAAAGGGTATACAGACCCCTTTTAAGGCATAGTTTCTTATGTCATTACTTTATACAAGCAGGTCAAATTCCATGTCGGCAATAATCTCTTGCTCTTAACCTTTTTCTCTGATTATAAAAGTAATGTATGTTCATTGTGGAAAATTTAGAGAATGCACAGCCAAAGAGAAGAAAGAAAGTACTTTAAGACTCATATCTTAGAAATAATTACTGTTGGGCAGTTTATATGCAGACACGTTTTCTTTATTCTCTGTATGTTCATTTTTTAAAAAGAAACCGTACTGTACGTGTGCTCCTGTAATCTGCTTTTTAACCTAGTAGTATATTATGTCAGTATATACCTTTTTCCCCCTTTGGCATTGCTTTTGATGACTGTGTCATATTCCATTCCATGGGTACGCCATAATTTAACTGTCCTTCTCTTTAGATATTTCATATTTTCAGGCTTTTTTCATAGACTCTCTATCAGATGCTTCTTTTCCCTCAGTAATTGGTTTCATTTTTTTTTCTCTGGTTAATGAAATCAGAGAAATCATCAGGCACCTTTGAATTTAAGACATTGAGCTTTGTCTTGCATATCTTTAGTGTTATCTCTGTGTACAGCACTGGACAATTGCATTGTAATAGTCAATACCTGAATTGAGGGCAGGTTAACATATTTCAAGATATGAGCATAGAGCAAATCATAAAGGTGTGGGAAATAAATTAAAAGCCTTTGTCTTACTATCTGAGATATTTCTTCTCACATAAGGTACTTCCATAGAGTAAATGCTTATTTTTCTTTGAATAACGAGTATAATGTCTCTAATTCAATTACTTCTTGTGGCAGCAGAATGACTTCTCAGTTCTTTAGCTATTCGTTCCATGTAATATTCGAATTGGTTCTTTTAATTGCAGGTATTTATTAAGTGTCAGTCATTCTGCTGTGCATTGGCCGTATGGCCCAAGAAACACAGCCTCCCAGATACATCAGATAGTCATTCAATTCACAACCATGGTTGTGACACAGTAGGAATTAATTCATTATGCAGACACATGAAGGAGTGGGTCAGCAATTCAAATTTTATTGGTGGCTTAGACTGAAGAATAAAACCAAGAATTAGAATTTTCAGGATGCTGAATGATGTCTTCAATATTGAAATGATGCATTTAATTGTCTAAAGCTGTTTTACTTCTTTGTTGATAATTACTATTATGGGTACCAAATAGTAATTAAACGTAGGTGCTCATTTCTGTTGCCCTCATGCATTTCTTGATTAAATACCATGAATTTTACAAATAACAGGTTCCCTGCACAAAGAGTCCTATGATTTTTTCCTCTACAAGTCTAATTTGAAAAAAGAATTCTTCTCAAGGGTTTAGAAAGTAATCATAAAATGGGAGGAATGATCAATATTGTGCCTTAACTCACATACTAGTAGAGAGAGAGAGATTTGGTACACCTGGGTGTAATTTTAGTTAATTTCCACAAGAGACAGGTTGAAAGTTTACTTTTTGGAAGCGGGGGGTTCAGGGTGGGAGTGGGACCCGGAAACATAGCTAAATTTTATATTTGCAAAAATGATTACATTATATGAAATGAAAATGCTACTCTATTAACAACTTCAATAAGCATTGCATTTTGGGGAAAGATCTTTTAAATAAAAAGTTACCTGAAGTTCACTCTAACTTAAAATATACAAGTGAGGAAAAAGTACTTACTCTGATTTATGTGTCTTTTGGAGGTGTAATTATTGGCTTTTTACTCACCTATGTAAAACAATGTACTTTTGTAAATGGATTTCTGGCCACTTTATGCAGCCTTTTTTTTTTTCTTCTTTTTTTTTTCTTACATAAAAAGTAAGCACTGTCAATCAAGGAATTTTAAGGTTTATTTCCTCTTTAGCAATGATTGATAGCCTTTTAGATTTACAAGTTGACAAGTTAAAGGGTTCTATTGGTATAATTATGTACTAAATTCACAGTCTTTCAATTTAAATGTCCTTTTAAAACCACGAGATTATCATACCTGTATTTTGAAAAGTGGGCCAGTCAGTTTGGGTTGGTATACAAATTGCTTCCATTAGCCTTGGGACCTATTTGAATTTAATACAGTTTTTTAAAGTTAGTAGTAGTACAAATCTTACTTTTAAAATTTAGATTAATGGAAATGCATTTTAAGTAAAGCATGTGGCAACTTGTTTTCTAATGTATAGCTAAATGTCAGAACTACAAAGACTGTCTTTTTGTTCAGTATGGGAGAAAATATGTAGTTGAATACTTTGGGTTATACTAAAAAAGAATAAAAGAAGAAAAGAACCTTCCCACCCTTGACTTGGAGGATATGGGGGATACTGGTAGAGGATGGGGCTGCCATCTGTTCTTTGCCAGGTGAGGACGACTAGAGACATTTCATACCCTAGGGAGGAATTTCGAGAACGATAGACCAGAGTCCACTTTGTCTCGTGTTTAATTTAAGGATGTTTTGAAGAGGGTGTAGTCAATATGGGTACAACGAGGCCCATCGTCTGCAAATATTATTACAGGTTTGGTTTTCAGTCTTTTTAAGAATTGTGGGAGATCCAGCTGCTCTAACCTAGTGCTCCTTAGAGGCTGTTTTTTTTTTTTTTTTCCTCCTGAAATAATACTGATGTTGGTGTCAGTCTGTCGTTTTAGATGTGTTGTATATAGGGGAATTATCAATGCTTGTCTCTTTGCAGACTCTACTAAGGGTAGAATAGGCTCTCTATGCTGAGAAGACCCATCTCCTCGGCCCCTTGCCACACCTGCAGGCTTAAATGCCCCAGAAGGCACTGGGGTAGTGTATCAGCTGTCACTAGAGATTCTGCAACTAAGCAAGTACCTTTAACTCTCTGTAGATACCCTCGGACAAGCCTGTGAACATTTTGACCTCAGCTTCTGACCAAAGTGAATCCTAAAACCTCACATCAAATACCATTTTACTTTCTATTTTCATTAATGTCAGGAATATAGAATTTGGCCAGAAAGGCAAAGTTCAAGACCTGCTACTACTTGTTCTTTTGAGCGAGTCACTCCCCACGATGGTAAATGGGAGAAATAGACAGTGGAAATGTTCAGGAAAGGGAACAACTTGTCTGATTGTTTCATAATGTAATTCAGAGGTATCATTAATCTTTGGACTTCTCAGTTGTTTCTACACCACCAGTGTTTCAAATCACGTTCCGATTTACTTCCTGAAATTGTTCTAATTGTGTGACTTCTTCATTGCAGCTCTCAATGAACCCACCATCGATTACGGTTTCCAGAGGTTACAGAAGGTCATTCCCCGGCACCCTGGCGACCCTGAGCGTTTGCCAAAGGTCAGGACACCTCCTCTTTGGGTTATGGTCTCTGAAAATTTGGGCTTGGGTGATTGGCAGAAAACTTTGCCATTGAAAAAAATTAGTTCATAGAGAAGCAACTCAGTATTTTTGTGCGTGTGTTTGGTACTATAAGGTAAGCGATAGAAAAAGTAGCAAGCACTCATACGCCAGGTAATACTGTACTTGTTTTTACAAATATTATGTCATTTGCTCCTCTCAAAAATCCTCTGAGGTTGGTACTATTACCATCTATATTTTAGAGAAGAAAATAATCAAGCAAAGAGAGGTTAAATCATTTGCCCAAGGTCATACAGTATGTAAATTGCTAAAAAATGAGATTCAAACCTATACAGCCGGGCTCCAAAGTCCAGGTTATTAAACACTACGTCATCCCCACTCGCAAGATGCAGAAGAACACTGCTTTTCTACCTACATGAAAATCCATGCATAGCCCTGATGAGGGGAGAATAGCTAGAACTCAAAAGAAAACATTGGTAGACATTTCTGTCTTGCAAGAGCCTTTTCCTTCCAGCCTCTTCCTTCCGGAGTCATCCCACCTAGTAGGGACATAAGGCACAAAGGTGAGAAATTAATCAAAAATTCATATGTTATTAATTGCCAATGAAGAAAGAAGGAAATCCACATGTATTGACTTGAACTTGTCCGTATTAGGGAAATTCCAACCTCTGCACCCTGTGTGTGAGAGATTGCTACATACAACACTACGCACAACATTACACACATTACAGACAACACTACACACACTACGCACAACACTACACACAGCAGAACAGGTACATTTAACAAAAGTGCAACCTAAGTTCTGCGAGGCAGCTAAATGCCAAAGAAGTTCAAAGTGCAGACCTCGTTGAGCTACCATTCACTGTTTACTGACAGCAAAACAAAATTTCGTTCACTGCACCCTGAAAACTATTATAAATTCAATGAGTAGGTGAGAGGTCCTTTCCTTGCCACATAAGTCCAGGGATATGTCACTTCCAGGTCTATTTCTCCTCATAAAGTCCTTATAAAAATGAAGTTGGCATCCTTCCTAGCTCAGCAAACCTCTTCAGGGGATCAGTTCGTCATCAAATTCCACCTGCGTGCCGGCTGCCCCGGGAGGCAGAGCCACCTGTCAGGACAGGCTCATCCAGGAGAAAGCTACCCACAACCGGTGTACAGATGCAGGGGGCCCGTAGGTTGCGGGAGGGGGACACTGCTGCCCAAAGACAGGAAGTAGTGTGACGAGCAAAGGCACCTCTCCTCTACCTAGACCTTGGGGAGGGCCACACAGCCTGCCATGGAGTTTCCACATCAGCCACTTACTACTCAACAAAAGGTAGTTCTGATGATTTGCCAGCAAGTTAGAGCAGCTGGGGAGCGGGGGAGGGGGGGGGCCTTGCTTCTGAGATCTCTTCCATCCAATCGCAGCAGAGCAGGAAATCTAACCCTGGTGAGTAGTTGGGTAAAAGATGTATCTTCTGTGCTTCAGCTTCTTCATCTATGAAATGGGGACAGAATCATGCCGACTCCATGGGTATCAGGTAATCCCGTAAGTGCGCTCGGCACAGCATCTGACCCACAGTGGCTACTCTGTAAATATTTACTGAAAAGTAGAAAATAAATCTGGTTTAAGGTTGAGGTCTAAAGAAGCTGAGCAGTACTTTTCTTATTCACAAAGAAAGAAGGAAAATAGAAATATAAGGTTGAGTTTTGTGTGCTGACTTTTAAAAACATTTTACAGTAGCATATCACGTTCAGAAATATTGAACAAATAGCACAGGCACGTGTCACTTGGTCCCTGGTGGCCTGGTGGTAAGGTTCCCAGCCCCCTTTTCCTGGGTTTGGGAAGAGTAATCAAGGACACAATGGGTTTGTGTGTTAAGGAAACACTCCACAGCTTGCATCTACCACTTAATCGTGCCAAGACTTTGGCTGGAGCCCACCTCAGGAAGCTCTCTGTGTGACTCAGATCAGAGTGGCTGTCCTCTTGGCTCTGAATGTTGAGGTGGAGCGAGAGTTCAAGAGCAGGGCCAGGAAGCAGCGGATGGAGCCAGCACGAGGTATTCCTGTGGACTTGGGAGATTTATGCCTCTGCTGTCCATTGTTGGGGGGATGAAAATGGGCTCCGCCTTTCTTAGAATCATGATCAGTGTTTGTCAAACAGGAGTGTTTCAGTGAGCCGTGGACCACACACCTTAAAAAACAAACTGCACTTTATTAAACCCATGTGTTTGCGAATAGACAAAGCTAGATTCATACAACCACCCACATATTCTGTCAAATGAAACTGCTCCAAAGACCAGGCAGACAACTTTCCATAATAATATGCCTTTGTATACTGGCTTGTGCTTTTTCAAAGAGCTTATACATGCTTTGTTTTATTGGAGCCCCTCTTGTGGGAGAAGTCAGAGAAGCAGACATCATTCCCATTTACCAAATGAGAGAACAGGAGCAAGCTGAATCCTTCTCTGTAAATTATTTCATCCCTGAAAGTCACCATTAGTGATAGCTGCTGTGCACACAAATTTAAAATACTATAATTATGCTAACCCTGGATGTTTTTTTGGTTTCCTTTTGCATATGCACACAGGAAAAGTTGACTTTTCTTATAAGGTAGAGGCGAGGGGTACCGGGACTGTGGCCAATCCCAAACTCCGAGGTGCTGAAGTGCATAATGCAATCTGGAAACGCTGAGCGAGGAGCGCCCTCCGTTCGGAAGGCCAGTGGTGTCTCCATCTCCCTTCGGTTTGTTGGGTGTCTTCCTGATGCTGAGCGAGCGTGAGGGCACAGGCAGTGAGAGCAGACCTTGAGCCTAGCTGGCATTCCCTGGGTTAGCAGTAGATCCCAGGAAGCAGGGAACATCTACTTGATGCCAGCTGTGGTTTTTGAAGAGCACAGAGGTCAAGACAGAGGGCTCTCAGGTCAGACCCCTGCTCAGTACATGCGACTCGACCTTCCCAAACGAGGCTTTCTCCTTCATAAAGCAGCTGTCCCATATTGTCGCCATTGGGCATTAATGAGATAATTTATGCAAAGAGCTCTATCTGGCACATATCAGTAAGTGGGGTTGACAAATGCCTGCAAGGTGGGTGCTCCCCATTTCACAAGAGCCAGAGTTCCCAGAGGGCTGGTGACTTCCTACAACTTCACGACTAGAGAGTGGGAAACAGATTTGAACCCAGGTCCTTGGGCTTAAAAGCTTCATCGTCACCACTGCATCGCGTTCCCACTTTCCCCTCAGATCTGGGAACCCACATCATTCTGCCCTGAGATGAGCGTCTCTCTCCTGTCCCTGGCCTTCACCCCAACCCCCATCCTACTCAAACTCTCACCAGCTTTCTCTCATTTCCCCACCGACGAGTTGGTGTGGAGACCTCCACAGGGCAAACGTGTTTTTTTTTTTTTTTTCTCCAAGAGCCAGTCCCTCTTTTGGAGAAAATAAAGCAGTTTGAGAAAAGTAACAAAGGCGGCATTTGTGTATTTTGCTTTATGGAGCTGAAAATATCTGGTAAATTGATCCAGTGGGAGTAATAAATACACATTACTTTATCTTGTTCTTCATGTCCTATACCCCTGAGCCTTGATAGAACAACACCACTTAATAGACTTAAAAAAGAGTAATTACACTCATTGGTTGTGTGATTTTTCAGCCCTCCCAGCCCTGCCTGACCTTCTAATTTAGCTCACCGTGTCTAACTAATGCATTTATATTCATCTTTTATGAAGCATGTATAGTACAGAATTGACTTTAGAGCCTTTTTCAAGCTGTCCTCCCTGGTCTCCAGTCTGGTTAGTAGCGAGGAGAGTGGGAACTATCCATCTCTATACATCTGCATGTATAGATAACACCTATATGTGGCTCACAGCATTTTTTTTCTTTTATGAAACATAATAAAAAGTATTTATTACATTTTTACTTTAAAGCTTTTATACATTCTAGCATTATTTACAGCTAAACATGCAGGCAAAAGATGTGAGTGTTTTTAAAATGATTACTGTTAATGTTTCTGCTTGTCAGAAGTGCTTAAATTTTCCTGCACTTTGTCTAAAAACTTAGTACTGTTGCCTTTTAAGAACAACACATTTAAAAGATCTTGCAAGTCAGATTTGCAAACACTGCTGACAGTTTGTGATGAATGATATTGCAAAATTTGCAAGATGTTTGTCATTTCACACAGCCGAAATATTAAGGAATGGATTAAGAAATGCAAAATCCCTATGGAAAACAACCATCCCAAGCAAAACCCAAGCAAACCTCAACCAAACCTTGAACCTGGAGAGCACACACACCAGAATCTCTCACCAGGGTTTTCTCTCCCAACTTCCCACTCAGCCAGTGGAGCCCAATTGTTCTCAGTGCATTTTCCCTCACCATATGGTCTCCTCATTACCATACACTAAGAGTCCATATGGGAAACTTGTGAAATGAACTGTATTCATTTTAACTGCCAGATGAGCAGCCTTTTGCTTTGCAAGCTTAGCTTAAGTCATCTGCTGTCTTCGTGTTGTTATGGCAACATGGCACCAATAAAAAATTCTAATCTACTGTAAGTGATCACAGTATTTTAAGTGCTTGCCTATAACTGCCCTCTGAGGGGAGAAGAGAGGAGGCGTTATCTTTGTCCAAGGAGCAGAGGAGTGTTCTTCATTCCGGCAGGTGTCAGTAAAGAAGCTGGTGAGGCGGAGGGTGAGGTGCCAGAGCGGCCATGTGGTAGATATGGGTTTGCAGAGGGGTGGATGGTAGTGAGGATGGACTGTAGACCCGCTGCGTAGGTCTAGAAAAGCATTCAATGTCAAAAACCACAGTTCTTCCGGCAGACACGTTACTCGGCCGGGGCAGTGCAGCCTGCCCCGAATAAAACTCAAGGTTCTGAGACGACAGGCAGCAAATCCTCACGGCAGCTTCTCTTTCACTGGCACATGAAGAAATCTCAGCCTCCCTGAGCCTGCTCTTCCTGTACATGGGAATTAGTCATTCCCAACACCATGCTAATTAAGAGTACCTTAAAGTAATGGAAGTAGGCAGCAACATCCTTAAATATAAATCATTTTCACCTCCGTGGGCCACATGATATGTTGCATCTCTGTCGCTCTATCTGTATTGAAAGTGAATGTTTATGGTCTCAGTTCATCAGTTCACATTAGCCTCATGCTGAATATTTAAACACAGAACAATTTGAACACACCATGAAGGAAGACAGTGACTGCACTTTCATTTGGAACAGCAAGGGCTCATCTAATAATAATTTAGTAAATCAGCCATTTAGTGGCTCGGTTGTGTACTGCATTGTGCCAAATATTATTCAGTTCAACTGTACACTAGCAGAATTGAAATTCAGACTCTCGTCACAGGCACTGTTTTTGCTCAATGGAGAGACGAGACCCCAAATCACCCTCCCTAAAGAGCGTTTGCGTATAGCGATTTATCATAAATACAGAGCTGGGGCAAAATAAAACTGGAGTTGGCTGTATACAATGTATTCTAATTATATTTTTATTGTTTTAGTCTTTATGCAAAGACTATCGGTAATTCAAAACCTGCAATTGCATCAGTGAAAATACAAATAAGAAATCTCTGCATAACCGTATTGCCTGTTAGCAGAAAAGGGGATGACTAAGGGATTCAGAAAAGAATGAAGAAAAACTCCACCTCTCCACCTTCCACACTGTGACACTGGCCACCGTCTCTCATTCACTGATTTGTTATTTTTTTAATTTGAAGAAATTTTGTTATCGTTATATTCAGGAACCAAAGTGACTCAAACAAAAAAATATAGAAACAAAACCAAATCATACGGTATATTCAACTCTTAGACAAAGCACACTCGAGTTTGATTCCTAAAAACATTTTTTCTCTATCCTCTGGTCAAAATCACAAACTACGGAATGCAGTACATTTTCCTCATCTCTCCTCTCTATCTGCCAGAAAATTTCCTCATCTCTCCTCTCTATCTGCCAGGCAAATTCCACTTCCCCATTTTTATAGAGTGTAGGGGCTTGCTGTCCCTTACAGTTCATGCTTCTTTCCTCAAGGGAGTTTAGCCTAGATCTATGCACCTCTGAAATTATATATAGACTCTTGTGTGTATGGGTATGTGGGGGTGTGTTATGAGTATGCACACACACACACACACACATATTTACATATTACTTTTCTGAGGAAAGAGACTGTAGCTTCATTAAAAAGGCCCAGGACCCCCATAAGAATTAAATATCTCACTTCTTTCAATTATTTGTCTTTAACTGACTTAGTTGGCAGTAAGTTTTCTACTTGTCATTATTGTATCAAGCCTGTTTTAGAGGCGAGGGAATGGAGGCTCAGAGAGGACAAGTAATCTGCTCAAGCTCACACAGCTGGTAAATGGAGGTGTTCTACCTCACCAGATGTCCTCACCAGTAGTCCCTCCGGAATCTTCTGCAGTGTTTTGCAAATAAGATCGCATCTCACAAAGTACTCAAGGCACATAAGACACATTGACTCTAAGAATGCACAAAATTTGCTCAAGTTCTCTGGAAATTAAGTGAGGGCTATCAATATTATTGCTGACTACTGCTCCATAAGCACTCACTATGCGTCTGCTGAGCCAGGTGCTAGTATTAACCCTGCTTTAGAGATGAGGAAATAGAGACCTGCGTTTACAATGCTAATAAGTAGCTGAGCATTGATTTGAGCCAACTCTATTGGACTCCAGAATCAGTATCCCTAAGCACTGTGTCCTAGAATTAAGAAAAGGGAATTTTAAGGAAACAGGCAATTTTGCAAGCCAATTTAAAAAATCCCTCAAGTTTGGCCGGGGGAACAGGGAAGTGGCAGCATAGACAAGGTGGCCTTACTAATGGCTGGTCCAGACAAAAGTGGCAGCAAGGGTTAAAAACATACCCACACAAACCTTGGAGATAATTCTTTTTCTGTTTAGCTTCAGAGTCATTGTGGTAGAACTTGTAATAACAGTCATTCCAGTAGCTGAACTCTGGACCTCTTTCAAGTTCTTTTTTAGCACTGAGGTCTTGATGGAGGAGGCGGGGGCAGGATTCAGTTTAACCTACTTCATATTACACCCCACGGACAAGAGCATTGGATAGTGTTACTGATTAGTTCAAGAAGTCACAGGAGAAACAAGGGGCTAACTCATTTCTACCTCCCAAACGTCCAACACCCTCTTCTTAAGGACCGAAGCCCTTAGGAACACAAATGCCGAGAGGTCTTCAGCCTTGCTCACTGTCTTCAGTCTTGAGTAACACTTCGATTAAGCATTGGAGTAATGAGAGTGAGCCCCAGGAGTCTTGAGGCGGTGGATTTTAATTGCAGTTATAGTAAGGACTATCTGTAAAGCCGTGGAGTCATCATTTACAGATATCGTCTATCCGGAGGTCCGTATGATAACTGATGTTGTTCAACAATTTAAGAAGCAAAAGCCAACTATATTTTTGCTTTCCTTAGATATCCTTGTAGTATAGCACAGTTCCAGCATGCACAGATCACGTACTCAAGTTTAACTCTACGTACTTGTCCAAAACCATAAATACACAAGTATGTTTGTACACACACACACACCAAACACACGTACGTGGACACACACAAACACACATCTTTTTGTTTATGCCGTGGTCCTTTTACTTTCAAACCTGGTATTTTTCTCCTTCCCTTAAGGAGAGGGGGGCCACAGCCAAAAAGACAAAGAGAAACAGAAGTAGTTAATATTTGCCTTGTGTGTTTCTAAGAGCCCAGGCCTTGGCGACTTAAAAGATTTTCAAGGGTAATTTTGACTCTAGGCAGTTTTTGTTTCATGTGCTGACTTTACAACCTATCCCTGAAAAAAGCACCTCTGCCCATAGCGTCCTCTTTAAGCAGAGACTTTTATCCTGATCAGAAAGCCGATTTCCAAGGCCACTCAGCAGGACCTAACCCAGCGCGTTGGTCTTAAACCAGTACAATGAATTGGAATCAGAAGAGCCAGCCGGAGGTTACCAAGTTCAGCTCTGTACCTCCGAGCAGGTCATGTTCACAAGGGTGCAGACACCATTTTCCACTGCATTTGTGGTGGGAAGCACCCCAGGCTCCCATTCACCAATTACCATGACACCATTTCGAAGAGAATGCCAGGAGACCAAGAAGAGAGGGGAAAAGCCATTGTCATAAGTCTTCTCAGGAATACCTGGTTTCCCAATTTATACTTAACTGCTGACACTTGAAAAGTCGAACATTTTGGTAAAATGAATCAAGCTGTAATGTTTCTTTTATGAGATCCCCTTGCAGGAAAGGGGGGTGGGGGTTGGCACCTCGTGGAGAGTGAGCTTAGTTATCCATCACAGTAAAGTCAGCTGTCCTAGCCAGCTTCTCAGAGGTCATGCGATCGAACCAACAGCTCTTACAACTATATTATTGCTTACGGAACAGTAATTGAGGCACCAGATAAAAATTACCTGGTCTAATAGGCAGTGAACAATTTTCACTCAATAAAATTATAAGCCAAATCATTCATTTCATAACACTCTGGCTAATTTATTTGTTGACCTTTGAATATCCATAGCTCTTCAGTGGTATTAACTGCAACTCAGACAAAATCTCTTGTTCATTTCACTTTCATTGATTTTTTTTTTTCCATTGAGGCAATAACAGCTGCTTGAAAACAGCCTCTTTCTTTCCCCTGTAAAAGTCAATCATGTAAGTTAGCATGTCTTACGTTGATATAGCTGTGTTAGCTTACAACCTGCTTTAATTTCATGTGATTCAGAAGTCTTCTATACTATGTTTGTAAGAAAGGACAAAGCTTTCTGGTGTGCCTCCAGCCTGCTGATATATAATAATATATTTGAGAAGTAAAAGGGTTCTCATCTAACCTGAACATAAAATCAACTTTAAAATTAAAGGAGGTTTAGAAGTTCTCCCTGTGTCGACGTTAGACTAGGCTAGCATGCTAGCCTATGAATAACAGTAGACTCCTTCAAAATATATCATTCCTTTGCTCTGGAAATTTCTGCAGATTCTGATTGTGGTTTGAATTATATTTTTCTTTAAAGACTATAGACAATGAGTGTGTGCTTAAACATTCAGCAAGCTTCAGCTGAAGCTTCATATATAATAAAATACTATGAAGTCTTTAGAATGCAGAGTTGTAAAATATAATTGTTACACATTTGGCATTTTATGCCTCCCTAGAAATAACCACTTGCTACCTACACCTCATCTATGCTCCTCCTTTCCATTTCAATTTACTCTAAAGTGGCCCTCAGCCATAATGAGAATGCCCCTTTCAACAGAAACATGTTTAATTATATCCGTGCTAAATGTAACTGACTCTCCTCAGTCATAGGGCTTCTGAGTAAAGAGTGTTTAAAGTGTGACACTCAAGGTTTCTAATGATCTCTGCGGTGAGCTCTAATTCAAGTTCATATTACCAGAAAAATGAAAAATTCGAAGAATGTCTCAGAGGATCGGAAACTAAACAGTGCTCAAGTATTATTTTGGTTTGTTTTACTCCTTCCCTCACTGCCCTCATTATATGATTTTTTAGAATGCAAAGTCTACCATTGTGGAATTTTCCATTTGGCTGAATAAACACAAAGGAAGTTGGGACATAAAACTACCCTCCACAGAAATACCTCTCAGCACAACTAGTAGTTATTGCTATGTGCATCCAGCTCTGTGGAAAATGGGCTGCAAGAAACTCCCAATCAATTTTTTGGCTTTTCAGCTTTCCAATTAGTAGTGTCACCCAGACTTGCAGAAGCAAGTAGGAGAAGAGGTAGAACTTAAAGGCCAGTGAGCTGAACACATAGTTCAAAATCTGGACCCTATAATAAACTACTCTAGAGTGAGGAGGTGAATGAAATCAATGCTGATTTCATTGATGGTGCTTATCACTTCTAAATCAGGAGTGATTTTGCCATTTTGCTTCATTTTATGTTGCCGATATTTGGGCCCACTGCATTGTGAATCCCCCGATAAGGCAAAGCAGATTGGTGATAAATGGGTGTTGGGAGAATGTGCAGTAACAGAAAAGGACTGTCCTTCTGTCTTAGGGATCACCCAAGTCAATGTGCCTTCGATGATTGATGCTTGTAGTTTAGTTTCTGTTTTCTTCTATATCCCGTGAAACATTATTTTCCACTTGAGGGGGCAGAGAGCCAAGCACAGACTGTCCTCCCAAATTACTGAAACACCTCTGGGCCTTAATTTTATGAGGGAGTTCCCAGAGTCTCAAAACCTAATTCTGAAACTTGAAATTGATGTTGTGTTGGTAAGCAGGTATCCATCTGGCTTTATGAGTTGGCCTATATGTGCTATGAATGAAAGTTTGGACCATCTCCCCAGCTCACCCAGTTTGAATTACTCAAAACAGTGAACTGGGTCTGCAAATGGGCTCAGTATTGGACAGTTACACAATCTTCCCCTTCCCCCTAGAAAGCTAGATGTGGACAGTGAATAACAGCTTATTAGCTATACATTTGAGGTCAGACACTGAAGAGAAGACACCCACTGAAGGTGAATAATCTTCAGAGATTTTACTGTAATGAAACAGAAGGAAAGATGAATTAACTATGGCTGCGTATGAGACAGGAGATGCCTGGTTCCCAAGAGTGTGCAGATACCTAAGTATTTCTAAGAGTCCTGGTAATAAAAGGCTGATGTTCATCGAGACTGACCTCATGTTGCTGGGAGCCTATGACTTGAGATAATGTCTGTATCTAGCATGATTCATTATAGTCATCACAAAATTAAGATGTAAGCACAAGCCAGCAGGAGTGAATGAGTGAATCCATTAAAAAAAAAAAAAGTGGCAAGAAAACTCCCTACAGTGATCAAGACTTAACCTTTGGGAATTTATATATCGAATTTAAAAGTCTGGAGCCAAATGGAGTACCAAATTTAAGTCTTCTGCTTTTATAAACCATGTCAAATATATGACTTTGTCATTTCATCATATAAATTAAGCATGCACTTTTTACAGTCAATAACTATATTAAAATAAACTCCTCAACAAGAATGTCTCAAGGCGTTTGGTTTGATAACCGTTGGGCTAGGGGCTTAGAGAAGAAGATTAAGACGTATATCCATGGCCTTCAAGAACCTATAGTTTAGATGTGGGGAGTGAACACTAACACACTTAAGATAGGAAGAAAATGACCCCACAGCATTTACTTCTGTGCCGTGTGGTGCAGTCAGCACTCTTTTTTAGAGGATGAGAGAGATTAGGAGCTGGGGTATCAGTGAAGGCGGAACGCTTTCTGAGAGAATAATGCATTTCTTAAGAGCTCAGGCACTGATGCCCTGCAGGCCTGAGGCTGCGTCCCTGCTCAGCCATCCTTCAGTTGTGTGAACTCAGGGAAAGTCACCTGAGCTTTCTAAGTCTTGGTTTCCTCATCTACCAAATGGTGATATGGACAGTGCCTTGAGAGGCTTACTATGAGGACTGAGTGGGCTAACGCTCCACTTTCAATAAGCGATAGTTATCTTTTTCATTACCACCATCATTACCAGGTTTTAGAGGATAGGAAGGCATTGTAAATGGGCACAGATTGAAACCAGCATTCCAGATAAAGGCAAGTAAAACAAGTGAAGATATGGAGATAGGAAGGAGCCCGGCATTTTACTTCTAGGCTAGGGAAGACTAACTAGACCAAATAAAGAGTAGTTCTTCGTATGTCTAGGGAGAGAAGATTGGATAAAAAAAGGTAGGTCTAGACGTGGGGGAAATCTTTTGTAATCCCTGTAGAACCCTGTACCTTGATTCTGGGAAGACAGTGTGCCTTCAGAGGTGTTGGAGAGTAATATCAGCGTGTGACCACTGAGGCAACAGGAAGCTCAGAAATTATTTGCTAATTGATTGAGTTGCAATACAGGAAGTAGGGCTGAATTTTCCCTCTTATTTGTACCCCATTCAGCATTTTTTTTATTAAGGCTCCAAAACATAATTACAACCTATAACAATTACATTTGAACTGTTTCTCAGAACTCCATTTGCTTTTCAGTCTTCTGGTGTTTCTGTAAACTCTAAATAGATTTCGTATGCTTTATCCATTTTCTTTTCCTCTTGAGATCCCCGCCCCTTTGTATAATTATCAACTGATGGTTATGGCAAGACCAGCAAAACTGGGTTTTAATTGTGAGAGGAAATAAATAAGTGAAAAGTTGTTTTTAAGGAGTAAATATTTTCTTTCTTTAATAGAGAAGAAATCTAAGACCATGAAAAGAAAAATAGTCTGACTCAGGATGCAGACTGAGAACAAGCATTAGCTCTATAAGGAGACTCAGGGGCTTTTCAATATTTAGAATACTAGTATATGTCTTCTTAATTCCCCAATGAGATATATTTTTTTAAATCTAAGCATAGGATTAATTATCTTGGAAGAATCTAATCTCTACTCTCAGGTTTTAAACTGCAAGCAGGGAGACGTTTTAAACATTATGAAAAGAAGAGAAAGTCTCTCCTGATAAATAAATGCCTTGAAAAATTAGATATTAGTACTAGTCAAGTGCTCTTTCTTTTCAAAAATATTAAAATTGCATATTAGAATGGAAGGATCCTTACTATGCTCCCTCCTAATGCCACAAAACATAAGACTTTAGGAACAATTTCAGAGACAAAAGATTATAAGAAACATCCAGCTCTTCCCCTTATGGGAAATTTCTTTTTCTTTTTTTCTTTTTTTTTTTAACATCTCAGGCTCAATCATTTCCTAATGTGAAATTACAGATTTTTCAAATTACCATATAAAACTGCAAAAAATTACACTTGTGACCACAGAAGAGATAGCACACACTATCAATTTGATTTTAAAAGGCATACATCTTTTATACTACCTGTCATTTTTATAATGCCTTTTACAAATTTAATCAATACATTTTAACATTCTATATACTTTAAGTGCAATATACAATAAATATTCAAGTTTCATCTTAAACATGCTTTACCCTTTAAATTGTTAAAACTGCAGTGCCCTTTCAATCTACTTACATAATGTCATAAAATATACATTTCAAGGTAAATGAAGTCAGCTACTTCAATTTAGTCCCTCAAACTGGTAGTAAATGAGAGGTTAACACTATGGTGCCAAACCCATTATTGAGTAAATTTAGCACCTTGGACAGCTCTGTAAAATCTTTATTGCTTTCCTGACCTGCTCGTCATGTTCTGTCTGTGTGTTCAGTGGCTCTCAGCTCTGATTGAAAGGCAATATATTAGATCCCCAACACAAACACGCTTGGGGGCTAGTGCACTGGGAGCGTAATGACATGGAGGTGAGAGCAATTTTCTGGTCACCGAAATCCAAGCACCTTGCAGGTCTGTCGCACTAACTCATAGAGGACTCAGATATTTCCTTTCTCCTTCCCATTTGTAGAAATAACTAATAGAATCTGAATCACACTGGTGAATCTGAACCAAATGTGGGCTCTTCCTTAAACCCCAAAGTCGATACTATAGTGAAGGACATTTTGAAATGGGCAAGACATCATTTAAGGGCATCACTTCCAGGACGCCAAATCCAGGTTTGCTCTCCTCAACACTGCTGGTCTGGAGCGATGCTGGGCTGATGACCCACCTATGGCAGTGTGCCTAGTGGAAAAGCATGCCCCAGCTTCCTGGACCAAAGAAGGATTCAACTTTAAGGAACAAGATTCAAGTGTTTTCGAAGGATTAATGGTGATGAGAGCTCTGGGTATTAAAATTAAGAGAAAAAGAAACAATTGGATTATGTCATTGAAAAACTTAATCACCAAAAATATAGGAGATTAAAAAATATAGCATACATGGATAGCTGACATTTTTTCAGGTTTACAAAAACTTTGAAGATCTCAGAGTTTACCTCGAACTTCCCTCCTCCCTGGTTCTGTGAAATTAATTAAAATAAGCACTGCTCTCAATCCTCAATGATAATGTCCCATATCAAAGTTCACAAGTGCAGAAACTGCACCTCATCT
Source organism: Pteropus alecto (assembly GCF_000325575.1). Lineage (NCBI taxonomy): Eukaryota > Metazoa > Chordata > Mammalia > Chiroptera > Pteropodidae > Pteropus > Pteropus alecto. Next base: position 7,929,522 of record NW_006431919.1, on the reverse strand, counting down.
TGCTTTTGACAAACAGGAGGCTTGCATTTTTTTTCCTTAAAATAAAAAAAAAAAGAAAAGAAAAATACCTTCTCTGCCAAGCCCAAACACTGGCATAAATATTTATTTGACGAAATAAATGAGCAGAGACCCAGAGAAGTAAAATCTTAGTAAGTAAACTAACTTGATCCTATTTTGTTTTAATCTTTCCTAAGAGCCAGATAAAGCCATGAGGTTTTAGTGAAAGCAGCACAAGCTGAATTTGATCTGAGGATAGGGTTTAGTGTGCCCATACTGTCATAAATTATTAACGGCTGTGGTCAGACAATATTGCAAACAAAAAGTGGTAAATTATGTGGTAGCTTACGCTAGAAAAATAAAGAAATTATTTCAGATGTATTGATTCAAGCCCCATTGATTATATAATGCTTTTCACTCCTTATATGAAAAATAACTGTTTTATAAATGGGGTCTAGCAGTTTAAGGCAAGCATAAATGTTTATTGAGAACTGAAAATCCCTCCATCTCATTTTTGAATTTGGGACATTATATATGTCATAAGTAGTTACTGTAGTATGACAACTATTTTATCTTATATTATAGAGAATTTAAAATTGAAAAATGCTAATATGTATCTAAAAGCTTGTCATTTCAAGAGTTGTTCAAGAATTTTTGAAGAAGCTATGGTGACAGCAAAATGAATGCAATTATATTCCTATTTTCTGATCAGTGTCTACAGTATATGAAAATTGAACAGCACGGCTTCTCTATGCAGAAATCTATTGTGTAAAATATTTAAAGTTAAACTTCTTTTTGAAACTTTATCCACAGGAAAAAAAAAAGAAAAAAAAGAGTAAACGTATCTTTTTGCAAGTCACCTCTGATAGTCATACATGCCTTTATGTTTGGTTCTCTGATGAGCCTCCATCTTACGTGTATCAAGCTTAACCTTCCTTTTTCACATTCTAGCATAAATGAATCTGCAGAAAATTAGGGCAGAATGAAGAGGAAAAGATTTCTTTTGGTTAGAATGAAAAAAATTACCACTACACGCATTTCTGTAGAGTGCCCTATATTATTAGAAACAAGCATGCGAGCTAAATAAGGAAGCCCACCTCAATGAAAAGAGGGAGGTATTTTTTCTTCAGCTGGAATGAACAGCAGAGCAGAGCATATATATAGGATGAGAATGAATGAGCACATCGGGAAAATGGCAAACAATACTGAAATAGCAAAAGATTACTATAAAAGAAACAGACTCTGCCAGTCATGAAAATTGGAACAGTGAGAGCTTCTGGGGACAGGAGAATCCTTCTGTAAGAGCTTTTGACAACCAGTGTGTTGCTTCAGTGTGTGGGTTTACTACATCTCCCCTTTATATCATGGCTTGGCCACATCAGGGAGATAAACAAAAGAAGTTTAATGCTACATGCTTCTAGTAGCTGCAGATTGATTGGAAATCCCTCAAAAATGACCTGTCTGATAAGGTCATGGTTCCTGGAACAAGCAATTAGGTGCAAAATAAACACATCTTAGGGATTCATAACATGTACCAAATGACATCGATTGTAGTAATCTGGTAAATGACCTCACAATTATATTCAGCAATAAACACACGAGTGCTTCATCGTGCTTATGGTGGACGACTGAGTGATGTGTTTTATCTTGGAGTGCCGATGATGCTCACCTTTTGACTCGATTAAGTGTGTATGTGAACAGGAATAAATTGGTGATTTAACTCCATTCTGGGGTGCCCCAAACTACTGCCTTTAAAGCAGTGCCCTGGCAAGGTGTGGCCAAAGGGAACTAGAATGTGACTGTGTGAAAGCATAAAGACAACCTGCCTTCACGTAGAGTTTTGTATCTGTTTTTCTCTTGACAGGAAGTAATACTCAAAAGGGCCGCGGACCTGGTGGAAGCACTGTATGGGATGCCACATAACAACCAGGTGAGTCTATGCAGCCTTGGACCTGTGTGGGCTTCTGCATTCAATTGAAGACCTCAGATTCCTTATAGTCATGAAAAAGTATAAAAAAATACAAAAGCCCTCTTGCTTGAGTTCAGAGTGTAAGTCGTTAAGACATAACGTTGCAAAGCTATTCAGTTCTTCTCTCTTCTTTAGTAAATTTTTTATTGCCTTTTCTACGGAATCATTTTCCTTGTGAGGAAAGGTACTCTGTGTAAAATGAATCTTCAGCGGGAATGTACGTCATAACGGAGGAAGAGAGTTGCTGGTGATTTATTTTATTCTTTTCAGGTTTTCAAGCAAATTGAGGAGAAAAAAGGGGGCTTAATTTCTTCTCCTAAAAAGTATAACAAAAATCTGAATATAATTGTCTGCTTTTAATTCAGAGAGCACCTCCATGCATATGATTCAAATGGCTCAGAAAGCTATAAATCTGACAAATTATTCACTCCTTTGTTGTGTGACCTGAGTCAATGTCCATGGGATACAGTCCCTCCAATACTCAGGGACACAGTGTCGACAGCCTGCCCTTAACGTCAGCTGGGGAGGCGGGTGGCAGTGGCTGTGTGTTTGTGTGTGGCCCCAGACCTCCCGTATGTTACTGGTGAGGAAGAAAACCCCACGGCAGTCTGATATGCTGTGAGGTGCTGTGGAGAAAAGGCTATGATAATGAGCTTTCCAAGTCAGACAGGCAGGGTTCTGTGGCCCAGCTCTGTCCTTATACGGGTGTCTCCTTAAGCGAGGTCTTCGCTGCTCTGAGCCTCAGATCCCCCATTTGTGATATGGGCATGGTGAAGATGAGCATAAACTCACAGGTTTGTTGAGGGCTGCAGGAGTTCATGAGGTTAACCACGGAAGGCCTTGAACATGGCCGATAGTGAGCGACTGAAAAGTGGTGTACCTGGGAGTGTGAATGGGGGCGCTGAAGGGGATATCCGCCTTACTTTTCAGGAGATCATTCTGAAGAGAGCGGCTGACATCGCAGAGGCCCTGTACAGTGTCCCTCGCAACCACAGCCAGCTCCCGGCCCTCACTAACACTTCGGTCCACGCAGGGATGATGGGCGTGAATTCCTTCAGTGGACAGCTGGCTGTCAATGTCTCTGAGGCGTCGCAGGCCACCAATCAGGGTCAGGAGCCTGCCTTTCTCCTTCCTTATTTCCCTGTCTTTTCCCAGACTCAACCTACCTCCAACCCCCATTTATTTGGCACAAAACAATTTTCATTTCATTTTTTTTTCCCAAAAAAAGAGATTCCTAGTTTGTGTGCATCAAATACTACTGTAGAATTTTGGTGCTAGCTATTCTGTCTGGTAATCTGGTGGAGGGGGCTAGAAAGGACGCACGCACTGAGTCATCTCTCCATTCGGCTTCTCACCATAAACCATGAATGACAGATCACAAAGAGGGTTGGAATTAAAAGTTCGGAGGGGCCAAAGCACATTGCCCTTACCCAGGGAACAGGAGCCTGTTAACTTCAGGGTACGTCTCTTAGATTGGGGTTTATTTCTGCTACAAAATGATAATTTATGGGCCCTGCATTGCCACTCCTCGTGGCCCTGCTAAGTATTTATGATCTCCTAAGACATGTGCCTTTTCCTCACTTCCCATTTTAATCACAGAGCCAGCGCCAACAACCCACGCACATGAATCACCGACCCCTGCCCTCTGGGACGTGGTCAGGGGGCAGGAAACAGACCCCTTCCCCTCCCCGAGTCCCCCGGGACTGCCACCCATCCAGACCCCACCCTCAACCCTGGTTTTGCCCCCACCTCTCAGGTTTCACCCGCAACTCAAGCAGCGTGTCTCCACACGGGTATGTGCCGAGCACCACCCCGCAGCAGACCAACTATAACTCCGTCACCACGAGCATGAATGGATACGGCACCGCCGCCATGTCCAATCTGGGCGGCTCCCCAACCTTCCTCAATGGCTCGGCTGCCAACTCACCCTATGCCAGTAAGTAGAGACGTGTGTCCTGCATTTCTGCACGTTTCCCCCCAAAGGACTTGGCACCCTGCTGTGTGGCCCCCGCCCCCGTGCAGGTCTCCGCAGTCCGGGGCCCCACCCTGCCAGGCACTGACCCAGGGGACGCTGACGAGGCAGCATTGTCTCCAGCAGAAACCTCCGTCCTTCCTTGCTCATCTCCTTCCCCTCAAAGCCTCCTTAACTGTCAGAACCGTGCTGCAGCCCAGAGCAGCAGTATGATGTCATCGCAGGAGTCCAAGCTCGGAGTCAGATGGAGATGCGTTTGACTCCAGCTTCTACCAGTTACTAACTGGTGGCCCTGGGTAAGTCCTCTCCAAGCTTCAGTTTCCTCGTCTGTAAAATGGGGAAGCAGCTGGTACCAACCCCGTATAGTTGTGAAACTCCGGTAAAATAATGCATGTAATGAGTCTGTCCCTGTGCCTGGCCCATGAGAGGCATCGCGATCAATCTAAGTAATAATCATAACGATGGAATGATAATACTAAGTGGCACTGGTAGAATCGCATAGTAACAACCATTTAAAACGTAAACTCTCTTTATGAATACGACTCCTTTGATTTTTTTAATGCTTGGAATTTCCCCCTTTGTGTTTGATATATACTTTTTAAAAAACCCAACAAATGAAAAAATTACACTTTTTTTTCCCCCAAAAATCTGGTATGATAACACATACACACAGGCGCACATGCATGAAATGTTCTTTGGTGCCTGTGCCTGTCTTAAAGAAGTTTAGCTGAAAGGGTCTTTTTTTTTTTTTTTTTGGTATAATGTTTGGATAACATGTAAAGGATCTCATTGAACTTACACATCTTTATGTGTAAGATGTCATGGAATGTGTCTCTATGATGTATTGATCTTCCTCAGAGGATTTTTAATGGATAACCAAGTCCACCTTGGACAGTGTGGGTGACTCTTTTGTTGTGTGAAATGTGGCCAAACTCTTAGACATCTGCAGAAAGACAGAGGTTGTGTTGTAAATGAAAGAATATTCATGATTTTGTTAAAAAAGGGTCATGGCCAAAAATACTAAAAATTATGCTGTCTTTAATAGTGAAAATGTAGAGTGTGCTAATCCTTTGCAAGAGTTTGAAAGATCATTCTTGGCCTTTGAAAGATGTTATTTCTGAAAGTAATACTTAGGGCCTTTTGCTTTCTGAATGTTTTTATGCTCAGTCTGTGCTCAATTTTTATATTTCTACTTTGTTTGGAATCAGCAGCTTTATTGAACATTTAAAATTCCCTCCAATAATCTGTTTACATGATGTCTATCTGCTCAAGAGTCAATGTTTGAGGGCAGTTTCACATTAGATTTTGATTCATGGGAAGATTGTTTCTCATAGATCTATTATTTCAGTGTTCTCCCATCTACTCGATCAGAAAATGTTTCAATCATGACCTGAAAATTAAAAGGTGGCATTGTTAATTAAATCAATAAACAAATTGCTATATTGTAGCAGTTCAATTTCAGGGCTTGGATTGCTCTGTCTTCTCAAGCCTGTGCAGACACCAAGCGACTTCAGCCTGAGATTGCATCTGTCAGACTGCGAAACTTTGAACATTTAATTTCCATTAATTGATTTCCTCAGCGCTCACAAATATAGTATTAAATTCTCAAATAGCTTCTCAGATGGGACGGTTTTATCTGCATAAATGCAAATAAAACAATAAACACAAAGCCCAGCTGATTTGAATTTTTGCCTCCACAATATTTAATTATTCATAAACCACTCAGGTTGAAAAATCCCACACAGAATGAAAAATAAAATAAGACATTCCACTGGTGAACACACTTTCTGGTGTGGTGGCTGATAACTAATAACGTTATAACAAATGGAACTGCTTGACTATATTTCACCCCTTCCTCCGTTAACCACCACCCCCCCCAAACTCCCCACCTCTAAATACACATAATGATCGCATTTGCCAACGAGATTAATTGCCTTCCTCAGTGAACCAGCAGGATTTCAAGTCTACGAATATTTAAAAATCAAACCTCCAGTGCAGGAGTTTTGCAATTTAAATGGGTGTTATTATTGAGCGTATTTTCACATTTACAAATCCTAAGAGATGTATAAAAATGCTGGCCTCATTAAAAGAAAAAGTACAGTTTAGAAAATGTTTGTGAAAACTCTGAGGATGGCGGCACTGTGTTCTACTTTAGAAAGTATTCGGTGCGTGTGGATTGTGTAGTGCTGAGAACTGATTGCAAGGGGTCACTTCCCCTGATGGCAATTGCTCCCTGTGACTGATTTGATTCCCACTTCCTTAACTTTCTAAAGTCAATAGGCCAAGGGTATGGCCACCTAAACAGCAATTAGGACTCTGGTAGGCTCATGGGGAGGCGGCCTTTTCTCCAGCTGTTTCCTCTGCAGGGTAGAGCACTGAATTTGGGTTTGGTTCATGGCTTCACCATATGCTACCTATGGCCCTTGGGCAAGTCACTCAACTATTTTCTGAGTTTCAGCTTGCTCAGTTTGCTCAGGTATATAAAGGAGATAATAAACCCCAACTTAAGCTTGTTCGGCCAATGACATAAGATGAAAAAGATGTGAAGAGTCTTGTGAATGATAAAGCAATATATATTGTTTATAACATAATGTGGACAATAATATAGTAGAAGGAAGTACCTAGAATTTGAATTAAATGCCTGGGAATCATTGGACAGCATTCATACTTTTCCCCAGGAGACGGCGGAGATAGAAGGTGAGTGGATGAAAATACTAGTCTTGAGCGTAGAGGATTTAATGTGTGCAAAGTCTGTCTCCTAAAGTAACAGAGAGAGATTATTAGCCAAAGAAGAAAGGCCAGGTTGAGAGCACCATGGTTGGTAGAGAAGGTGCATCTACTGTACTCTTTCCTTTCCCCAAGCGGCCAGGTACTTTCTCTCTCTGACCTGCCAAAGTGAATTCTTCCATCTTTGATAATCCACATCCCCGCTACTGCCAGACCATGAGTATTTATCTAAGGCTCCTATCCTATTGCTTATTAATTCATGAATATTTATGTACTGCACCATGTAGGATATAAAGAATCTGGGACTTTGACTTGCGGTTCTGCATTAGTCACAAATGTTGCATGTGGCATTCTATTTAGCCGCCCTGCCTCCTACCTACAAGTATCTGTGTCGTGGGGCATTAAGGTACAATCATATCTTTAAGGAACGCACAGCCTCATAGAGAGAAGGGGACACTTACACACCACCGTGTGCCAGGGGCTTCAGTTGGAATCAGTTGGCATTGCCTTTAATCTCCCTTCTTCCTCACACCTCTCATACCATCAGTGACCATGGCCTTGCAGGCCACCTTCCTCCTAACTATTGTATCTTCAGCCCCTAATGTTAGGTTAGGCCCCACCTGGGATGCTTCCTCTGACACCTCCTCTGTGAAGCCTTCTCTGGTTTCCCTTTTCTGCCTCCACAGTCAGCCATGCTCACCTTTGTTGGTATTTTGTGCTATTTTACCCCTTACTAAAATTCAGGCACTTTGTTTCCTGGCCTGGGACACCCCGGTGTCTATCACGCTCTTGGCACATAGTAGGCCCACAACAAGCAAGATCACCACCAACAAAAGGCAGCATGTGCCAAGTATCAAGTGATGAAAGTGGCCAAGATCCTGAGAGTCCAGGGAGGGCTCATGCTGGAAG
>NW_006431919.1:7914214-7921884 GCF_000325575.1 Pteropus alecto | reverse complement strand
TGAGCAGGGAGGCCAGGGCGAGGGCCAGGTCTGAGCCACCTTGCCTCAGGACGCCAGGAGAGGTGCTGATTTCTGCTTTCCCATTGCCCCTCCCAGTCGTGCCATCCAGCCCCACCATGGCCTCCTCCACAAGCCTCCCCTCCAACTGCAGCAGCTCCTCGGGCATCTTCTCCTTCTCACCAGCCAACATGGTCTCAGCCGTGAAACAGAAGAGTGCTTTTGCACCAGTCGTCAGACCCCAGGCCTCCCCGCCTCCCACCTGCACCAGCACCAATGGGAACAGCCTGCAAGGTAAGCCCCAGGCCCCACCAGGCCAACCAGATGCCCTGGCTTCACCCTCCTAGGGCCTGAAGCTGATGCGTCACTGCTACCGAGGGGGTCAGCCTTGGGCTTGCCTGCTTCTCTCTGCCCTCATCTCTTCTGCTCTTTCGTGCTCACTCTCCTCGGCCCTGGCTCCTGGCCCTACACATCCCTCCTCTGCTCGAGTTCCTAAGCAGTCCTCTTGCCAACTCCAGCAATTCTGCTCCGGCCCGGGATTTGCTTGAGAATGCTGTTTCCGCTTACTAATGCCACCGTTTCTCTTTTCTCCCCTCTCATTCCCTGTGGTCGCCATACTCAGACCAGTCTTTTGTGGACTCTAGCAAGTTCTCCACTGCAGAGTCTCTCCCGGGACTGGCCTTCTCCTGAAGTAGGTCACTCAGCCTTCCCTTTCTGTTGCCTGTGTCAGAGTGAACGTGTGTGGGGCTGCTAATGGGGGAGGGGGTGAGCCACAGCGTGAGCAGAGCCTCGAGGTTATAGCTTCATAGACCAAAGGCCCAAGACTTACTACTGGGAAGCGGAAACCCCACAACACCACAAGTGTATTCTGGTTCATAGTAAAAGTGTTCAGTCTTTTCCCCATCATGGAATATAGAAAATATTGGAGCCAGCAAGAATTGAGGTGACCTTTCAGTTCTTTGAGAAAAAGCCCCACCCTTTTCAAAATGGGTCCGGCATTTCCGACGTTTATCTTGTGTGCCAGCATTTTGTTGTGGTGTTGACCCGCATGACCTCATTCAGTCTCCCACAGCAGGGCTGTGTGATAGGTACTCACAGGTCCTACGTTATAGATGAGAAAACTAAAGGTTAGGGAGGTGATGGAATTGCTTGGCTTCCAACAGCTGGTATGTGGCAGAAGCTGGTTTCAAACTCAGGCTCAAAAATTTATCTCCTCTTTCTAACTCCCAAGCACTTTATTACTCAGAGGAGGTAAAAAGGGCATATCCAGGATTTCTAAGGCAGCTGGCAGGGAAATAACATCGGTGAAGTAACTGCTACCCTTTTTTGAGCACTGAAAAGGCGCTATGCTACGCAGTGAGAGTGCTTTATCTTATTTAATCCCCACATCTACCTGATTAAATATGAGAACTGTTATGATCTCCATTGTACAGGTGGTAAAATGGAAGCATATGGAGAGTAAATACCTGCCCACAGGCCTAGCAGCCAGTAAGCAGTGGAGAGGAAGGCAAACCCAGCAGGGGCTGTGCCCCTAGGCCCTGGCCTACCCAGCTCCCCATGGTGGCTTCCTTCAGTGGCTAGCATGCCTATCATCACTGCTGGAGTTCAGCCAGGGAGGTTGGAAGGGTCAGGAGGGTAGCATAGCCGCCTGGGACTTCTCAGCCCGATTTCTTCATATGTATATTTATGCCTATGTATACTCATACTCTGCATGTTGGATGCTTTACATTAATGAAAAACTTATATCAATATTCCTGAAAACCCTATGAGGTCAGTACTATTCCCATTATATAGATGGAGAAATTAAGGCCCGACTTGCTTAAGGTCGTAGAGCTAGTAATGATGGAGCCCAAATTGGATCGATGCTGTGGGACACCGGAACCTGAGATCTGCAAAGCGTTGCTCAGAAACCTGCCGGCGGGTGTGCCCAGCACAGCCAAAGCCAGGACCCGGCATGGCGTGCCCGTGCCCCTCCCGTGGACGCACGTTGGCAAAGCCGTCTCCTCAGAGGGGAGAGGAAAGTAGCCTGGCTGTGGAGGCCCAGTTCGGGCAGCAGGATTCACGATAGGAAATGCCTATGCCCACAAAGGGCAGTCCCCCACTCATGTAATCTGACTTTTTCAGCTAAAAGTCATGCTTTGTCACCCTCACTACACCTCAGCTGGCAAACTAGGGATATGATGCTTAAGCGAACATAACGAATGTATAACGTGTTTAAATAAGGATAAAACATAGGGAAAGTGGAAATCCGCTATATCTGAGCTGCCAGTCACAACCTTTGCTCAACACAGAGTTGACGTCAGGAGTTTGTGGCCAATGGGTTTTGTGACCAGCAGCCGAGGGGTGGTACTTGAGATGGAAAGAAGGCCAGTGGCTCTTGGAAGGTCAGCCGCTGTATCGCAGGCCGACAGTGACTTAAGTGGGCAGCCGTTCTGTGAGGCTGTCTTTCCATGACATGTGCACAAAGGAGGGAGCCGGAAGGGACTGAAAATAGGGGCCAGGCTGAGATTTTCGCACCTCCTGGATTTAGGGAACATCTGGTGGTGTAGGGGTGTGTGTGCTTGTGTGTGTGTTTAAGTAATTATGAAATGGCTTCAAGACAGAGACGCATACAAAGTTTGGGCACTTGTCATCCCCAGGGCATTTCTAACCCAAGTCTACAGACTCTAAAAGCACCGAGACTGTCCCCCGCTTCTGGTTACCAGCCAGGTCTCCACCTGTCCGTCACACTCCTAAGACACAGCTGCACAGCATGGAGGGTGTGGAGACCAACTCAGGAACACACTTTATCTGGATTTGCTACTGCAGACAACATTGCCCTTTCCTTCTGATTGAACCTGTGTCCAGGAGGTTCTTTCTGGTACTTTTTGTTTTTCCAATGCTGTCACATACCAAATGTCCCTGCTTTGGGAGATGGCAGTGGAGCAGAGAAATTAGTCAAGTTAACTGACATTTTTTTTAAGCCGTCCTCCTTCCTGCCCCAGCCCGCTGCACGCCCAGCCTCGACAGTCACCAGGCAAGGTGCACAAGCGTCCCGCTTGGGGCTTTGGGTATCCCCTGAGAAAAGTGACGGTGTGACAGTGGGCTCCTCGACCTATAACTAAAGAGTTACTTCGGCTTCCTAAACTCCACCTCTTCTATAAAAAAGGGCACAGGCGGGCACGGAATGGGGGCCAGGAATCTCTGCAGTGCTCTGTCCTCTCCTCCTTCTCATTACAGTGACACCCGTGTCATCCGGGCCCACCTAGTTCAGGACTATGATCATTAAGACAGGACAAGTGACAAAGGAAGGGTTGGTTAAGCAAATTGGCCATGTAAACAAGATTAGAGGTGACACATTTAGGTGGTTTAAGTGTTTTAAAGGCCTATTACCTCCAACTACCACTCTGCTAATTGTACCTCATTCTGTTTTTGTTTTTGTTTTTGTTTTTTTTTGAAAGCCAACTCCTTAAAGACCTTGTCCCTGGCATCTTGTTTTTTTTTTTGTTTTTGTTTTTGTTTTTTTTTTGGAAGCCAACTCCTTAAAGACCTTGTCCCTGGCATCCCTTTTTTACACTCCTCTTGTGACTGCATTCCTGGTTGTTCCCCAAGAAAAAAGCACCGCAGTCTCACATGATGCTGCCGATGATAGTCACAGCCACTAATACGAGAGGGCTTGTTCCCAGCCTGGCTTCTGCATTACCTCAATCTTCCAACCACCCTTGGATGCAGGCTGTTTATTGTCCCCATTTTACATATAAAGAGACTGAGATTTATAGCCAAGATGGCTCATCCAGACTTATACAGCTAGCAAGTAGGAGGAGCCTGGGCTGAAAACCCAGGCAGATTGATGTCATGGAAGCCGCTGTGCCATATGGCCATACTATATTGAAGTCACCAGGCTAGGCCCATGTAGACTACAAAATCCTGACCTGAAAAACTTTCTCTGTATTAGAAGAATCACAACACCACTGTAAAGAAGGCAGATCTGTCTGGGAGAGGCTGGGCACCCAGCTGTGGAAGTTCAGAGGAGGGAAAGAATTAGGGAGAATTCAGAATAGTCTTATGGAGAAAGTTGACTTTGAACATGGCCTTGGATGAAGGGAAAGTAGGATTTGAGCAAAGAGAGATGGGGGGAGGGGCATTTTAAGCAGAAGGGTTAGGGATAACCTGAGCAGAAGGGCCTGGAGCACGGGTGCCACGGAACTAAGATTGAATAAGGAAGTCCTTACGTGGAAGTCATAGGCTCTATTATTTACACACATTTATAATCCACAGTTTCTACTGTGATTCCAACTGCCTTTCTCTCTCCCAAGGAAGCAAAAAAAAAAAACCTTTGACAATTTACCGCATGTCTGAGAAACTTTTTAGGACAAAGCAACTCTTATCTCAGTACTTCTGGAGTCTCAAAAGATATTCTCTTTAAAAAGTTAGGAGGCTGTGGTCAAACAAATCTAGAAAATGGTGCTGAATGAATCACTGTAGTAGAGATCTGTGACACACCTAAGTTTATTTAAGGCTCCGAGACATCCTGCAGTTAAACAATAAAAGGGCTACTCCATTTAGTTTTCTAAACTTCTTTACCCACAGAACCCTTTTCCAAATGTTAAGACCATTGAACGTCCCAAGAAAAACTCTGAAAAATGAAGTTGTATTTCAGATTTAAAGAGAACAATGCAGAGAAATCTTCTTCCATCTTTCTCTAAATGGTCACACCTAGACTCCCCAGGTGTGTCTGTTTGCACAGGTCAAAGACTTGAGTCACTTAGCATGCTCATTGTTGTGGGGACATCCTCTCCCTTCTCCCAAAGCCGACGCCCCCTAGAGCATGGATTCTGTGCAATTTTAGGCCTCCGAGGACTTCATTAAATGAGAGACAACCCCAATGTCACCATGCCATTGGACCTTCCCCCAATGCAGCGATTTTAAACTCTGATCATGTCCTAGGCAGTCTCTGCAGTGAAAAATAAAAATAAAAAAAGGCCAGAGTAATTTCACAGAGACTGTACCCACATACTGGTCTTTCTGTCTCCCCACTTTGTTCAAGCTCAGGCTGGACGGCCCCACGTAGCTCTGGATGTCATGCAGTCTGGTAGTGAATCTTGTGGACTTGTCTTTTTCTCGATGCACGTGTTCGATTTGTGCAAGATCTTCCCATTTTGTTTCTGGTTAGCTCATAATTCTTACTCATGTGGTGGTTCGAGGAAGGCCACATTCCACCCTGTCACTCCAAAGTCTCCTAGCTCTGCAAAACTTTCCATTTTGTCTTATTCTTACCAAAATGTGGAAACCATATTGAAAAAGGCGCTGCCTTTCAAACCCACAGTTTTCCGAGCTTCTGTCACAGGACGTGGTCACCCAGCTGCCGGAGAAGATGGCAAAGCCACCTTGGTCTTGGCAAATGTTGCTTCCTGAGAGTATCATGTCCTCATGGAAATCTTCATGGGCCCCACTTGGGCAAGTCAATGTGCCAGCGGCATTTCTGGAACATTCCAGGCTTCAAACACTCATCCCTCTCACCCATATAAGTAATCGTGAGGGTTGCAGCCCAGAGACAGGAAAAACAGCTCCCAGCAACCCCGGGAGCATCCCTGTAGTCCTGCAGTGCAGTTTATTTCCGAAGAAACCTCTGCGGAGGTGCCTAAGCTCAGAGGCCACAAACGGTGATTTTTTTTTTTTTCTCTCTAAAATTTACTCCTCAGTAAAGTTCTGCATCTGGAATTTTGGAAATCGCTGGTGAGATTTAGCGAGCTATAACCCCCTGATGTAATATGCAAGATTCCAGGTGTAGGTACCTATAGGCCTCCTTCTGGAAAGAGGTTCTATGGCATCCGTTATTCTCAAAGAAGTCTGAGAGCCAGCAAAGGAAAAGAAAGCAAAGCGTGGGCACCTCCTAGACACCTTCAGATATGTTTGTTTTTAATTTTAATTATTTGCTAACTTGCACAAATTGGGCTATTTCTTTCTTTCCTTTTTTAATCCTTATTTTTACCTTCTCTTGAAATAATTCAGAAGATCTGGTGGCTGTGGGCAGGCATTCCTTCACAGGGCAGCATTCGGTCACAGCTGAGTCGCTGCCCACCCTAGAGAAGGCATGCCCTTGGCAGCGTCACCTCAGCCCCTTCTCAAGGGGGGCACTTTGCTCCCAGCTGGGCTCTCGGCGCACTGGAGTTTGCCACCCCTGTATTCTAGATGAAAAAAAAAAGAGAGAGAGAGCTGTTAGCTACGGACTAGCACATCAGTTAGCTTTGTTTTACAACTCTTAATGTGGCCCTAGTAGAGGTTTAATTTAATTAATCTAACACATTATGCCAGGTACCAAAACACTGCTAAGATCATTTTTTTTTCTTTTTTCTTTTTTTTAAATTCAGGACATCCAAATGGGATGCTTTCAGGCCCCAACTGATAAATGTTGACTCAGCCCACTGACCAAATTAGCAGGAAGTTTGTCAGTTTTCTGCTTGGCTTTGCCTCATCACCCGATTAACCGGGTGTGTGTGCTGCAGGTGACCACCTTATAATGTCAGGCACACAGGAGATTTTGGTAGAGGTTTGGAACTCCCACCGAAAGCCCTCCCTTTAATAAGGGTGCCTGGACCCACCTGCAGCCCGGATGACAAGACCCCTAGGGAGGTGGAGCCTGCTGAGCTGTCATGATGCAAAGAACCCTCCCCCTGGCCTTTGGAGCTACAGCATCTTGAATTCTCAGGTTAAGGTTTGGTTGAAATACTGAGCTCCCTGATTCAGTTAAACCTAGGGCTCACTCGAATCTTAGGGGGACTGCATTTCAAGCTGATCCCAGATCTTTGGGGGTTTAAGTTGGTCTGCATTTGGCAAGAGACACTTCCTGTTTCTAAGAAAAATGGCTTTTGAGGGCTTAAGAAAAAGGCTCCAGGAGCTTTTGGACTGCAAAAGGGCTCTTGCAAAACAACATTTGGATGATTTACGTGTAAATGAATCAGAAACATGTGGATTAAATTTCCTTGTGAATACAGATGGGTTTAAAAATTAACGGAAAAAGTGTTTGGCAAAATACTTTTTTTTAATTGAATCTAAAATGTCAGGGGTGGGGAGAGACAAAGCAGGAGGAGAACAAGGGCCACCGGGCTCAGAGCCTCTCCTCACCTCCCGTGTCTACTGCAGGATTTGTGTTAGCTGGGGTTTGATTTTTTTTTAAATGGCACATTCTTTCAGACATGAGATTTGGGAAATGAAGAAGGACACTTCCTAGATGCAGTCATCACTGACAAGAACATTAATTTAAATTTAGAATTGCCAGGAAAAAGAAAGCAACGACTTTTTCTCTTTACCTGACAGGACCCTAAGCCATCATTGGAAGCCAAAGATGGCTGCCTCTTGCTTCTAATGTAAGCATCTCTCTCCTCTCCACCCTTATTAAAGTTGCCACACTGTTTTTTTACTTGTCTTCTAAACATCCCTTATTCCTCACACCCATCACGTGAAGTGTGCTGTATGGCATGGTGCCTATTGGATATGAGGAAACAGCTCAGAGAAGTTAAACAATTAACACATGGTCACACAGCTAGTTTAGCCACAGAAGGGATGGGTTAGAAATAATAGCAGCTAATCTCTGTTAGGCCTTTCCTAGGAGCTGAACCTGGGCCAAGCACTTCACATATGTCATTTTACTTAAATCTTCAACAACCTTAGTAATATTATGGCACTTGCAAATA
>NW_006431919.1:7911425-7914169 GCF_000325575.1 Pteropus alecto | reverse complement strand
CTACACCCGGGGACATGGCGGGAAAAGCCGGAGATGGAGCCAGCCTGTCGGAGCCCACGTTCTTCTGAAGACCACTCTGCGCTGCCTTCTGACTCTGAAGACTTTGAAAGATTTCTGATTACGCAAACAGCTTTCCCTTTTCCCAGGATCAAACCCCAGCTTTCCTAAGCTACAATTTTCTAGGGCCAGATTCAGACCATTCCAGAAGCCCGGGCATAACCGTGGTATAGGCGACATCCCGGAGCCTCATGCGAACCTGCCTTCTCTTCCTCCTCCATCCCTTCTCCCAGCTTCACGGGCCCCTTGGATGAGGCCTGCGGTAGCTGGCATTTGCTTTTCCCAGGTGTGAGCACCGAAATGAAGGCGCTGCTCCGATGGCTGCTCTGGGGATCGGTCTTGGAGCTAACAGCACGAAAAGAGCCACGGTGTTTTGTAGGAAGTGCTGGCAGCTGGGATGGACCAGTTTTTCATTTTATATGTTGAAAGTGAAGAAGTAGTGGGGGAGAGTGATACTGAAAACTCTCACTGTTTTGCAAGTTTGGGACTGCAACTTTCCCAGCGGTATTCAAACTATGTAACTTCCCAGTTATGTTTTAAAATTAAAATCAGATTTGGAGGGATGTTTAGGATTTTCTGTTCTGTTAAAGATACATACACAGGCTGGTATATTAATATCTTAATAAAGTACATGTATTTTTTTATACGAAAACTCATTTCAGGGAAGATGAGAGCACAGTTGTGGCTAATAGTCAACGAACATAGTGGTGTGTGGGTGTTTTTTTCCATCTCTTTCTCTCTCTCTTTTTTTTTTCTCAGTGAGAAGTTTGGATGAAAAACCACTGACTTTTGTCTTCTTCTTCCACAGCGATATCTGGCATGATTGTTCCTCCCATGTGAAAGAATTGCCTTGAAGAATTTTATTAATGAAGAGGTTGGATTCTGCTACAGCGAGTAATCTGATACAAGTCCCAGAGTGGAACTTTTAACTCAGGCCTTTTTAAGAGGAATCACAATAACTGCAGATTTTTAAACAAACAATATCACCGACCTTGCAAATACTGAAATTGGAAAGGATCTGCACGTGCAGGGTGTTGGTTAAAGCTGTACCTCCCAAATGTTTGGGGGACATATTTATTCTGTGTCGATAAAAGCAAATCCACTTTCTCTTTTCCTTTCTTTTCTTTTTTTTTTTAAGCTTAACTCTGCAAGCATTTGTCTTTTATAAACCGTGAAGCTGTATACAAGGGACACTATAAATAAGACTCCATGTTTTAATTTATGATGTTTTTAAAGCTGTGTAAAAGGAGAATGAAGTGGTGATATTTACAAAAAAGTTAAAAAAAAAAAAAAGAAAAAAAGAAAAAAGCTTGTATGGGACAGAATAGGAATGCCAGTTAGATTTTTTAGGAAACTAAGGGTCGGCTTTTGCGCCTTAAAGCATATCAAATGGTAGTTAGCTCAGACAGTGCATTTTCAGTATCTAACTTAACATGCCATCCCTTAGCAGTGCAAGCTTATTTATCTCTTTTGTATTGTTGTCTTAAGTAACTGTGTAAATAAATGCAGCCTGCGAAGTTAAAAAGTGATGTTAAGTGATCACATTTTTCCCTTCTACTCAAAAATCCAGTGCCTCTAGACAGATTGTTAAAACTGCATATTTAAACCTGATATCATTTTCACTTTTAATTATGTCAACTTCTTTTGAAGCCGATGGCCTCTTGAGAGCTTGGTGGCACACACACGGTGTCAGAATCTCCTTCGAGACTTCATGGAACAGGGTCCAGGCACAGAATTCCACATTATGCCCTCCAGTTAACAAGCCAAAACCCTACCTACACTCCGCCATTTACAAGTTTAAAGTTTACTCATCTTAAATGCTGACTTAATACCAATCCTTCAAAAGCTGACAAAGGCAAGATGGCAGGTTATTTCCGATTTCCCATTCAAGAGCGCCCCATCAGTCGACCCTTACATTGTAACATAATAGATTAAAAGGATAGGTTAAGTGCTTTGGAATTAGGAATAAAAAGAAACTGGGAGAAAGGAGGAGAAGGTTGAGACTTCCAAAATATAGTTTTCTGTTCTATGGGAATTTTTGCTCTCATTTTCTGGGAAGTGTTCTTAAAAATAAGAATTAATAGCAAAGATGCAGCAAAGCTATGAGGATGCATTTGCCTGATATTTTTTTTCTTTGCTGTTGCGTTTTTGTATGTAGTTATAAATACTGTAGATTTTTTCGTGATTTTTTTTTTTTGCCAAAGTTGTTGTTCTATTTATACATTTTAATGTCTTAAGACAGTTTTTCAATATCACACACACAAAAAGATTTTACTGCATATTTTGCAAAGGAAAAAAAAAGCTCAGTACCTATAGCTTGCACATACTTGCAAAGTTAATTAAAAGGCTTTTTGTTTTAAAGGGGATTTTGTAAAATATCCATATAAATAATGTATTTATCTTTGGGATTTGTACATTGCTTTCCCCTTCTTCCTTTTCCTCCCACCCCCAATTTATTTTATTGTGTATGGTTGCTATGTGAAAAGTGCGTATTTGTTTGGTCACCTACAGTTGTATTAGCTGTTTCAATGTGATTTTTAAACTTTCATTTATAGTTATTTTTAGTATTGTTTTAAACCATGCTTCAATTTTTTTATTTCCACCCAAAAGCCATTGTCTATTTTTGTATTATTTGTAAGTTAAGAAGTTTTTTCCTATATGGCAAAAAAAAAAAAAAAAAAAAAAAA
>NW_006431919.1:7872308-7911405 GCF_000325575.1 Pteropus alecto | reverse complement strand
TTCTTGTAGCATTTAGTTCTGTAGATTAAAAAAAATGTATCCTTTGCTTTGGAAGCTTAAAAAAAAACCTTAATGCTGTTTTACTCTATTAATATGCATGGAATCTCTCTCTCTGGAGTGACGCATTTTGTGCATTAAATTCGAGGGAGAAACTTCATAGAAATCAATGAACATACTTTCTTTCTTAAGTCTGCTTGTATATTTCCTCTGTCTTTCACATAAATATAAACCAGCAGATTGGATGCCTTAACAATGCAAATCATATTCATTTCACTTGTACGTTGTAACTGTGCACCAGAACTGTCAGTCATCACTAACATTCTAAGAAAAAAGAAGAAAAAAGAAAAAAAAAAAAAAACAAAGAAATCGAAAAGCACAAAAGAACTGTTTTGTTACCTTAAGACAATGTAACTTTTTCTAGTAGAGCAAGAAATTTACAACAATGCTGCAACTGTGCATGCCCCATATGGATTTTGCAATGGTTTTCACTAGACTGTCAGAGTTGCGATTTTTATGGGTTAGGGTGGGTGGGGGAGGGGAGTTTTGGGAGGGAAGGGAGGGGAGGAAAGCTGATTTTTCATGGTGAGAAATAATAATGATGATTAATAATAATAAAAAAAAACTGGAAAATGTAAGCAAGGTGGACGCATTGCTTCTCGGTACTCAGAAAGGTTGTCTGAATTCGTGTGGTAAGCGCTGGCCTGAAGATGTGTACAATTTAAAGCCATATTTTGTCTGGTGAGCCCCTTAACTGTTTGTGAAGGACCGGACGGTCAGCCGGCGAGGTGTCCGGCTCAGACCCTGACAACAAATGCCACCCATCTGTCAGCCATGTGTAGTGGTTAGAACTTTTCTTGAAAGTCCAAAGAGCCTTTACAATACGTATAATTTGTGTTTCGTTGCCTCTATTTATATTGATTAGATGAAAAGACGTTCTGGCGTCTCTGACCCTCTTTCTTCTACACAAAGCTTACAAGTAAACGATGTTCCCCTAAACACAGAATATGGCTTTAAGGAGCAAATGAAATGGAGATTTAAATTAAGATTTCAGTTTTGGGGGAAAAATACAGCTTCTGGATGACTGGACCGCATAACATGCCCTGGCCTCACATTGTACTAGAATGCAGCTTAACGAAAGTCATCTCTAAATCTACTAACCTTTCACCTTCTTATCAAACTTTTTGAATAGACACACACTGTACAGTTCAATTGTTAGAGAACCTAACTACTGTAGAGATTGTTATAATTTTTTTTTTTGCAAAAATTCAAGCTGTAAAAACTTTTCAACTTTCACAATATTTAATTAAAGTTACTTCCTGTCTGTGATGGCAGCTCCTAGTTGTGTATTCATTTCAATAGTTCGGATGAGCCAAAGTCCAATATAATGTAAAAGGTCTGCATTTGCAATCACTCAGACCAGTGTTGACACCTAGAGAAAAGTCCTGGGACACCCACTTTCCTTCTTTGTAAATCTCTGGGGATTTGTTAATCTGCGATGCAAATTGAACACGCACAGCGTACTGCTGCCCTCTGCCGGCAGCAGCTGGACGGACACGTGCCCACACTGGCCCACAGAGGAGCCAAGATCCCCAACGATTTCACCAGCCAAGCAATGAGATCCCCCTGCAGGAGTGAACTGTGATTCCAGGATCTAACCATTCCAGAACACTATTCTCTGTGCTACAAGTCTGAACCAAGCTCTTCACATATGGCTGGGAGTTAATCTCAGTGAGGTTCCTGATCAATTAAATATGTACCCTGACCCTTTGATGAGGAGACATGTGTCTGCTCAGAACCTGGATAAGACACTTTTCCTGTTGGATAAAACCAAATTAATCTGGAGTCAAACCTTCCACAAACATCTAATAGGTACACAATCCTGTAACAGTTTCACTTTAAATTTCATCATGATTATAAGTCTTCTCAATTGCACATTTGATGCTTTTTCTACTTTGCAAATGTTAGACATGATAAGTTAATGATGCTTATAGAATGTCTTGAGAACTCAGCAAATAGGCCATAGACCAACAGAAACTTGATGGTCAGAGCTAATAGGGTGTCACACAATCACCATCACAATCATTTGCGGTGGGCAATGTTGATATACTTCTGCTCCAAAATAGAGCCCAATGTGAGGTAATAAAAGAGTGTAATGAATAATAAATAGAAAAGCTACCATCCTTTTCTTAAAAAGGGAATCTATGTCGAGTAGTTTGGTCACTCAATACACATTTTTGGAATTCTATATTACATGCAGATCCCTGTTTTAGATGCAGGAGATTAAAAAACAAAACAAAACAAAAAAACAAAGAGGAATCTGCCCTCAGGACACTCACAATCTCAAACGAGACAAATCTATATTCAAATCAAAGTAGTTGAGAAAGGTTAGAGCGAGACAGGCATGCCTCAATGCTCCACAGAACAAAATAGACATCCGCACCTCCACAGACTGGCTTCTATTTCCTTAAGGCCTATTTCTTGGAAGGGTTCGTTCATTTATTCATTCATCCACCTCGAAAGTTTACTATGTATCTGGCACCGGCCAGGCACGGTGGACTCCACAGTGAGCAGACACACTGGTCTTGCCCTCGTGGAGCTTACAGTTGAGTGGGACGAGCAGATATTAAGAAAGCACACATGGCAATAATGGCAATGAAAAAAAGTCTAGAATGTTCTGAAGCATATGACAGTGGGATCTGATTTAACCTGAGGGGCTGGGAAAGGTTTCCAGAGAAAGTGACATTTGAGCTGAGAAGTGACGGATGAGGTAAACAAGTGTGGTAGGCATCTGAGGCAGAGGGAAGAAGGGCAGGTACGAGGATCTGCGCTTTGGGGGAGGATGCGGTGCATTCGAGAACAGAAAGCTGTGTGCGTGGAATACGCAGATGTGTGGGACAGCACTGTGGAGCTTGGGAAGTTCAGTTCAGGACACATACTGAGCACCTACCATATGCCTGGCATTGTGCTAGATGCTAGGATGCGCTCAGCAAACCAGTCATAATTCCTACCCATAAAGCCCAAGGCACTGTTTGTAAACTCACAGCCCTGTACTTGTCCACAGGGGCTTTGCTGGTTAAGCAAGGGGTAAACCCGGACATGGAGAACCTCGCTTGCTCCAGGCAGTTGCTCCCATGTGGAAATGTGGGCTCGGTGATGCCCATCTTTTAGTTTTCAAGAATGCCAGATATATTATTGGGTTTTGTTATGTTTGGTGTAAAATTTTCATTTTTAAAATGTTGTCATCTAATCCAAAAATAGTGCTTTCAAAACACTGCATTGAGCAAGCAAAGTCCATGAGCTCTAGAATGTCCGTTTGGGACTTCTGGCCAAAACACACGTTACTGAACTAGATGTTTACACAGCCTGATTTGAAGGTCATAGTGATATGTTCTATGCATGGAGCTCAAAGAATTTGGTAAAGAAGGCCATGCCCAACGGGTGTGAACTGAGCCTCTCGAAGCAAATAAGGGAAAGAAGGGCATGGAAAGCCATGGCCAGTGCTTTTGGAGCTGGCTATATGAGAAAGAAAATATTAAAATCAGAGGAAAGGAATAGGAATGTGGAAAAATGGAATACACAATTGGGAAAATTTCCCTATACTCTGCAGTAGCCATGTTCCATGCAAATGTATAGATTAGTTTTGCTTAGTTTAATCTCCTTTTGCCTTGCAGAAAGACCCTCATGAATGAGTTCATTTTTAAGTAGACTGCCAGAGAAGTAAACGCTTTCCAACATGCCATGCTTGGGGCCATGCCTGCCCTAGAATGTGCCAAATCACGCACATCCTCAAGAATGTTGCTCCTGGAATTATTGTTTTTTCTCTTCAAACTCATCAATTTCTCCTTCCTCGATATTATTTTCCGATCGGCCTACAAATAAGACCTCATCTTAAAGCAAAACAGAATAACAATTTTGACCTCATTTTGTCTTCCATCTGCCCACCATCTTTCTGCTCCCTATTATAGCAAGTCCCTTCTAAAGAGTTGTGTGTCTGTCTTCCTTTCAGTTCTATTCTCTTTTTATCTATATTATAATAGATGTTAACTGTAATGATGAAGAGCAGGGAGTCTTAAACATCGGAAACAAGGGATCAAAGGTACATTTTAGAAGTATCATCCTGGTAGCTACATAGAGTATGAATTGGAGAGAGGCAGAGGAAAATGAAGAACAATTAGCAGGCCACTGCAATGGTCCAGGCAAGAAATGAACAGAAGAATGAAAAGGAAGAATGAAAAGGAAGAAAATAAATATGATTAGAAATACTTAACATTGTGATTATAATCAACAATACTGTATTTTCAGCAACACTTTAAGGTTGCTGAAAGACTAGATCTTAAATGTTCTCACCACAAAATGAAATGATGATCATGTGACATGATAGAGGTGTTAGCTAATACTATGGTGGTAATCATATTACAATATGTAAATGTATCAAATTAACATGTAGTACGCCTAAGCTTACACACTTTTATATGTCAATTTTATCTCAATTAAAAAAAATAAGAGAGATTTAGGGAACAGAACCACCAGGATACAGTGATTTATGCAATGCGGAGATTGAGAGAGAGGAAAAAAATACAAAATAAAACTTAATTTTCTGACTAGGGAAACTGTTATTAAAGAAATGGTTTATTTCTCTGTTTGGGTTGTTTCGCTGCTATTAAGCTGTGGAGCTTGATGGTGAAATCCCTTCCCACTGTTCCCTTTGCTTCTCTTTCCTCTCCCAAGTCTGATCCTCTCCTCCACAGGCTTCTATATTTACATTAGGAATGAAATTCAGTTTCCGGAACTGGAAATATTTAGTTATTTTTTATTTTTATTTTTTTTTACTTAAGCATCAAGCAGTTTTATTTCTTCTCTCTGGAGAGTTCTGCTACAGTGGGACTGATTTTTATCTACTTAGCATACTTCCCCCCCCCCACTGATTGTAGAATTTCCACATTTTACATTAAGAACAAGAGTTCTGAGCCCTGGAATGAACCACAGGCCCGAAAGTGGGCTGCCTACAGGAAATACCTTGCACCGGGAGCTATGCTTTGTGGACAGTAGTGTTCCACAAAGGAGTTGACAAAATGTCAGCACAAAAGAGGGCACCCCATTGATGTCCCATTGATGTCGATTCATTGAGTAACATAGATTTGGGTGCAGTTCTGCCAGGTTAGTAGCGGCCGTATAATGAGGGCAGCAAGGAGAGATGAATTAGAGCCAGGAAATCGCCACAGCCTTCTCTAACATGTTTGTTTATTCGGAGTGTTCTTACCGAGGACTCCCCCGTGTCAGGCAGTATGCTGAGGGCTGGGGTTTGATTGTGTCTTAAATAGTCCCATTTCCTTCCCTCACTACTGCCTAAGGAGGACACAGATATGAATCCATCAATCAACACGAACATATAATTTCACACCAAGATCAATGCTACTGTAACCCTAATAGATCTGAGAGAACATATCTCTGTACAAATTCAAGCTTACTTCAACACCTAAATTGGATTCCTTATTCAAATCTCTTAAAGGCCATTAAAAAGAATCTAAATATAAAGTCCACAGCAATAT
Organism: Pteropus alecto; assembly: GCF_000325575.1. Classification (NCBI taxonomy): domain Eukaryota; kingdom Metazoa; phylum Chordata; class Mammalia; order Chiroptera; family Pteropodidae; genus Pteropus; species Pteropus alecto. The sequence continues at coordinate 7,905,856 of NW_006431919.1, read as the reverse complement.
CTATTAAAATTCTTTCCTCTTTTTTCTCACTTCTCACCATATTCAGACCCTAGTTTCCTCAGTCTATCTGAGAACAAGTCAATTCTGAGTTTGCAGAAGTTTTCTTTTTAGCTTCTCCTCTTTTCCATCCCTCTGACTGTATTATTTTCAACCAAGTCATTTTCCCAGCAAGAAAACCTTTCTTCAGAGCTGGGGAACGAGGAGATATTGGGCTGGCTGAAGGTGATTCCCTTTGGCAGGCTGTGGGAGGGGAAAGTCCATAAATACTTCCTTGTTAACACTTGACCTATTGTATTTTGAGGGGCAAGAATAGGGAGCCATGAGCACGAGATGCATCAATCCACTTGTGTTTGAGAGCAAACTGGAAGGAGCAGGACTTAGCAAAGCAAAGTTGGAGTGGAACAGAGAGAGGGCGTTCCAGATGGAGGCAACAGGTCACCACAGAGTGGACGACAGGTGCCATTTGATTTCCCCCCGCAGAATGCTCCTCCTTCTCGGTTCATCTCTTCTGTCTGACATTTCCTTTTTTTTATACTTTCCATCATCGTTTCCTTCATCTCTGTCTATGCAACAGTCCTGATCAGTGTTAGACTGGCTGGTAGCTCTCAGACAGAGCCATTACTTGGTTATTCCAACACCCCTCTGCGTCCTGGTCAGCTTCTCTTTAATCCTTTAAAACCAGTTGCAAAGGTTAGGGATCCCCAATATTGCTCTTTATAATCCAAAGGTAAACATTCCTGTCCCACACTTCATGCTTTAGAAACTACCACAGCCCAAAGTGCTCAACTGAAAAGGCCAACATTGAGCCCCTAATTTTTTTCTCCACAAGCACAGAATATTAAGGTACACCCTCAGGTCCAGGAAAATGCCAATTTGCTTTACTGAACTTGAAGGCGAATCTAGAAGAAGATGGTAAAAATAAACAAGGAGATGGTATTAATGGCAACTGGCATTTCCTGTTGGGGCCTTCATTCGCATGAGGTGATATTCTATTAACTTTATAGAAATGTGTTAAATTCTTATAATGGTCATGTAATATGGGTGTAATTATCCCCAGATGAAAATGAATTCCTCATAACCCATCAACCTTGTGTGAAGACAGAAGGTTCCTGTTGGACCTTGAGGGTCATTTATTTAAAACATACCAACGCAGTAGTTAGTTTATCTATGGAATGTATTAACCCAATAATCAGTATATAATGAAAATGACTTAAAAAAAAGAAATCACTCAAATTTTCCAAATCTCAATTCCTCATCTATTATTTAAAAAAAATGACAATATGAGTATTTATCTTAAAAGTTATCTAAGAAGATAACGTTAAGCCTCATAATGATTTATCATTCAATGCCTAGCACATATTATCTACTCTGTCAAAATTAGAAGTTGTGATTCTTCTGTGTGTGTATGTGTGTGTAGATGAATAGATAGATGATAGATAGATAGATCATAATATATTTAAATGATCTAAAACAGTAGATATTAGGTTGTTTCATATTTCTTGATATTATATGTAACATTTTAATGAGCATTCTCAATTTAAAAAAATAAAATTCATTCAAGTCCTTCCTACTCTTAAAACCTAACTGTACAGTATCCTTGACATCCAAAGGGCCATCCCAGAGAAGGGATCCTTATTTAACAAAAGAAAACTTTCCCAGCATCTCCCAAATTAAACCAGAATTTGATTTGTGGCTGATGCTTGTCCTAAGCACAAGCAAACATCTCCCTTAAGTCATTTTTTTCTCTCATTATACTTTAGAACCAGAGAAGGTTCTACTAGCGAGCTCCAGACAAGAAAGAAGAAGAATCATTCTGAACACTGTCACATACCAAAGGAAGTGAACTCTGGGCAATAAATGTGCAGGACAAAGGTTTATCACTGATGCTGAGGAAGCAAAGAGGGTGAAAGTGGATGGTGGGTAACCTGGGGACACGAGGAGGAAGAGTAAAGAAATATTTCTTTATGTTGGCATCCGTAAATTATTTCTTGACATGTGATCCTGCTAAGCCCCTTCGTTGTTAAAAAAAAAATAAAAAAGTAACAAGTGTAGGTGAAATGAGATTAGGTGAAATTTAGATATAATTAACAAAGTTATGGAATGCACCGTTAAGAGCATATTTGCATTCAGAGTGAGAAATCTCTTGAAATAGCTTATCCTTCTTTTACCCACTCACTCAAATATTTAAGTGGCTAGAATGGGCCAGTCTTTGTCCTAGGAGCTGGGTAAAAGAGGCCCTTAACATGGGCAATAATCTGGTATGAAAACAAAAGCAAATTAATAAGCAAATGTGTAATTCCATGTGGAGAAGAGCCCTGTGAGGGGAACTGGCAGGATGCTGTCTACCTCCTCATCTTACAGATATTGGGCTTGGCCATGCAACTTGCTGTGGCCCACGAAGCATTAGCGGACATACTACATACAGAAGCATTCGATGTGACTCTGACGTTTGGCTTGGTTCTTACACTGCCGAGATTCAACACGGGAAAAGATTCCCCTCTAGAAACTGTTGAAACGTCAACCTAGGTCCTGAAGTGTTCACACATAGAGCAGACCAGAGCCCATCATCCTAGATCAGCTGATCTACTGCCCTGTAAAGCTGCAACCATGAAAATTACTCCTTGCTGTGGCTATAAGCCACTGAGCAGTTTGTTATGTCACATTACTGTGGCCATAGCTGACTGACACTGAAATAGAAACTTTGAAGTGGGTGCAGTTGTAAGAGAAACCTGAAAAATTATTTGAAACTCAGTGGTGGGTGGCGAGGAACCAATAGGAGTTTAGGAGAATTGTGAGCTGTGTTATGCAATGGTAAAACTCCTAGTAGAAGTAGTACCTCCGACACTCTGGAAGGGCAGACGTGTATTTTGGGGTGAGGAGGTTTGAAGATGAACTGGCTACATACAGGTAGCCACATTAGATAAGATGCTATGTGAAAGAGATGAGCTCAGAAAAGAACAGTCGGTTTTAGAAACAAAATTGAGGGAGAACACGGAGGACTCAAAAAATCTGGGGCATGCTGGATTGGAAAATAATAATTTCTCATTTCTAGACTCCCCATCCTCAAAGTAAAACAGAGCCTGAGGGCAAAGACCAAAACAGGAACATAGTCATTAAAATACGGCCCAGGGGCACAGTCTAAATCAAGGGTGTGGCCATCACAGCCTTTGTTAAGAGCTCTGAAAAGATTAAGTGGAATCCTTCAGCGGGAGGAAGGCTCTTCTAGAAAGACTGGTTTACACGGCAGTCTGAGGTGTCCGAATTAAGAACCACAATGAACTCTAGAGATTTGAAAGCCCTCCGTGCGCCTCTTCTCTCTGTCCATAGAGATCTCTCAAGATTGAATTGATTCCTTTATTCAACCAAAAGGCACTATGCTGGGTGCTGGAAAACCAAGGTGAGCAAAGCCAGAAGTGGTCTTCGCTTTCAAGATTTCCATCTAGTGGGAGCGGCAGACCTTCATCAGACATTTATATGGCCGATAGGGTATGGCAAGCAGTTCCGAGGGCTAGGCAGGAGAACAGGAAACCCAGAAAGCGTGAGTGAGAGAACCGGCTGTGTCTGGGCCACCGAGGAGGGCTTCCCCTGAGAAAACGGTGTTCACGCTGAGATCCGAAGGATGATTAAGGTGAGAAAGGACAATAGAGAGTGAATATCATGTACAAAGGGCCCGAAAAAGATCTGTGTGGTTGGAGCAAGGGGAAGAGAGGTGAAAGACGAGGCCAGATACAGGGCAAGCCTTATGGAGGTCTGCTCTTGCGTAAGGAGCTTGATTTTTATCTAAAGAGTAAAAAGGAGCCATTAAAAGGCTAAGAGATTTATTGACCATCTTCCAAGAGACTCAGGCAAACGCTGCTGACAAATATTGGGGGGCACCTGGAAGACAGTTCTCCAACTCTCCTTCCACTAGTGGGCGCCTCTGGGCTGGGACGTAACGGAGAGTTTGCCTCGTGCCCAGGATGCCACGTGTCAACTTGTAATAGCTGGTTCACCTTTACCTTTCCACGAAGCCCGTTGTGTTTTAAGCGATACCATCAGATCTTGCAAGGCTTGATATTTATTTTATTTCAACTATCACTCTTTTTTGTCAAGTGCAGTCTCACACACAGCAGGTGAACCTTAATAGCTTAAGGAATAAATAGAAAACTGACGGGGCTCACACCCATTAGCTAATGCATTACTAAGCAAAAGGGACTATATTCCACCCCAGTGCACTTAGCCCAGGGTTGCTAGGAATTTTAAAGACTCCAAGCTAACGCTTCATGGGCTCAGGGGAAAGGAGCTCAAGCTCAAATAGGGCTCCTTTGATAGACAGGGAATGAATGCGGCTATCATTATGTAATCACCCAACTTAGGAGTTATTTATTTTCAACTGCACAACGCATTCCAGAAACATACTGGAGACACTTGGCCTGCCAGCCTGGTATGTTTGTGGCTATCACCTGGCAGACAGGAGGACTCCGATGGGAGAATCGCTCCGCCATCTTGCTTCTCCTCACTCTATCGGTGTCCAATATTTCACGGTGAAAGTAAGGAAAAACAGGCTGTCTCTGAAGCAAAGGGGCCTGACACTCGGTGATCTGAAATGCCCCCGACTTTTGCAAATTAGCCACCTCGCACATTGCGCCAAGAACTTCTAAACACGGTTTTTAATCAGTTGTTTCAGATATATGTGTCTCATTAGCATCTGAGCAATGCAATCGCTTTTTTACCCTGAATCTCATGATTTTATTGGGCTATTAAGAGCTTGATTTGTGGGCCGTGGGAACAGCAAGAGAACTCACGCCATTGATCACATCATCCAGGGGGGTCCAGTGGAAGGAGGAAGCCAGCTAGCGCGGCCCCAGGACAGGCTGATGGTGCCAGGGGCACCGGCCTTCAGAAGCCCTGCTCATGCCTCAGCAGAAGCGACGGCCATCGCCAGCAGAACTGCCCTCCAACACCTTCGTCTGGTGAATTAGGGGGTGGGGACAAAAAGACTGAAAATTACCTGCTTCAAAGGGAGGTTCTTAACATGTTAAACTCCAAATGGGCTTTTAGGAAAAGAGACCAAAAAACATGGTAAAAGAACCACTAAGCTATTTCCCGCCAGGCTCACACTCAGAAAAATCAGTAGCCGGTGATCAACCTCTTGATCTTTGCCTTGAGCCAAGACCTTAGGCTCCCAGACCCTTGTGAGCTGAACGGATAACCTTAGAGATTATTTTTCGAATGCCCTCACTTAAAGACGAAGTGACTCAAGGAGGAGCAGTGTCTTCCCCAATGGCGCACAGCAAGGGCAGAGCTGGCACTGGTCACCCAGTCCCATCCATACCCACAGCTGTTCTCACTCCCTTTCTGTGCCTCCCCAGTCTCTGGTAAAAAGGCAAATGTTCTCTTCTTTTTGAGAGATTCTCATACAATAATATCCGAGAAATATTAAAATCTGTCATTTTTAGAAAGTCCATGGAATTCCTCATTTTTAAAGTCAATTTAATGATCTGCTCATGAGTATGTGGACAGAATTCCCTGGGGATCAGGAAAAATTAATTAGCAAGCAGGCAAATCGAGGCTCCTCTCAGCGCTCAGCCCGTCGGATGGGATGAGCTGTCCCTAGTTGGAAAGTGCCTGCAGCTCTCTGAGCAAGGGATGATGGCCCTTCCCGACAACCCTCTGCATCTCTTCTTGTTCTGTTCGCCATTATCAGCAGCATGTGTGGCTTCTTCAACCATAAATCAGACCCCGTAATTCTCCACCCTAAAGCCCTTTGACAGCTTCCCATCACGTGAGCAACGAAACACCTGCTTCTTTCTCATGGCCACGAAGACTTCCATAAGAGCCTTGCCTCTCTCTGCACGCACCCCTGTCCCATGTGCTCTGCGCTCCAGGAGTATGCCATGCTCTTCCCCATGACAGAACTTTTGCATTTGCTCTTCTCTCTGTCTAGAGGGATTATTTTTTCTTTCTCTTTGTATGTCTGGTAACTTCTCATCCTTTAGGTTTTGGCTCAAATGTCACTTTCTCAAATGGACTATCCCTAAATCTCCCAAATCCCAACCCTTTCCAATCCAAACACTCCCTATCTCTGGTGACATGGAGTGGACAAGTGAGTTGCCAGGGCGGAGGGGTGAGACGGAAACGAGGAACATCTCGGCGGCAACCAGCCTGGACGGCAACTGAGGACCGTACAGGCCACGGCAGTTCCGAAAAGATGCTGAGAAGGAGGCTCAGGGAGCTGACGTCCCAAAGGTCTGGGAACCGCACTAACACCCACCTTGGAGAAGGGGCACCGAGGAAACCCTACCGTGACAGAGACTAGGTTTCTGCCTCATCCGTGGAATGGGATGAGAAACCAAAAAACGGCATTTAGAAAAAAAGAAAGTTCCAATTCTTGCACAGCTGAGAGTCTGGACTTAACAGCTATGCCTGCTGTGCCCTTTGCCTACGGGCCTCTGGTTATCTGCTCCGTGAGACTCAGCTTCCGAACATGGACGTTGAGCCGCATTATCCGCTGCGTGGAGAGGGGAAAACCTTGCTTTGCCCACGTTCTCCTAGTTTGCAGGGGCACAGCGTTCATGTAAAAATGCACACAAGAAACGCCAGTCTTCAGACATCAGAACCCGCTGGCCCACATAATCAGACTGCAGCCCCCTCGGCACGAATGCTCCATCAGAAGCGTGTGGGGGCACAGCTGCCACTTACATTCGGGGGAGGGGGGGTTCTCCATCCAATTTAAACTGAGTTTCAAGTTGATTTGGGAGAAAATTTATACAGTTTACAGGTTTAAAGCCTTTGCTTCGTCCCAGAGGACAAGCAGGCAAGGGGACGGGAGTGAGGAGCTGCTGACATTATTGAGAGGACAGAAAAGTGAAGCGTCCCCAGGGGACAGAGAGGGAGGAGAACGGAGATGCAAAGAGGGCGGCCGACAATCGTCAGATGAGTTTCATCACCCTGCCGTGCCTCTGCCTGCTCCCACCTTCTCCCAAAAATTGTCCTTTGGGGCCCAAACTTTCCCTGTTTAGTCTCAGCCCAAAGGCGAGTTGGTAGGTAGTTTGAGCGAAATCGTTTCAGGCGTCTTGGAGTTCTGCATGCAGGCAGTGAAATGACATTGTTTCCGCTTTCCAAATAAATAGAAGAGTGTTTTGGTCTCGGAGAGCTCAGGAACGAGAGCTAGGAATGGCTGAGCCTTCGAACTCTGGGAGTCCCACTTCCCCGGCAAACAAACAAATCTCAGAGACGTAGGAGAAAATAGTCTGAATAAAGAAGATGCAGGAGTGTGAGGGGGCAAGGGAGGGAACACAGACTCTGTTAGCAAAGTGAAACTGTCTTCATTTAGAGCGCGTGATTAGCAGGGTCTGGAAAACACAGGCCATTTCTTATGCTCTTCTTATTCTTACACTCTCTGCTCAACCACCGAAGAGAACAAAATTCCCTGTGCTAGGCCTCATAATTTTCCAGATTACCCAGCGACATAATTGTATGGTTCCAAATGCACAAAGCTTTGTGCTTTTCCATCCAGCCTCCTTCCTTTTGCAAATGAATGCATGCTTTAAACACGGCACCTTTAAACGCAAACAAACTAATAAAAGTCTCTGAATCCAGAAAAAATATCATTTGCAAATGAAGATGCACAACACGTTTGTACCTACTAGGTCGAGGCTGAGAAATTAGGGCAAGGCACATTTTCTAGGCAAAACTCTATCCCTGATTTTTCTTAGCGCCTCAGTAAGTGCCTCATAGGTCCTTACTACTCCTTATTGATTTAACAAATAGGTTATCTGGAAAATGGGCTATCCGATACCTATTTCCCATGCTGTGCCCATGTGGCATGTCAGTCACTTTAAAGCACGCCTTACCTTTTCTCATACTGCCTTGCAGAAGAGCTATAAAATGACAGAGAAGCAGGCACATGTGCATTCTCGAGAAATGTGCTTTAAACATCTCAATTTATTACCTGCCTGGCTGTGGCACGCGGCAGGCACCTCCACTGCTCAGCGGAAGCAGCCCTCCTGCCCTCCCACCCTTTGATATGCAACAAGCTGGTGCCAAACCGGCCTCTCTATAATTTCGATTGCAGGCGTCTTTGGAGACGAGTGCTTTGGCAGAGAGGTGCGAGGGCCCCAAACTGGACTCCATAATGAAGCCCTCAAAGCTGAGAGATTTTGCAGAATTTAATGGGCTTTGGGGGACAATTTTACTGGCTGATTTCCAGGAACACAAATATTCAAATTACTCAGCCCCTATTTGAAGGCGCATCTGAAGGTGCACCCTACAACCTGCATGTAGCAGGCTCTTTTGAATCTTGTCCTTGAAACAAAAAAAAAAAAAAAAAAAAAAGGGAAAAAAGAAAGAAAGAAATGCAGTGCCCCCTGGGACTTTGCCAGCAGAGACTCTGGGTAAGTGCAGAGTGAGTGCAAAGCCCTGCCTGGAGTCCTTGGGGCTGGAGGGAGAAAGTGGATGAGAGAGAAGGAGATAAGAAAGGCCTTCGGCAGCCATTGGGGAGGCGGTGGCGGCGAGGGGGAGAAGAAAGGGAGACACGCACTAAAAACAACAGAAACACAGGTGGAAATGGCCTTGTGGGAAATCAGCCTGTCAACAAACAAAGCTGGAGGCTAGAAACCACTGCCTTACCAGCCCGGCTGCTGGGCAAGGAGATTGTTCTGTAAATAAATGAGTGGTGGCTTTGACTGCTTGGAAATTAATACTGACACCACGAGAGCTGCAAATGACTCCCTTTCATCAGGAGCAGAAGCGCTACACTTTGCAAGGGGTTCTTTTTGCCATTCCTCCTTTTATTTGGCTTTGTTTTCTTGGGGAAAGTAAATTAGAGCCACTTATATCAGCAGCTCAGGTTAAAGAAAGGGGAAGAAGAAAGAGGGAGAGAGAGAGAGAGAAAGAGTTTCATTTCATGTACCAGTGGTTTAGAACTTCATTTAGAGCTAATCATACCCCCATCTTCCTCCAAGCCATTTCTGACAGCAACAGCCTAGCTTGCCATTGGAAGACACAGGCGCCCTGAGCTTTGCTGGAAACACACCAAAAGGCTGGGGAGAGGGTCTTGAGGTTTCTGTCAATGGTCGGGCAATTTCAGTTTCTGGAAAGGGAAATCGAATCATGGTCAGATAAGCCAAGAATACTTGTCGAGACCTGCCCAGTGTGGGCTCCTTCCAGAGGGAGTCGGGCATGTCTTTCAACTGAGGTTTCTTCCTCTAAAAAGGTGGCTGCGTTTTCTACCTTAAGAAGACAGGAGTAGTTCCATGTTTATTGGATGCAATAACTGCCCTTATGAATGTGACCCAAATAGGCAAAGCGAAGGCCCTGAAACTGTAACCATGTTTACGCTCTGGTAAGAAATTAGAATTTCTTCCTTTCTACCTCAGTTCTACCCTACTAACCATCTTCCCCCTAAACAAAACAGACCGAAGTCTTAAAGAATCTGATACTTCTAGGAAAATTAGCATATTACAATTCTCTGTCCTTCAATATCCTATTAGTTAAAACTCTCCCATAGTGATTCCCATGCTTTCATGGTAAACTAAAAAATGAGAGAGGTAAAAAGGACTGTGGAGTCTCATAAATTCTGAAAGTATGTTCTGGACTATTAAAGCTGCAATTATTTGATCTAATTTTACAGGAAGTTACATGTTGTCTCTTTATGCCTTGGAAAAATGATAATCCCTAAACATTGGTTATGGTGACTATATAATGGCCAGAATTCTAGATTCGTGAGCGTAACTCCGACCCCATCAGAAATCAGGAGCTTTATTGCAAATCCACTCTTGTGCTGCCATAGAGACAACCTTACTAGAACTCCTTTACTACTTTGCTACAGCTGCAAACTCTAAAGGAGACAAGAAACAAATAAATGTCAAAAGAAAGCTCAGCCCATGGACACCCAGCAATAAAAAAGAATTTTATTTTTTTTTGGAATCCCCCTCAAAGCAACATTAAAAATCAGTTGTCCATGTGAACTTAAGGAGCTCTAACTAGCTGCAGAGGTCATAAAGACTTTGAGAACTGAGAAGCACCTGAGTAGTAGCCAGTGCTAGAAGTGACACAGAAAAGCAGAGCAAAGAAAGTGGACTTATGTCAGGGATGCTGGGGACATTAGTGGTGAGCTGCAGTGACAACACAGAGCAGAGCCCTTACCAGGAAGGGCCTCATTTTCATACGAGGGCACTCAGATGTGTGTGTATTGGGATTGAGGCACCAGAAAGTTCTCTGGACAAATGGTTCATGGTAAATAGACCAATGTACTAAATGAATAACAAATTTGTCAAATTATAAAGTTTGCGGAATTCATATCGCATGAGATGATTTCTACATCTTTTGAGGATTCGTTTTTTTCAAAGTTTTAGTTGCTGCAATTAGGAAAGTTGTCATAGATTGGTGAAAATTAACATGCATATAAAGCCACCATTTGGAAAACAAATCAAGAGCACAAGAATAAAAAAAGAATGCAAATTAGCATAGCACTGCACTTAAAAGGCATAGATATCCTTTGTGTCTGAATGGTTGAGACTTCTGAAAATTTGAATGACACACAAAATACACAGTTAGTCAAGCTATTTTAACAAATCATTGAATTAGGAGATGAAAATGCAGTAGACTGGACTCACAAAAGGCCTTAGAAGAGAATCTTATCCTATCATTTATTTAAACCAGGACTCTCAACATGCACACTGACCCTCATTTAGAATATAAAAGGAGGTTTCATTCTGAAAATTCAGAGGCCCCAAAGAACAGAACGACATAAGCTAGACTGAACTTTGGCTGGTCTCTGCCAAATGCCTGTGGCAAAAAGGCCTGGCTGATGCTTCTAGACCTGGTTTAAGGTAGTTGTCAGAGTTATCGGTAACTTGACAATTGTCAGATTGGTCATTTAGTGAATCTGCTTTTAGAAAATGGAGACTGCTTAGTGGTTCTCAAATGCACAGGAGTGCCATGGTGAGCATGGCTGGCTGGAGTAGGGTGGGGGTGACAAGCAATAGCTCATTTAAAGGTATATAGAGATTTCCAACCAAGATGGTAAAATGGGTAAATGCTGTGGTGGCCTCCACTCAAAACCATGTCAAAATTACAACTAAATAACAACTATCATTGAGAATCATCTGAAATCTAGCTGAACAGAAGTCCTACAACTAAGGACATAAAGAAGCCACCTTGAGACTGGTAGGAGGCTGGAGATACAGAATGAGCTGGTCCCACATCTGTATTTAGAGGTTAAAAATTGAGAGAACTATCTTGGCTGCAGAAGCCCCTCTGGAAAAGTGAGAGGTCCCAGCCCCACACTAGGCTCTCCAGTCTAGGGTTCCAGTGCCAGAAAGAAAAGTCTCCACAAATTCTGGCCAGGAAAACTAGCAAAGATGTGGTTGAATGAGACACAGGGTAGCTGGAGTACCAGGTGTTTCTCTTAAAGGGCCTGCACATGGACTTACTTACTGATGGATTCATTTCCTCTGAGCTCCAGAGCTGATGCAGCAGCTTGAAAGGTGCCTGAGACACATAGGAGGAACCGAAAAGTCTGGCTTCAGGGTGAGAGCTGGAGGGGCATCTTTCTCCCAGACAGAAGTGGTGGTAGAATCCATTACTCCTTTGTTGAGCCCTGTACTCTCCCGGCATGCAGACCCAGGCAGCTGCCATATCTGAGTCTCCATCAACCTGGCTAACACTGATTGCTCCGCCCTGATAATTAGCTGAGACCCCGCCCTGCCCAATTGTGGGTCCACCCAAGCCAATTCCAGTGGCTTTTCCATACATAAGGCCTGTCTTGGCTCATGCTGTGGACTTTCATAAAATCTCTCAAAGTTTCACAAAATCCAAACAAGTAGCATCTGGCCTCAGTAAGCCTTGTACCTCTTGCTGAGCAGCCTCAAGCTCAGCGCTGGCAACAGTTGTCCTCGGTTCATGGCTTGGCCTTTCAAGGCAGATCCAAGCCCGGTGTGGGTGGCGGCATCAGTGAATTGCTTGGTGGCTCACACTAGGTGGCCCCAGGCAAGGCACATGCTGCTGCTGAATTTGGCCTGCGGCGGGGCCCCACCCAGAAGGCCTTGAAGCCAGAACACCTGGTGGCTGGCTTCAGACTTAGCTGGACCACCAGCTGGGCTGCATATGAAGACGATGCACCAAAGGGCAGACCGCGCAGGCACCAGAGCACTGCCTACTATAGCAAATTCTGCTCCATAGCGTCTACTCCTGCACAGCAGCTCCTCCACTGTAGTCACTGGTCTGTCTTCACAACCAATCAGGCCATTGGTCAATTCCTACCATTGATGTACAAAAGTGACCAAGACTCAACTATAACAGAAGAGCACACACAACCTGTGCAAAGGACACACCTGAAGCACCTGGCTCAGGTGACCAGGTAAACTGCACCACTGGGCCCCACAGGACACATAAGGTCACTCTATTAAGGTAGGAAGACATAGCAGCCCTACCTAATACATAGAAACAAACACAGGGAGGCAGCCAAAATTGGGAGGTAAAGAGACATGTCCTAAACGAAAGAACAGAACAAAGCTCCAGAAAAATGTAAACGAGGTGGAGACAAGCAATCTGCCAGATTCAGAGTTCAAAACATGGTGATAACGATGCTCAATGAACTTAGGAGAAGAGAAGATGAACTGAGTGAGTGAGAACGTCAACGAAGAGACAGAAAACATAAAAATGGAGATAGGAAACATAAAAAGAACTATTCAAAAACAAAGAATATAATAACTGAAATGAATAATACATTAGAGGGAACCAACAGTGGATTAGATAAAGCAGAGGATCAAATCAGCAATTTAGAAGATAAGGTAGCAGAAAATACCCAATCGGAACAACAATAAAAACGAATTCCCCCCCCCCCGCCCCCGCCCACACACACACAAAATGAGGATAGTTTAAGTGGCCTTTGGGACAACATCGAGTGTACCAACATTTACATCATAAGAGCACTATAAGGAGAAGATAGAGAGCAAGGAATTGAAAATCTATTTGAAGAAATAATAATACAAAACTTCCTTAACCTGGCGAAGGAAATAGACATACAAGCCCAGGAAGCACAGTGTCCTAAACAAGATGAACCCAAAGAAGCCCACACCAAGACATCATAATTAACATGCCATAAGATAAAGACAAAGAGAGAATCTTAGAAGCAGCAAGAGAAAAGCAATTAGTTACTTACAAGAGAACTCCCATAAGACTGTCAGCTGATTTCTCAACAGAAACTTTGCAGTTCAGAAGGGATTGGCAGTAAATATTCAAAGTGATAAAAAGCAAGGGCGAAGGACAGATAAAGAGCTTCTGAGCCAATAAAAAGCCAAAGGAGTTCATCTACACCAAACCAGTATTACAAGAAATGTAATATAGTATTGTTGTCAACTGTAATTGAAAAAAATTTAAAATTATTATAAAAAAAGAAATAAAAGTGTATGAGCAACAAAATATTGTTGAGTTTTAGAAACTACTCTCACTACGAGGTTTCATATTATCTAAGCAAAGAATAAGGAATGCCAAAGTTATACTAAATTTAAAAGAAGAAATTCGGACTTAGATAAAACTTGTAAAGTGTAAAAGTAGTAGTGAATGAGATAATACAGAATACTTGTTTATCTGTGATAGAGATGATTTAGGCATAGATGATTACACAGGATGCTTGATCTTCCAAGCTCTCTTAGGAACAACAAAAAGTTGGAGAATATTCTTGACTTGTGAATAAAGACAAAAGGCTGCTCTCCCTTTCCCTCATGTTCTTGGACAAGTGTGGAGAGTCTAGGCTACTGCCGCCTCCTGAATGTGTCCATGGTTCTGATCACTCAACAGGACAAAGACTGCTAATTGCCCATGGAGTACCTTTGTAAACATTAAAAAAATGACACCTCTTCCTTCAAGATGCCTTATATCCGTGGGTCAGAAAATGACTATAATACACTGATTTTTCCTCCAAGTGCATATGATTGCCATCTGCAGAAAAGTTGTCATAAAACTTTTACCAATTCATGGTGTCAACTGTGTGAATTATGTTCTTTTAGACATGACAGGTTTGTGCAGTGCTCAGTCTGCACAACTGTGTGGGGCACTGGACCTAGGGGCAGAATTCAGATTATGAGATGGGATGCAGACATTGGGAGAGGAGCTGTAATGGAGGAAAAGACTATATATAATTGGCCTGAGGTCAGAGGAGGGGCTCCAGGTTGAGAGGATACGGATTACCTGTGATCCCATATTTCCTGATGACCACTGCCAACCTATGACAGAGTTCAGATCTACCTCCTTTCTTTTTAGTCCTCTCCTGGAATATTCTTTTCTAATTCTACTAATATTTCAGAGTCTGTTTTGAGTTCTATTTTTCATGGTTTAAGCCAGACACTTCCATCTCAGAATGACCATCTCCTCTTCTAGGCTATTCATAGTATTTATTTATTATGCATAAGATATACATTAGCCTGATTGCAGTAGACTGCTGGCATTCACACAGTTAACATTGTGGTTCAATCATTCATTAGTTATCCAAAATGTCCAATTCAGATTTACTGGTCATTTGGCCAAGGCAGAGATTTTGAGCTGGAGCTCTGCAGGGTTCCTGTGAAGGAAACTCTGTGTTACCTGGAGAGTGAACCAAACCTTTTAGTCAGCATCCACTAAGAATTGTTGTTCTCATTCATGTATTGTATGACAAAATTATACATATTGGGGGATTTGAATACATCTCTAGACTAATCCCTTTTGAATGTCAAGAGTCTACTGTACAGTCACCTTGGTTTTAACAATATAGCATCTTATATTGAACACCAAGCATTCATCTGGATTAGTTTTACCTTTCCTTTAGGGGCAGAAATCATGTTTTATATATTTTTGTCTTTTTCTCAATTCCTATCTCCATTCAGAGCATATAAGAAATTCTTCTCAGTGAGAACTTACCTAGTTAAGAATTTACTCTATGACAATATTCTGAGTACCCCTTGCCACAATATGAGGGAGTTTAGTACCAAAATATTTGTGGTAGACCTCGAAGAATTGGGTTTTGTCAAAATGCTCCAGAATACTAATTTAGATCTAATGATACAGGCAGTGGGGGTTAAAATTTCCATAAATGCTTCCACTAGATTGTGCTCCCATCATTTTACACTTTTAGAAAAAGATCTTGAGAATTTGGCGGGATCCAAAGAGAGGCAAGTTACTGTTGACCAGTTACAAGGTTACGAATCAGGAGACTCTATTTTTGCTCCACTGATGTCCTGCGCGATGCCTTTTGAGAAACTTTGGAGAGGCAGCTCATAGCCATTCCCAAAGGAAGACAGATCAGAATGTAAGGACAAAATCAAAGGAATGTTGACATTGGGTATATAGTTCCAAAAGGCACATCCCAAGTTGTATTCCAAGGGTCGTCAGTCTCAGGAGATGGTCAGACCTGCCTCACTTTCCCGTATGTGTGGGAAACATATGGAGTCATCTGGAAAATGACAATACATTTGACATAATAAAGACTTGATTTGGTTTCGCCCAGCCTTTTCCAAATATATTTGAACAAGGAGCCCCACCCCTTCTTGGTAACACTCATTAGCATCCTCCAGAACTAGCACTCCGTGGAATGTGCACTGGGCATTTAGAAAAGCGGGGAATGGCGCCAGAGAGTTAGAAGACAGCTAGCGAAAACTTTAATGTATTTAATTATTAGTGGTGAGAAATTTATATGCTCAACAATACATATCTATATAGGATGTTTATATATAGTTGGCTGAGAAGAATTGCCAATATGCAGGGTATAACTCACAAATAAATAGTAAGGCAGCCTGAAGATAAGAATAAACAAGCTTAAAGCACAGCATCTATACTTCCTTACACTTTAAATGACAGGAAGCAAATGTCTTCATAAAAACACATCAGCGACTCATCAGTAAAGCATTCAGCTGGTCCACTGCTTTCCTCTCTAACATAACCAGGATGCCCCAATTGGTCCCCAGTGTCGACCAGAAGGCAACCCATAACATCAGAAAAATTACTTGGGGAGACACGCATTCGAAGGATTTGCTTCAAACCTCAATCTCAGGTACACAATATATACATATACAATGTAACTTGTGTTATAAGAAGATGGAATTTGATATATGGAAGATAACAAGAGATCTGAAGACAAAGGATGACTGGAATTATGGAAAGGTCCACAGCACAAGGTGGCCACTGACTCCTTTAGAGTTGTTGAATAATTGTATTGACAGAGCAACTTGAAAATAAGAATGGAGCAAGAGATAAAATTTCTAGGGCAACCCCCTTCTACATTGGAAAGTCTTGAATATGAATTCTGTATTTTCCAGAATCTGGGACAAGTTACCTATTCATCAAGCGAGGAAAAAGGAAAACATCTGACTGAAAAACAAGGAGTTGGGTGAGTCTAGAGACAAGACAAACAGATTAAATCTATTCCACTGAAACTAAGATATATAATTTCTCTCCAGAGAATACCAAAGACTGACAAAATAAACAAAGAAATAACATGTTTCTTAACTTGTGAAATGTGACAGTCAATGGCATATGGCAAAACAAAATGCAAGGAAACAATGTCACAAGTTTTCTAATGTTAGTAGCTAAGGAGGACATGGAAAGGCAGGTCCCTCCTCTTTACGGGAAAGTGCTAACAAGAAGCCACTCTTGAAAACCTCTTTAAGGAAGAGCTCTTCTTGTTTCTCTATAGGCCACACTCTGCAGTCTGGGGGCAAGGAAACAAGACTGCCCAAGCGAACTATTCAGAATTTTCTAGGGTATGTGCTTTGCCCTCAAACATCCTCCTCCTGATAACAGAACTGTCAACAGAACTAATATCCAGTCCACTCTCTGGCTGTGCCATGGGCACACGACACAGGTCTGGCCACTGGGAGCATTCCTTTCTTCTCTAGCCATCGTGATTGGTTTAGGGATGTGCATGGCGCCTCGGCTGGGACAATGAGCATCATACACCGGGCATTTGCCAGAGCAAGCAGGGCAGAGGTGCTCTTATTTCCCAGGGACATAGCTAAATTGGAAGGCTAAAATCTGAAGCAGCTGACAGGCATCTTTGCTACCGTTTGGAGAGGTCTTGTCTGAAAGAAAAGCCTGGGGTGAGAAAAATAGAGCTAAAACTACAAGGAGGTAGATTCCTGGTATTATTTGAATACGTGGGTCTGAACGTGATGAACTTTTCATCTGAGTTAATAAATTTCCTTTAATGCTTATCCAGCTTGAGGTTTTCTTTTTTCTCTTCCCTTCCCTTTCATTCTCCTTCGCCTTCTCCTGCCCAGCCCTGTCCCTTCCTGTCCTCTTCCACCAACTGCCCCCACTCCTCTCTTTCTTCCTCTCCTTCTTTTCCACTAGCAAGCTAACAAGGAAGAACCTGAGCCTAGACCAATGGTTATATCGATTGATTTTAGACAAAGAGCTGGTGAGCATGATTCACAAACAACCAACAAGAAAGATATGCATGTAATAATCATTTTTAGGGCTGTGCTCAAAGAAACATACTCTTAAGTTTGAGGAATACTTGCTGGTTGACATATTCATATGTTACATGGTAATTAGTTATGAATTCTAAGCAGTTTGCATATTTCATGGTACATAGTTCATATATATGATATATGTATACATACGTATATATGTACATATACGCACTTCATATATCTGATCTAATATAATAATAGCTAAAAATAGAATCAATATATTAGTATACCATCTAGAGGGCAGGATGAAATATGCTCTCTTTCCTACTGTATCTCCAGCATCGTGCACAGACCTGACACATGACTGGCATTCCATTGTGAAGGAGATAAACAATAAGACTTCCTGTATTTGCTTTGGCATGCTCAAAATAATCTACACTCGGATGCAAGGAATGTTACCAATAGTTTATTATTCCTCAAGCTGGAAGATTGAAATCAGTTAAAACATAGTTTGATGTATACTTTGGAAGACAAAGAGTTAATATTCTAAACAGATAAAGGCTAAAGGGACTAAAAAGTTTGTAATCAACTTGGAATGGCGATAAGCAAAATTATGTTTCAAGTATGTTAAATTTAATATTAAATCCGACAGAGAGACCTACTCCTTTGATTTTAAGGTTTGCTAAGAGCTTATCTTAAAACTTTAAAAAGGGAAATGCTTCCTACAATATGTCAGCTTTAGGAAGGATTATTCAGTAAATGAAGAGAAATGGTTATTCCTTGGAAAGCAAAAAGTTATATTTGTATCTTATCCCATATCCCAAGGTAAACTCTCTAGACAGATGAGGACTTTAAAAGTAAAAAATAAAGCAATAATTAAAAAATAAAGTTAAATAAGATTTTTATAGAAAAATCGTGAGAGATTTAGCTTACATGAATAAATCAACAAACAAACAACAAACTGGAAAACAATACTTGAATTATAAAGTGGACGAAGGGTTGATAATCTAAACATGTACAAAGTACATGAACATGTAATTCACAAAATAAGAAATATAAACGGCTGTTGCACATATGCAAACAATGTTCAACTCTTGCAGTAATAAAAATTACAAAAATAAATCAAGATATAATTTATTTGGCCCAGTCAAGTGGAAAATATGAACAACAATCATAATCCCTAATCTTGGCAGGGGAAATGGGCCCCTCCATAAAATTTGATTGGAGTACAGTTTCAGTACAACTTTTTTTTGGAGGATGATTTTAAATCATGCACTAATGGCTTTAAAAAAAATAACTTCACAATTTTATTCTTCTTCCCCGGCAATTCTACTCTTAGATTAAAAAAACATAAAGAGATGAGTATGATGATTCATATTTTAACAATTCACATAAAAGGTCAAGCTAGAAACAACCATCATGCTCAACAACAGGGGACTGGTTAAGTAAACTGTATTCACAAAATAGAATATGTTCCTACAATAATATTATATATTGACATCATAAAACGATTATTAGCATATTGCTATGAAAGAAGCGGGTTATAAAACAGAGAATATAGTACAATTTTGGTAAGAAAAAGAATACATGTATTTAGCATAATCTAAAATATTAACCATAATCAATGGGGGTTAATGAGTTAGCGGGACTATGGATATTCTTTTCTTTGCCTTTTTCTTTGTTTTCAAAGATTTTTGAATGGAGTATGCATGCATAACACATACAGAAAAGCACACACATCATATGTGTATAGTATGATGCATTTTCAGAAATTAAACAAATCTATCTAATCAGCACTCAGGTCAAGAAACAGAATATTTCTGTGTCTCCAGAATTCCTCTTTTTCCACCTTCCAGTCATCAAAAGGGGGAAAAGTTATATCCAGAATTGATAATTCTTCCAGTTGCATGATAATGACTTCTAAATTCACAGAATGGTTTTGCTCGTTTTATTATTTAAATAAAATCATATAGTATATATTCTTGTGTGTAGCTTTTCTATGCAGTATTATATTTATAAGATACATTCAAATTTATTTCATTCTCATCATTGTAGGATATTCTATTGCATGAACACACCTCAATTTATTTATGTATCTACTCTTGATGGGGATTTGTGTAGTTCTCAATCTGAGGTTACGATAAATAGTGCTGCCGTCAATATTCTAGAACATGTCTTTTTGAGAAAATATGTGCACATATTTATTGGATATATACCTAGGGATGGAATTGCTGAGATAAAGCAGTATAGGAGAGGCAGGCTCTATTGCTTAACTGTTACCTAATTCTTCAGGCTGTCGTGATGATCATCAATTACCTCTATTTGTTTCTGACAAATGTCCTCTGGAAAATGCTTTTCACAAGGCAAGCACTCGATCAGATTTTAAAAAGTCAGCCTCTCACGGGAGATCTTCCAGGGAGCCACCAACAGGTAGACTAATGGCCATGAGCTCCGAAGGCACTCTGATGCCATACTGCCCTTTTCAGTGGCTGCCAGGCTATTGGTTTTCACTGTTATTGTGGGCTGCAGGTTTTCAAGACTACTGAAGAGCTGCGTGGGTGGGAATAGGGCAACCTAAAATGTCACATACCTCTGTTCTAGACGCTGTCATTTTTCTTTAATAAATGTTCCCTGGATTACTGTAAGCCTTGGGTTAATTTCCAGAGTTCTAAAAAAATTAATAATTTTTGCCAGTATTCTCATTGCTTTTGTGGAGGAGATAATTTTCGGAAGTCTGAAAACTTATTTGCTTATGCCATTTTCACTGACATCACTCAAAATGTCTTTTTAAAATTTAATCCTCACCGCAGTCCTATGAGACAGATATAATGATTGGACCATATTGCAGATAATGCAACTAAGACTTAAGGAGATTAGGTCACATGCTCAGGGGTACCGTTAGTAAGTGGAAATACTGGGGTTCAGACTCTGGTTTATTGAACTTCTCTGTTGAACTCAACACTACCTGCACTAGCAAAAGGAAGGTGGCAGCGGACAAGTGCCTCAAGCCTTGGCTTCTTCCTCTTGGAGCCACCATTTCAGTAAGTTTAGTGGGATTTGGAGAGTCACTGGCATTATTTTCCTTAAACATAGAAAAGAGATTATATCACCACTTTTCTTCCTAAAGCCTAGAAATCCAAAGATTCTGTATATAGAGGTCCTGGAAAATTGGTGTTATAAAAGAGGCAGTATACGAGAAAATAATATTTTATGGCATTCTCAGAAAAACGCCAAACAGGCTGAAACTATCATATCTTCTTGGGGGAGATGCCTTCATAAACAGGGAGGGTCCCTCACTGTGTTAGCTGAGTTCCATGAGTAAAGCTTTTCAGCTTACATGACTTGTCAAACTGGTGTTTGTGCCCATGTGTCCCTCTCAATTCCATGATCAAGTGAAAACAATAGCCGGGACTGCACCAACTGGAGGAATAATATCCTTCTCTGAGTGTTCAGCCCTCAGGAGGATTGTTTTGTTACTTCTGTCACCGGAGTCTGTGGAAACATGGAGCTCCATTTTTCAAGCGAGAGATGGGAATGGGACTAACGAGCAGTCCCAGATTCACTCATATGAAAACAATAACGCATTTTGTGACTCGGAGGTCTGGAGGTTTATGTTGGCACCAATTGGAATGCTAATGTGCAAAGAATCTGGTCTCTCCTCTCAAACACTAACAAACACCAGTCATTTCCTACTGATTGGTTTCAACCTAACAAGCATGTTGTTGAGCCCAAAAGAATATTTCATTTTAGAGTATTTAGATTATGTTGATTACTCACTTATGAGCCACAAGTTGGTCAATGAAGAACAGATTGCTTCAACTTGGTATCCCCTCATCCATCCTCCACCACCCTCACCACCGCTGACACCACCACCCAGGATTAATGCTCATAAACAGAACAAGATGCCATGTTAAAAGGCATCTAGAGCTTTCTTCAGCGTTTCATGAACTTTGGGTATCAGAGCCCCCTTTGAGCATATGATAAGAGCTGTGGACATCTTCTGCTGTGGACATCTTCTCCTGTGAAATGCCTCTACTGAAAGAATTGCATGTTCACCTTGGAGCTCATGGGCTCTCCGGAAGCTCATCAATCATTGAGAATCTTTTTTCTACAGTGGATCTTTGTCCAGTGCCATTAATGCCTTGCTCATATAGGTTTCAGGGAGCATTTCACAGAACAACTCTGAACCCTCCACCTACCAATTTAGAATTGTCTTTGACTTTTGAATTTGGGGTGTACAGGTGAACCTGGACCATCATTTCTGGAAGACTGCTATCAATTAAATTATGTGAGCAGATTCTTAAGAGAGTATACAGTGTCATGGAAAAAAATGTGGCACCAGCAATGTCATGGAATAGCATTGATTACTTAGATATGTGTGTGATTGTTATTTCTCAAAGAAGTTTTTTTAATAGATAGATTTCATTGCATATTAGCATGTATAGAAGATATTAATGCAGGTATTAAGAAATAGGAAAACAAAAAATAAGTAGCATTTTAAGTATCGGTGCATAAAATAAAGTTATAACTAGGCCACTATTTTAGTTTCCACGTTTCTGCACTGAAGAACGTGGAAATATGATTACTTATAAACATAACTACCTTCTTTGTTATTTAACTACCTTCAATTCAATAGGCACTATTGAGTACCACTGCTGAGGGCAGGCCATGTGATGGGCTCTGGGTTACAAGGTAGATGAGGTTCTTCAGGAGCTTACAGTCTCATGGGGAGAACAAACATGCAACAGTCAGCTTCATGTACTAGAGTTAGTCCAGGTAATAGTGGTGCACAAAAGGATTCTGGCAGCTCAAAGATACACGGTCCATCTGGGTGGAGAGTGAGGAAGGTGGCAGATGAGGGGTCAAGGGAAGCTTCTGGGAGAGGATGAAAGAACAGACTCTTGAAGGAAGTATGGAGGGTAAGCCATTCTAAGGAAAAAGGATGAGATTCTGAAAGGCATGAAGCAGCAGGTGCACAGGGGTCACTGTGAGTTGTTCAGTTTGGCCGAAATGTGACATGGAATAGGGGACGTGGGAAGAATGAGACTGAAGAGGTAGGTAGGATGCCTGGCTCATGGAGAGTCTTATTTGACTTTAAAAGAAATAGGCCTCTGTTTAAGAAGCTGTGGGAAGTTTTGTGAACAGGGCAGGCAGGTGACCAGGCCATGTTTTGGATGGCTTCAGCAGGGAAGACAGATTTAGGGCAGAAGTAGAAAGACTAGGAGGGAGGCTATTGCACTTATCAGGGTGATTGGTGGTAAAGGCCTGCCCTGGAAAAATGGCATTTAGGGCAGGGAGAAAGGGGCTAGCTCAAGGAAAATTTCAGAAAAAGAATTGCTAGGGCTTAGAAATTGATCAGATGGAGTGAGGGAGATGGTGGAGAAAGAATGGATAAATGTAGTACCATGAACTATGAGAGATTATATGAGATAAGGAACATTTAGTTTAGTAAGAAGATGTTATATGTAGTTTGTGGTGCAGATGGAGACACCTTGTAAGTATCTGAGAATGAAGCTAAGGAAGGATGGTGGTTAAAACCCTGTGAGTGAGAGATCACCTAGTGAAAATAGGTAAAAAATTACAGTCTAATATTTTGGAGTCACAAACTCCCAGGACATAAAAACATAGACAGATTTGCTCACCATGAAAGTGCCCATGAGCGCACATAGGCACACACACGATTTTACTTATAACTTCAGACAGTCATAGAGCTCAAGTTCAAATCTATGAAGAATGAGAGGAACATTCTATGATGGGAGGTAAGGAGCATTGGATTCAGATGTTTGGGTCATGCACCAAGCAAGCATCATCTCCTCTAGCCGGCCTCCCACCTTAGTCTCTCCCCACGACTCCTCACCCCAACATGTGAGGACACAGCAAGAAGGAAGTCATTTGGAAGAGAGATTTCTCACCAGAACCCAACCATGCTGACACTCTGATTTTTGACTTCCAGCCTCCAGAGCTGTGTGAAAATAAATTTCCATTGTTTAAGCCATTTGGTTTATGGTATTTTGTTATAACTGCCCAAGATATGATTTGAGGACTGCCATTTTAGACTGGGTAGTCTGGGAAGGCACTTCTAAAAAGCTGACATTGGAGCTAAGTAAGACTTGAATGTTGACAAGAAGATAGTCAAGTGAAGATCTGGGGTAAACGAGTAGGTTTTCGAGTAAGAAGGGTGTGTAAGGAAGACTGTACAATTATGACACAGACAAACTTAGACATCGACTTCCCTCTCCTCCACTCCCCTCCCACCAGAGTCTGCCAGTAATGAATGCCTCATGCCCAAGAACTCAGCGCCCTTAACTGGTCCCCTCAGTCCCTATGGAACCATTTTCATGGTTCCGCCCCTCTAAGAAAGCCTTCTGGGCTTGTCATTTTCCTGATTTCCTTCTTCATCAAAACTTGCCTTTTCCGTGTCCCATATTTGTTAACATACCTGAGGGACATAAGTTACTCCTAGATTACATCTGTATCTCACAGGGACCTACTAAAGGAGACTTGATTCCAGACAAGCAGCAGAGACAAGGGAATCCAGGCATCATGGGGCCACTGAGGGGTCAGTTTTAAAGCAGATGGTTCTTATGGAACCCATAGTACCCAGTACAGGGACTTACATGTTCCCTTTGGGGGTTGGCTTTTCCTGTGTGCAGAAATTACTGACTGTCTAGCATACTCTCCAAATTGACATTTAAGAATAAAGATTTCTATTTCAATTCCAAACACAACTGAAAATAGAGCTCGGGTGTGATTTTGGGCAAATATTGCCAATATCTCCAAGAGATTGTATCCTGGTACATTTATATAAGCTCTAGATTGAGGAATTCCTTATAAAAGGATTTTTGATCAGTATCTGAGATTTAAATGTTGAACCACAAAGCAGTTGCTGAAACCTCCTTAAGCAGCTAAAATCTAGTTCCCAATTCGCAAGAAATTTGGCCAAGGACGATATTAAATAGAGTGGTGTCACTCGTCAGAGTTGATGAAATGCAGGCGCGGAGATGATACCTATCAAACGGAAAATTAGAATAAATGAATATTAAAATATTTAAATCTATAATAATGTGTTCAAAACACAGTTCTGAAGAACATTATCATTGGAAATGAGAAACCAGTATTAAGTCACTTATAGTCTTTTCTAAGCAAACTTCTTCCCCCCGTTCAACTCATTAGGATAATATCAGCTTCAAGTGTGATGGTGTAATTTTAACTGTACTGTATACAAGTTACTCTGGTTCTTATTCTGACAAGGTTTAGCTGTAATTCCTCTTGGCAGTCCTTTAGCAATTGCTACAATGTCAGAAAGAAAAAAAAAAGGAATGAGGCATTTAGAAACAAAAATTATATAGTCAAGAACAGTCATTAGATTAGACTTACTTAGGAGAGAAGAATGCTTCTAAATTCCAAGAGTTAAAAACAAAATAACACAAAAACCGAACAGACCAGAGATTTTGCCATTTCTGAAATGGCCTGGACAGAGTACAGTGTCCGGAGACACAGCACCCACCCATGGATCTTTGACTTTCACTATTAATCACTTGAAGGTTAGACTTCTGATACTAACCCAAATACACACCCACACACACCCATAGGCAGATGCTTCTCTGAAGTTCTAAGGATCAGGTTAGTTTCTGCCAGAAAGTATAGAGCAAATACATCTTTTAATGCTCAGTGACCAGATCCAGTTTTCCTTTAGAAAAATGGAGAAGGTAGTAGCCACCTCGAAGGTTTCCATAAGGATTAAATGCGGTGGTGGATGTAAAGCTCTTAACACAGGATCTGCCACACCGTAAGGACTCCGTAGAAGGCGGCTGTCCTTATAACCACAACATTGTTATTAGCCACAAAGTAAACAAAGTGACTCACATTTGAATGAGAACCTCGGATCCCAAAGCACTTTTATATACATCATTACGTTTGAACCTCAGAACCATCTAGTGAGATAGGCAGACAAGAACCTCATTCTTGCGGATGAGGAAGATGAATCTCGGCAAGAATAACTGATCACATAACTGGAAATACAACCTACATCTCCTAAATCCTAGTGACCCACAGAGCCTCTCTTTGCTGCTCTTAACTCTTTATGCCCTGAATTTGCATCCATCCATTCAACAAATATTTATCAAGAGCTCACTTTGTATCAGATACTATTCCCAGCAGCAGAGGCCATTGCAGAGAACAAGACTACAAGCTGCTTGTGGTCACAGGCCTACTTTCCTGAGTTTGGGGGCGGGGGGCGGGGGGGCGGTCAAGGAGTTGAGACAAAGAATAATTAATTAACATAATAAGTAAGTTATCGAGTGTTATGGGCTGAATTGTGTCCCCTACCCCCAAATTCATATATTGAAGCCCTAACGCCCAGTATATTCTGAGGAAAATGACTGCTTTTGGAGACGGAGCCTTTAAAGAGGGAATGCAGTCAGCATTAACGTAATGGCGAGGTGGAGAGCCAGAGGAGAGAGGGAGCAATCAGGGGGATCGTCTTATAAACTATATAAATGTCTAACCAATGTACTGTATACTTGACACCAATAATAAAATAAAATTTTAAAAAAGGAAAAAAATTTAAAGCAGCAGCAGCAACAAAAAAAAAAAAAGAAAGAAAAAGAAAAAGAAAATACTATAATAGTGAGGCTCTTGAATAGAATCAACTCCTCAACAACCTGGAGAGACGTTTGTCTCAGGTCACAATGCATGTCCTCTACTAAACAAGTCCCCACACACTGAGTGGAGAACAAACATTAGAGAAGGCACTTTCAAAAGTAGAGCAATTGAATTTTGAACAGCAAGCTTCACAAGAGTTGGTTTCAAAATTAAACGGCTGGTATGATGTTCACTTTGACTCTTGGTGCATTAAAATATAAAATGCTATTTTGCATGCAAAAAAATAAATAAATAAAGAGGTGATTAAGTTAAATGAGGCTGTCCTGTGTCCTTACGAGAGGAGGAGATTTAGACAGAGGGAGAGACCCCAGGGGTGTGAGTACAGAGAAAGGACCATATGAGAACACAGCCCGAAAGCAGCCGCCTGGAAGCTAAGGAGAGAGACCGCGAAGAACCCAAGCCGGCCAACACCTTGATCTTGAACTTCTAGCATTCAGAACTGTGAGAAAATAAATTTCTGTTGTTTAAGCTACTTGGTCTCTGGTATTTTTTGTTTTTACTTAATTTTTTTTTTTTTTTTCCCCTGCTGGGCTTAAATGTCAAGCAAGTTTTAAAAAATTAAAGACTATCCTGAAATTTTTTTATTTTCAATCAGAGTTGACGTTCAATATTACTTTATATTAGTTTCAGGTGTGCAGCGTAGTGGTTGGACAGTGATATAATTTACAAAGTGATTCCCCCGATTAGTCTAGTACCCATCTGGCACTATACATAGTTATTACACTATGATTGATTATATTCCCTATGCTGTACTTTACATCCCCATGACTATTTTGTAACCACCAATTTGTACTTTTAATCCCTAAACCTTTTTCATTCAGCCCCCGAAGCCCCCTCTCATCTGGCAATCATCAGTTTGTTCTCTGTATCTATGAGTCTGTTTCTGTTTTGTTTATTTATCTTGTTCTTTAGATTTCACATGTAAGTGGGATCATACATGTAAGTGTTTGTTTTTCTCTGTCTGACTTATTTCACTTAGCATAATACTCTATGTCCATCCATATTGTCGCAAATGGTAAAATTTCATTTTTTATGGCCAAGTAATATTCCATTGAATATATATGTACAGTCTCTCGTATTTTTTAATTATGTCTCTAGAAAACTAATATACCTAATAAGAGAAATTGATAAGTACTGTGGGGGAAAAAAAAGTCAAAGAAGAGAATGCTAAAGGTGATCAGGAATTCTGGTCAGGAACTCGTTGCAATATTTAATAGGGTCTCACTGGGAAGAGAAGATTTGAGAAAAGACTTGATGAACGTAATTATAGGAATCAGCAATGGAGATATTTGGGAGAAGGGTTTTCCAGGTGGAGGGGACAGTTGGTACAAAGGCCCAAGAGTGGGAACGTGCCAGGTATGTTAAAGGGCAACTGTTGAGAAGAGCGTGACTCAGGAGGAATGAGCAAGAGGGAGCAGAGGTGGGGCAGACGGGCCACGGGGAGGGCGGGGCAGGCGAGGCCTTGTAGACTGAGAAGAGTTTCTATTCCTTAACAGAAGGTTTGTGTTCCTATAAGATTGTTCTAGTAGCGAGGAGGAAAACTGATAAAAAGGAGGAGGAGATGAGTGGGATGGCATCTAGTGCACCAGACTGACTTTCATAGAAAGGTGGCTCAGACAACCGAATTTATTGTCTGATACTTCTGGAGGCTGGAAGTCTGAGATCTGGCATCATCAGCTTTGATCCCTTCTAAGGACTGTGAGGGAGAACCTGTTCCATACTTCTCCCCTAGTTTCTGGTGCTCTGAGGGAAATCTTTGGTGTTCCATGGCTTACAGAAGTATCACCCTGATCTTTAAGTTTCATCTTCCCGTGGAATTCTCTCTGTGTCAAAGTATCTGTGTCTAAAGTTCCCCTTTTTATAAGGACACCATTCATATCGGATTAGGGCCCACCCTCGTGACCTGATCATAGTTCAACTAATTGCATCTGTAACAACCTTATTCCCGAATAAGGTGCCATTCTGAGGTCCTGGAGGTCAGGACATCGACATATACACTTTTGGGGGGAAAGAGATGCAATTCAACCCATAACGAATAATGAGAGATTGGCAGCAAAATAGGCTAGAAGGTCTATGGCCATATCACCCCGAACAAGCCTGATCCTGTCTGATCTTGGAAGCTAAGCAGGGTGGGCCTGGTTAGTACTTGGATGGGAGACCACCTAGGAAGACCAGGTGCTGTAGGCGTAAAAAAAAAAAAAAAGGGCTAGAAGTATAGTGGGCTTGCCTGGCAGCAAAAGGAGTCAAATAACGTTTGCGGTCACAACTCCAAAGTGAGTTCATTCAGCATGGCGACGCCATTTCCTCAACGAAGATTCAGCTGCAGGGGGCAAGCACAGAGTAGAAAGAGAACTGGATTTCACCAAGGTTGCAGATTTACCTGATAAGTTCAGCAAGGAATACAAGGATGTATGCCAGATGGTGACTGTTACGATTTAATACGGAATCGAAGGTGCGAAGCGGGGAAGGGAAGGAAGAGAGGACTTAAATGCGGTAAGAGACAGAGAAAAAGTGTTAGGGTCAATGCATCAGGGGTCCTGGTGGGGTGAAAAGGTGGTTGAGGTTGGAGCACTTGAGAAAGTAGGTTAGAAAATTGCAAAGTGCCGAGAAGAGAGTAAGGTTCATGACATCGAGATAAGATGGTGTTTGGTTATTGCTAATTACAAAGTCCAAGCTCTGACGAGGGAGTGAGTGGTTGAGGTGGGGAAATGGCCAAGATCGTTGGAGGAGCGAAGGCCACAGTATTGAGAAGCCATTGTCTTGAAAAGGTCATCTATGTGTATGTTGAAATTATAAAGTTTTCATTCCTTCATTCGTTCCTTCATTCAAATATTTATGTGCTGGCCACAAGGGAGAAAGGAACTCTGTTGAAAGCCACTGCTAAGCACAGCAGTCCCTGCCTGAGCTTAGACAATGGTCTTAGATTGACATATGTTGAGATTATGGGAGTAGAAAAAGAAAAAAATAAAGTATTGAAGTTAACTTTGAAACTCCTTTGAGACCCAAACAAACAATTAAGCCAGTGGAAAATAAAAATCTCATACTCTAAACATCCTTCACTGCTTGTTTTAAAAATTATTATTATTATTTGGTCTCCTCAGTAGCTTGCATTCATTGTGTTGATATGTGTGTTTCCTGGGGATTCTACACACTCCAAAATCTGAAGAGTAAGCAAAAATAGTGCTTCTGCTTAAACCCTTCACAGTTTATAGCCACATTTACATAACATTAAATAAGTCAACAAAGGCATCATTAGCTCCCATTAAAATATGAGCAAAGAAATTTAAACGAACAAGACAGGCTAATTGGTAAGTAATGTTGTGTATCAAAAATTATGACTGTAAGATACCGCAGTTAATGAGAAGCCCTACAATCATGTTTACTACATATTTAAAAATTAAATGAAGGTGAATAAAAGTTAACAGAAAAGAAGATTTTCCCCTTCATGGATGTTATTCTATCTGTTTTTCAAAGTTAAAAGTAATGAAGATTATTTTAGCCATCTATCTCGACAAAAGTTGATGTGATTTTTACCTTATCATTGATGTGATTTTTACCTTATCATTGATGTGATTTTTTCCTTCTCCGTTCTCCTCGAGTCATACACAGGGAAGCCATAGCCTGGGGAGAGGGAAAGGCCACACTCTGGAATCACACCAGTGCGTGGGCCCTGGTCTGAGCTCAGGCCCTAGTCGTTAGGAAAACCCGCTCCCATTCCTTTCCCTATGGGGCGGGGCCGACCCTGGGCAGGGTTTGCCCTTCATGTCAGCTGCAGGAGAAAGGCGAGGTGGCCGGCCACTCCATGCTGGAGTCACATGGTTCCCAATGCTCTGACTAGAAGGGGGAACTGAGGGAACACTAAAAATGCGGATGCCTGGGCTCCATTCCAGGCCAATTCAGTCAAAATGTGAGGAAAGAGCTCAGGCACCTGTACTGTAGAAAAGCTTTTCCCATTGATTTTAAAGAGCGGCCAAGGATGGAGCCCACTCTGCTGGCCCTCTCATCAACCGAGGAACAGCTACCATCTACCGAGCGACTCCGTCGGTAAATCTCTCTAGTAGGAACTTGGGCAGGTTATTTTTTTTTCTTTTCTCCAACATTTACTGGGAAAATTTTCATATAGCAAAGTCAAAATAACTTTACAGTGAACTCTCCTTACAGACCACCTAGATTACACCGTTAATGTTTTACTATTTCTGGTTTTATCATATAGCTAATCTTCTATCTATCCATCAATTTGTCTATTTTTTTTTTTACAAAGTAAATTACAGACATCGGTACAATTTCCCTTAAATACTTCAAAAGGCATATCATTAACTAGAAGACAAGATTTGTTCACTTTTTCTTCTGACATAAACTTTCCAAAAAACAAAATGAAAAAAATCTTAAGTGTATCTTCACTGAGTTTGGACACATAAATATATCTGTGTAACTCAGACTGCTATCAAGATACAGAATATTAGGCAGGTTATTTTATACTTAACTGGATGTAATCTTAAACATTTGCTATTTAAAGAGACTATATAGAAACAGCAGTACTTTATTCTAAAGAAAGACCACCTAAGGTAGAATTTCAGACACTGAAGCATTAAGCAGAAACTATTTGGGAGGAGAGAAAACAAAGGGGCCTCCCTAGCATCACTCAGGTGACTCAGACATGACTACATGTTGAACCTGGATCACACGGTGCGGCGTAGGTCTGGGTTGTGAGCTGTCTTGAAGCACAGAGTCCTGTCCACCGTGTGTGTGTGTGTGTGTGTGTGTGTGTATGCATGCATGTGCATGCATGCACACGTGCATGTGAGTTGAATAAAGACATGGTTTGGGCCTTTTGTTTAGCTCAAAACATTGATTTCTTCAAAAATTAGATTACTTTATACATGTCTTCTCCTGGGTGGCACAAGTCTATAATAATAGATACGCCTAAGGACACAAGAAAAACTATGTCACAGGCTGCATCCATTGCTCTACCCCGTCACCCTAAATCCAGAGCTGTCCAGCTCCTCAGAGCCCCATCACTTAGGATCGTCTATGGGGAGAGGTTTCTAGAAAGCACAATCTGGTGGGAATCAAGGCCTTTAAATGCTAATGGTGAGAGAAAACATTCTTGCTTCTGAACTCTGAAAATGAGGGTTGACTTAATATGCTACGAAGAGTTTTCAGTAATGCACTCAACTTTAATTAAAAAGACATGTCTTGTATTGCAGTCCTGGGGTGCTCCACTTATTCCCCCCATCTGGACAGTGAGCTCGTGGGCCGTAACACCAGTGGAGCTATGTGTGAATACTCTCAAATGATGACTTTTCATCTCGTGGCCTGTGAGTTACAAATCCTCTGCCTAAAAACTTGTCTGAATTTAACCTTTTCCTATGCTAGAATGGTCTTCACCCTAGATCTAACACATCTCTCTCCCTTCATTTAAAGTGCTCTAGACATCCCAAATCTTCATAAAGACTTAATTCATTCATTGGACCATTCAATGGATATTGGATGACGCTAACTGACTACCTACTCTATGTTGTGTGCTGGGCCAGGCACTGGGAATGCAGTAGTGAACAGAGCAGCTGGTGCTATTGCTCTTATGAGGCTGTGTCCCACAAGAAAAGAGGATATTATATAATCAAGTAAACGATTACTTTCTTGCGATTTGATAGTGAATATGTGAAAGTCTCCAGGGAATGTTTTGAATGTATAACAGAAGGGCCTGACCTGGTCTGTGAGGCCCGGTGGGGTTGAGGGAAGGGTTCCCTGATGATGTATTGCTCAGATAAGACCTCGAGAATGAACCAAATGTAGCTGGGTGAAGACCAGAAGTGAGAGCAGTTAAAGCAGATAGGACAAAGGCCCTGTGGCAGCAAAGAACAAAGCAATTGCCATGAATTAAAAACAAGGAGGGAGGGCATTGTGGGTGTTGCAGAATGATCCACAGCATAGGAAGGACACATGCAAAGCTGGTGGCCATAATGAGTAGCATGTGTTTCATTCCAAGTATAGTGGAAGGACATTCTTGGAAGAATATAAGTGAAGATACAGTGAAGATATTCTTGTAATCCTGTGGTGAGTATAATCGGATATGCATTTTTAAAAAAAATGACTTCTGCTGTATATAGAGGTCAGATTGAAGAGGGCTAATGAGGACATGAGGACCATTTTGGAGATTTGCAATAATCCCCTGGTACAGATGATGACCTGGGCTGAGGTGGGGACGATGGAGATGAGGAGTGTCTGAATGAATAGAGCTCATAACTCCTGCAGGCTCGTTTACCTGCCCACTGGAGAGCCGCATTGCCAACGCTCTGACTCACAAAGCACATACAGGCCTCCCCAATAAATACATACAAACCGGCATGCCTGGGAATGGTATATGGCCTGAAAGATGAAGAAAAAATTCCTTCACTGTAGCCAGCTGCACTTCAGAACGACACAGAGACCTCTGCGAATCATTTCATGGTGTGCTGAACAAAATTCTGTTTGTAATTGGCAAGTTAGGAAAACAAACGCCCATATTTGTTTTCACTTTCCATTTCTTTGGTTGTCCAGAGACTCAGCCCAATGCTTAAGGCTGTCCTTGGAGACTCGAGAGCAGACCTGGATCCCCACGTTTGAGTATCCCATGGAAATCAGCCACAGATTGCCATGAGCCCCTGTGAGAACAAGGGAAATTCTTGATGTCTTTCAGCCATCGGAGAGGGCATAGGAGCTGCCTGCCAGGGCCAGCAGGTACCTCTTAGTGTGTGTTACTGTTCCAAATGCTGACCTCCTGGACCCTCTGCCCTTCCTGCACTGGGAGAACGCGGCGAAGGATACATGGGCAGAAAAGCTTTGCCATTTCTGAGAAATGGTACCATGCTAGTGTTTACCTACAACCTCATGCAAGGGGTGTGTGTGCATGTGTGTGTGTGTGTGTGTTTGTGTGTGTGTGTGTGTGTGTGTGTGTGTGTGTGTGTGTGTGTGTGTTTGGGGAATATTTACTAGACTTAATACTGTTTGGGTGCCTGGTTTCTAGAAAAGACACAAAACCTGAGTGCATCAGAATCACTCGGAGGACTTGTTAAAACACAGGGTAGTGGGCCCCACCCCAAAGTTTCTGAGTTGGGCCTGGGGCGGGGCCCTGGAATTTGCTTTTCTAACAAGTTCCTGGATGATGCTGAAGCTGCTGGACTGGGGACCACACTCTGAGAACTATGCGATGTAGCCCTGTGCATCAGCTGTGTTCAGCGAGCACACCAGTCATCAATGCCTCCTGTTGCCTGGCGCCGTAACTACCTCCAGGTCTTTGAATGTACAGTTTCTTTGGCTTGGAGCTCTTCTGGAGCTCACCTTACCACGAAGGCCGAGTACGACTGGGCCCCTGGGGTATCACCCATGCTTTCTCCGCCATGGGTTTGTCTATTACTTTGTATGGTGAAGGCCCTCCCTGAATGCAGGGTCATTCTCATTCTTTGTGTAGCTCTTGGCACATAGTAAAGGTTAATTTTAAGCAAAATCATTAACTTTTGGTATGAATGAATG
>NW_006431919.1:7778411-7872293 GCF_000325575.1 Pteropus alecto | reverse complement strand
GACCCAAGATGGGTTGGCAGTATCTAGAATATTTACCTGGAACTGAATCGTATTTCTACTGGTTCCATTTATGCTTGGAAAAGTATTATTCCCATGGGCAAGGATTTTAAAATTCAATTATAGCAAAGAAAACAGTCAAATGTAATATTACAATATGAGGATAAACTGTATTGCTGACTAACACATCTAAAGTCACTAAACACTTTAAGCATCTGGAAGAAAAGTTCATTTTTGCTTTGCACGTACTAAATAAGTCTTTGATGTATGTTCATAAGGTAAGTGGACCCATTCAGTTATTCATTTACTGAAATGGTTATTAAACAACTACGATGTGTTAGGTTAGGCATGGGAAAATCTCAATATTATAAAAGGATTCCTAAATAAATGGGATTTATTTAGTGAAACCCTTTTCCAGATAGAATCCCTTCAAAACTTTACTATCCTGAATTGCTGTCCAACAACTATTTGAATACTTCTAGTAACAGAAGATTCACTACCTCACGTGGCAGCCAATTTCCAAATCACTGCTGAAGTTAAACTTCCTTATGTCGATGTGAAATTTCTCTCCATGAAGTTTCTACTGCTGATCCTATTTTGACCTCCTGTAGTAACAGAGGATGTTTAATTTCTCTTCCCCCTGGCAACCCCATTAGGTAATAGAAACGGATAAGGCACAGTGGGGCAAAACATGGACACAGAAGCTGGATGGCTCAGCTTTGAATCTTAGTGTCCAAATTTACCAGCTGTGGGACTTTAGGCAAAGCCTTTAACCTCCCTGTGGCCCAATTTCCTTATCTGTAAAATAGGGATAATGTTATAGTTCAAATAATTGATTTGAAGGGTAAAAATTTACTACCTGCATGACTCAGCATTGGCTGCTCTCATCCCTTTGGTCTTTTCCAGAACCAAGTGTGCTAGATCCAGTGCGTTAGATCCCTCTTACTCTGGTGATCAGAGCAGAGCCCCAAATAAGAGTCTGTTTGTCCAACACAGGACAGAGAAGGACTATCATCCATCCCTACTGTTCTTAACTCAGCTTTGTGAGAGGAGTCGTGTTAATAATAACAAAATATACATTGTCTATTATATGTAGATATTACGCTACACTCTTTAAATACATCATTTCTCATGACAACCAGGAGGTTGCATAGGGGTGTGTCACTAAGGGACAGAGGAATGAAGACCCAAACAGATCCTCAGGCTTTGGGGCCGGACCTCTCAGCACCCGCCATGCTGCCTCGCTGTGCTGCCACAGGAGTGAAGGACCCCTGACTTTGGCGGTCAGGGAAAAGCTACAAAATGAGCTACTAGCGCTGCAGCTCTCGGTGGGAAGAGTGGTCAGGTTCTGGCCC
Organism: Pteropus alecto; assembly: GCF_000325575.1. Classification (NCBI taxonomy): domain Eukaryota; kingdom Metazoa; phylum Chordata; class Mammalia; order Chiroptera; family Pteropodidae; genus Pteropus; species Pteropus alecto. Next base: position 7,870,941 of record NW_006431919.1, on the reverse strand, counting down.
TATTTATTCCCTGCTGCAGTAGCCATGTTCTCTCTGATCTTTCTCCCCAGTCTCTTGGGTTGGGCAAAGAAAACACTCTTGAGAAGAATGCATTAAAGCCCTGAAACCATTCAGAGGACCAAGCCTGATGCGTTTTAAAGCAAAAAGATGAGAAAGTTAGCATAAAGCATGCAGCCCATTGGGCATTACCTTCTCATGCCATCTACATTACGATCTACTACCCTTACTCCTACTGAATAGTTTGTAAAAAATAACTGTCACCTTCAACCAGCACTGAACGTCATTAGCAGGAACTGTTCAGTGGATTAACAGCAGCAGCAGCAGCAGCAGCTGACATTTATTGAGCGCTCACTCTATGCCAGGATCTCTGTTAAGTGCTGCTAGTCATTCTCTTGTTATCGCTCGTGAGTGAGAGACTATGCTATTTCCCTTTCTCAGATGAGAACGCTGAGATTCAGGCTGGTTCTGTGCCTTGTCTCACAAGTGGTTACATTCTGGGCTGTCTGATCTCCTTTGTAGCCACAGTTCATCTCGGGGCTGTTTTACATAGCTTCATCTTTCTCTGACTAGATATCCAGTAGTCACCCCAGCTCCGCACACATACCACTGCCACTATGATGAAAGAAGAGAGAGATCGAAGCCAGGGGACTCTGATGGGGCTTTTCCCATTGGAGAGGGCAAAACCACCACCCCTTAAGCTACATACAAGGTCTCACAGAAAACTCCTAAGGAAGGACTCGGCTTTCCCAGAAGAGGAGGCCAAATACTAGTAAGCACAACACTGTAGTCACAGGAAGTATACACTTTACAAAGCATTGTCATGGCTATTAAATCAGTAAATTCTTACAACCACCCTGTGAGGAGGGTACAGTTATCACTACTATTTTGTAAGTGGGAACCTTCCGTTGGTTCCTCAGCCAGAATGAGGTTGGGGCAGGACCTGGGCTCTGGAGCCTTTGTTGACTCATTTTCCCTTTGATATCTTACTTTTTTTTAGCTTTTAATCAAAAATAGAAATATACATAAATAAAAGCTTGAACATGTTACAACCACCCTGTGAGGAGGGTACAGTTATCACTACTATTTTGTAAGTGGGAACCTTCCGTTGGTTCCTCAGCCAGAATGAGGTTGGGGCAGGACCTGGGCTCTGGAGACTTTGTTGACTCATTTTCCCTTTGATATCTTACTTTTTTTTAGCTTTTAATCAAAAATAGAAATATACATAAATAAAAGCTTGAACATGCTAGAAAAAAAAAAAAAAAGAGAGAGAAAAACTATATATAAGCAGAGAGAAAAAAATGCAAAACCGCCCATTCCAAAACAAGATTGTTAACATTTTGGTCTATTTCTTTCCATACATTTTTTTAAAGCACATACATACATACACACATACTGTTTTTTTCTTTTACAAAAGAGGTATACACATTAGTTTGTGGCCTGTTTTTTATTTCCCCCACCATATATTATGTATGTGTGTCCATAATACCATTGACGATGCTGTATATAAATAACCCCGTTTCACGGCCTGTTCTCTCTCACCATTCCAATGCCGCAAAGTACCCAAGTGGGCCCTGTGCTTCCACTTTGTGCTCTCTCCAAGATCATTTGGGAAGTGATAGGCCAAATAAAATAAAAACAAAAAGCAAAACTTTCTTTCCAACAGTCTTAGCAGGAACCTTGACTCTTCCCTCGCCCCGAATCCCACTCAAACACACGACAGCCAGGATAGGATGTAGGGCAGCTCCAAGCTGGAATGTACTATGAATTCAGAGAAGCGTCTTAAACTCAATCCAAGCCTGAGAGTCACAAAGGGTTTCCTATCACTTTCTTTGGGACAGGGTTTCGTGTTTGGTGAGACAAAAAAAGGGGCTAGCATTACCGTATTCTGACCACTCTGATAAGGGTGAGGTCTGCAATCTTAACTAATGTCCCCAAGCCTCTGTACTGGGCAAGGAGGGAATCCCACCTGCTGACACGGACTCTCCCTAGCAGAGAAAATGCACCCAGCCATTGATGGAAGACCTTTCCCAAGCTCTCCCCTTACCGGGCATTGTCGCAGCTATAACCAGATCGTTCTCTCTGTGCACATCTAGGCCCGGCTTGTTGTCCCAAGATAACATTTGTCATTAGAATACAAAATGACGACTTTGAGGTCGGTCATTCTCTGCCAGATCAGATGAAGTTTCCTCTTTAAAGAAGGAAAAAAGAAGAAAGTAAGTAACAGAAAAAAAAAAAAAATGAGGCGAGGAGAGAAGAGATCAATGGGGTTAAGTATGTATGGGCAATGTCGTAGGTGAATTAGCCGTGGACACTTGCTTAGTGGTGTGTTGCGGCTTCCATTTCTAGGCCAAATATTCATTTATCCCCATCCTTCTTTGCATGTGAGACAGAATTTCCAGGGGAAGTGCCCTTCCATGCTTTGAATCCATGCCAGCCATCAGAGGTGTACATCAGGACTGCTGAAAGCAAGATGCTGATGGAATCTTAACAGCTCTGGGAACTCACTCACTCCTTCCTCTCCTTGGAGCCCTACTTATAGTGCTGTTGGTAATATCAAATGATTTGATTCTCTTTTCCACGACTGCTGTTTTGGCCCCTTTGCCATCTTTGAACTATATTTCCTATAGTAATTATTTCATTCCCTTTATGTCCAATGTCAGCTTATTTTCAAAGAAAAAATAAATCATACAGCAGAGGTGAAGAAGCCAAAATAGGACGATTTGTTATATTAAGCAAATATTTATTTGCATAATTGTGGCTCCCATTTCTATATTAGCGCAGCAGCAAATGCAAGAGCATTCAATTCGGAAGGATATAGTATGCAAGACCTTCTGTCATACTGGGGCCGGCCAGGGGGTGAACTGTAACCAACCTCCCCGCTTCCAAGACCAATGACCAATGGCCAGTGAGGAATTTTCCCTACTGTGTCACCACCGCCCCCACCCCCGCCTTATTCCTTCAGGGAAAAATGTTAACATGTTTTAGAGATTAAATTTTATCCTGATATTACATTTAAGAAAAAAAAATGGTAAAAGGTTAAACACAAACTGGAAACCAGAATGTGAGAAAAAAGAAAATTTTGTTTTTCTGGAAAATGGGTCTCCAAAAACAGCCTCAATTTATTCTAAATAAATCTCTCTCCTAATAATTCCTGAAAGAAAAGCTGGCAAATCCAAAGAATTCTGTGTTTGTTTAGAGGAACTCTTTTTATGTTATTGTTTGCGTCTTGTTCTCACACAGAACTGTGCAGGAGGCAGGTTGGTCCTAAGTCCCTTGAAATGGGAGTTGACAACAAGACTGTCTCAAAACATGAAATCTAAAGGTATGCATATTAATTTAGATGAAATTGAATAACCTTTTTAGATAAAACTTATAAAACATGTATTGCATGTTAACTCAATGCGATGCCACAGATAATACTATAAGGAGTGATTTTGTTTTTATATAGAAAAAAACCTTGAGATCATTTCACATATGGGCGCATGAAAAATCCCACTGCTAATCTGAGAACCAGTGTTTCCTCAATTAGAGACTCTATAGCCTTCTGATCCAGATTCCTCAATAATTGTGTATTGAATGGAATTTGTGGGAAAATATCTAATATCAGAGATGACCCCGAGATTGAATTCTTCAAGATTCAAACACACAACTCAGTAATTTGAAGAGCTTAGTTGTTTACAACAGGCGGTGCGGTCAGATCCGGCAGGAGCAGTGGGTGGTGGGGGGGAGGGGGGCTGCGTTCCTAGTTCTGCCACTTGCAGCCGTGTGACCGTGGGCATGTAACCTGACCTCCGGGAGCATCACTTTCCTCGGCTGTAAAAGAGAGATCAGGAAAATGTCCATCTCCAGGGTTGCTGCGACTCTTAAAGAGATAAAATATGAAGTCTTTAGCAAGGTTCACTGTATCTAAATGTCAACCAACAGTATGCATTATTAACGTGTGTGCTAAATTGCAAAAAAAACTTACTTCTCCGTGTTTGGGAAGGCCACATCATAAATGAGAAATCCAGGGGCCAGGATTGAGAAGGGAAGGGCTGGATAAGGGGTAGGAGGGATTGGTAAGGCAGAAATCCATTTTAATTGCAATTCGAAACTAGAATCTTGACCTCACAAAGTAGCGGCATGATCTTTTGTCATCAGAGCCTCCATCAGTCAAGAGTGAGACTTGAAAGTAAGGTAGTTTCTTTCAAATTATCCGCTAGCATGCCATGGGGATCTTTTTTTCCTCCTCTAGAATCTTCTGTTAAAGTTACAGAGCTTATGGTTCCCATAATGCACATGTACAGTATCTATTTCATTTAATTTGCTATTAACACTTATAGTTTCACTTACTTCAACACAGCTGGATAAAAAGAATTGAAGTCAACCATCTATGGTAGAATTGGAAGGTAGCTATTAGCAGTTTTATTTGCAAACCCACCCTGTTCTCATCTATCGAGGATCACAGCACAAATTCCATTCAATACACAATTATTAAACGCAGATTTATGCCAAGCATGGTCACTATGCTTTGCACAGAAAATCCAGTTTTTACACTGGCTTTGCTGCACCCCAGCATCACACAAGGCTGTCTAATTGAGTTTTGTAAGAATAAGCCAAGTAAGAAACAATGGAAAAAAAAAAATCCTCATCTCTATAAGTAAAAATTTAAACTTTAAATTTTCTTAACTTGAATAAAAGAAATAATTGGCATTTTTTTTTTTCTAGTCTTGGGTTTTATTGTGCTGGAACTTTCTATTACGAAGTGTTTTTGGAGGCTGGTGTCTATTTAAGAAAGACCAGTATGAGTTCTAGTTGTAGAAAGGCACCTACTTAAGCTGGCTTGAACGAAAGAGACTGACCTATTCCTGGGCCTCACCCGGCCTGGAAATGGAAAACCACTCATTTGTCAAGCAGCCACTGTTATCATGTTTCTCTTTCTGGGGACACGTCAATTCATATCCTTTTCTCTGCGCGAAATTGATCAAACTTCCCACTTCTTTGGGCAAATTGGCTTTCTCTGCTAATCCTTCAGTTTGCAACTGGCTAAAAAAGGCCACCCCATTCCCCTCTGAATGTGACCTTTCAGTTTTGGAACTTGCCATTGTCTGATTTCAGGCACTGCACCTCTGAGTTCAGATTTTCAAAAGAAAGAGGGAACTGATTTAGTCATCACCTAATCCATGGTCTGGCTCACCTGGATCGTGAGTCTACTCTGATCCAAACGGCTGTGCTGGGGGAGAGGTAACACGGGACAAGCCATGCGGCCTAGGCTCAGCACTCACAAATATGTCACAATGAAGCCACAGGCTCAAATTTCTCACTTCCTCTCTCAACAGAAGGAATACTCATTGGTGGTGGGTACTTGTGATGTAACTCTTCAAACTCCTTTGCAAAGTTAAAAGCAAAATAACCTGACGCTTCTTCAGAAGGTATGTATTCCAAATGCATTTTAAATTCTCCTATCTCTTCTCATTCTGATTTTTTCCAAATTAAATTCCTTTAACCGGGCATCTTACACTGGTTTCTTCAGACTATTTATTTGCGTCAGACTATACACATAGTAAAACTATATCAACAGTCATACAGAGAAAAATATTTTCTTGCACATGACTGAAAATTTTCATTTGAATCTAGTTTTATTTTATACAGGCTAACATTTTGGACAAGCTAGTGAACATACAGCTTATATAACTGTTGAATCACTCATGCTGAGTAAAAATTGCCAATACGCACAATATCCCATTGTTTAGCATTAATTCTGAAAATTGTTCCAAAAATAATATTTTCAGGACTCTCCCTCTGAGATGGGGCCAAAAACGTCTTGTACTTCTTTCAATGTATAGCTGACAGCCTAAGGCTGTATCGAACTCATTGTTTATCTGGACAAAAGCTTTCGTGCCAATAACTTTCTCCTTCTCCTGTGCAGGAGGAAGAAAACTAGGGTGATGGGCGAGGGTGGGATGGGGTGGGACACAAGGCCCGTTTTGAAGTGTATAAGAGCTGGATACTCCCAAAATTCCAGCAAGATTACACATATGCACCAAAAATCTCATCTGGTAAATATTACATTTTGTTTTTGTCTTTACTTCAGTTTTTACACAACTTGACAGTTTGTGGTATTGTGCCACATTTCAGAGCTAAGGTTTACAAACATCTGGCTGGTGGGCAACATTCCAGTCCCCAAGGCCCCCCAGTGTCTCTGGGATAGAGTGTTTGCAACATACCAATTGAGGTGGAAAACAAGAGTTTTCCTAGAGAACAATGTGGGTAAGCAAGGCATTTTGCTTCACAAGATTCCTCTGGAAAGGCGGGGCCTTGGAAAGTTAACCCACTTGCTGCCACCGAGATGAACTTTAAAGAGTTAGAAAACCTCGGCTGCCTTTGGTGAGTGGCCAGTTAAGTGGGTCCCTTTAAGTCCCAGGTGATATGAGAACTTACTCAATAAAGCATCTTAACGATGAAGTGATGCAAACTTTTTAACGGAGTGTTTTAAATCTCCCCACTCCTGCCCCCAGATTCCCTTCATCTAAGAATAAGAAAATATTTCCCTTTTCTTGGAGTTTTCATAGAGGAAAGGGTAACAAGATCATACATAGTAGTTAAAGCATGTAGACTAATTCCTAGCATTTTGTAAGAGCGACTTAAATTTTTCCTTTTATCACTGTTGTGCACAAATGTATACAGAGGAAAGTTATTTTTAAATGGTCAGATTTTTTTTTGTTAAATTATAATAATTAATAGGCCATCTCTCTCATTTTTGTTATCTTTTCTTCTTATTTGAATACTCTAATAGGATATTAGCATATTGTCCAAAGCAAGTAATTCTAGTGCTACTGTAACTCTATGTCACTGAAAGACTGCTGGTTTGGCATGCTTCTTAAAACTCTAGTTCCTAAGAAACAAACACCAAGTTTTTCATATCATATAAGACATCCCAAAAAAGACTATCATCTTTCCCTGGGGGGATTACCTCATCAAGTCTCCAGAACTCATGGAGTTAGTAACCTGCATAGAGAAAGATCCATAGCTTTTTAGGAGGGTACATTTAGTCCCTGCGACTGTGTGCAAATTCATGTGTATGTGTGGGCATGCATTTTCCTAGGAAGAGGGCCGATAGCGTCCATCAGATCAGATCGTGAAACATAAGATGTTACTAATAGTTATATCAAGGGAGTGATATAGCCAGAGTAAGGAGAGATCCATGTAGAAGTGCGAAGGAAGTAAGGTCTCTCTCCTCTAGGCATGCCCTTTCCTCACCTCAGTACCGGCCTTTATCCTCCCCAGACACCAAGTACCCAAATGAAATCTTTCCCCACCTCCCTATGCAAACTCAATTCCTAATTCCCTCTGAAAATGTGTATAACAGAAAACGTCATTAAAAGGCTTCTCCTTGGAGACCAAAGTCTCCAGCTAATGGATAAAACTAGGAAACTAGACTTTCAAACCCTGTCAGACGGTGAGTGCTTCAGGCTTGTGTAGTTTCCGCTTACAACCGGCCTGTCCCAGAGTCACGAGGGAGATGTGAAAACCACCTTCCTCAAGAAAAACGTAAGAGGTGACTCCATTGAGACCCCTGGAGCTTTCAGTTAAGTCATAGACAAATGGCTCTTGGCATCGGCTCTGTGTAACATGGTACTGGTGTCTGGCCATCAAGAATCTGGCCGTCTAGCACCCACGATGGTATCTCCAGACAGAGGGAGAGGAGTGCGTGGCTATTGAGCTCTTTCTGGTGCCAGGCACACCCGCCTGCAGAGTGAGAGGGCAGGAGGGTAGGCCTGGCAGTCAGGCAGAAGAGGGCTCAAATTCTCCCTCTACCGCCTGATGAAAAAGGAACCTCAGGCATGTTGCAGAGCAGCCCAAAGCCTTAGAGTCCTCATTTAGGAAGTGGACGTGACTGTAGTACTTTCCCCACAGGGTCACTGTCAGGATTAAACAGGAAAACATGTACATCGAGGACACGTTATGGTCTCAGGTACACGGTAGTAAGCGAATAAATCTGAGCTACAAGTGATTCTCTCACTGAATCCTCATAGCAATCCTAGGTGATGGGTAGCAGTCTCACCATTTTGCAGATGGAGACTGATGTTAGGAGGGGGAAGCACATGACCGCAGCCACAAGGCCTATCAGGGCCTCTTTTCACCGTATTAAAAAAAATCCTCTGATGTAATACATACTTCACTGATCTAATGGCAGGTTAATTTGGGTAGTGAATGGGAAGAAGAGTTATGCATTTATATTAACAGATATAAAAAAACTACCAATTTCATGTCTCATATGTTTGGGATGAAACCACGTGTGAAAAAATTAAGTCAAAAATAATACTAAATCATTAATAAATGTGGACGACAGAGTGAAAGTGGCTAAACTTACGGATGTGATTTATAGAAGCAGAGGAAGAGAGAAATATCTCCTCATCAATGTAAAACAGGAAAAAGATAAAAAGAAAAAGGTACAAGATTGAAATTCAGACCCAGGGCTAATACATATATTTTTAAAATTCATCCTAGAATTTTAGCACGACTTGCTGACACATCCTTGCTACGACTGTGAGAGATCTGATGATGCCACTTGCCTGTGACTCGAGTAGTTAGCTCCTTCCAGAGGATCTTGGCATTCCACACAGCCCAGCTAACACCCCGGTGAGGAAGCCACTGCTAATGATTCTGATGAGAAGAAGGTTATCAAAAAAGAGACTAGTCCAGGAGGGTACAGGGGACACACATGGTAGAGACCATAATGGAAGGAAAGGAATGGGACACCCCATTTTAAGCGCAATGTTCTCCTTAGTTAATTATCAGGCCCCCATAAAGTAGCACCTGGTACCAAGTTCAATGCTATAAAATGTTATCCAGAGATGATGTTTCCAACCCATTTTACTGTTGCTTTCTTATAAAATATCTTTTGGGTCCTTCTTCCGGGAATTTGGCATGCAACCTTAAACTCTGGTGCTAGAGAAACAAAAAAAATTGTAGGGTTGTTGATCTCTCCCTCTTGCTTGCCTTGCTTCCTCATTACTCCCAAAGGGAGCTATTTATACTTTCAGGAGAGGGATGAGGGGGAAAGTCCTCATAGAGAAGCCCAGTTAAGCCACTAAGACTGGATAAACAATGCCATAAACATAGAGGTCTCATATAGTAAAAAGGGAATAAGTTTGAGGACCAGATGACAGTGGGTTCAAACCTTATCTGCATTTCTACACATACTTCAAACAAGTTATTTAGCTTTTCTGAGCTTAAGTTTCTTCATTTAAAAAATAAGGATAGCCTCAAATACCTCAATGTTGCTATGAATATTTAATAAGCACCAGGTAAAGAACCTAGTAAATAATAGTGCTCAACAAGATTTAAGCTATTTATCCTTTCTCTCTCTTGTCATCTCAGTGTCCTGTCCCAAAAGAGTTGTCTTCCTGTCTCTATTTTCTGGTAGTAAGTGGGAAGATTCTAATCTAACGCCAAATGTTTTCTTCCTGCACCAGGCACTCTGGTTAAGACCCATATTCTAAAGCCCTGTCTTTGAAAGTTTCCTATCTGAAAAATGTCAACATAGGCCTGTGAAACATTAGCCAATTTCTGCTTTCGTGCAAGAGCGAAGTCTCACCCTATCCAGGAAGATGAGCTTTTCCACTGAAGTGCCAGAGAGCTGTTCATCTCCCATAAAACTCATCCAACCTTGAAAAAGTCGTGGCTAACCAACTTCGTTGTAACACTTTTATTTTTATTTCATGACAACAGAATTTACAATATCTTTCAACATTCTCTTTCTTCTCTTTTCCCTTACCATGTATCTACTTTTTGGTTTCTTGGCATCACCAGAAGTTCCCATGCATCTAGCAAATAATTTCTGGATGTTTTAACATCAGTTGGTGGCCTCTGTCTCCCACTAGGAGACCTGGTAATATTTAGAGTCTGGCAGAAGGTTCACAAAAGTAAACCACTCTACCTTCTTTGGCAAAGGCATTCCAAGGGTGGGAGATACCAGGTAACAGATACCAGCTGGAAGAATCTCCATCTCTGCCTACACCATTGTAATTCAAGCTACTTTCATCTTTTGCCTTGATCATTAAAATGGCCACATAAGTAGGCAGTCTCATGATATCTATTTTCTGGCACCCCTCTAATCCATTTTCTAAGGTGCAGCCAGTGTACTCATTTCAAACACAAATCCAGCACCTGGTCCTCACCTGTTTAAAATCCCTCGATGAATTCCTATTCCCAAATGGATAAAGACTAAAATCTTTAGCATTGTTTGAAAAAGCCATTTATGGCTTGTCTGCTCCATTCTGTCCTGGCCTGCTGCTGCCTACCTACGTTCATGCAGCCTCGGTATATGCTTCCAGATTATGTACAACACAGACCTAATGCTCAGTTTCAAGACAGGTTCTTTTGTGATTATGCTCTCACATCCCTTTTCTACATATGCTTATCTTAACTTGTAATTACTGTATACAATTAAAAGCATAATTATTTTGTTCGTTTCTCTCATTACCTTCTAAGCGAGATCTTTAACAAGTTCGTTCTTCATTGTATCTCCAGGGCCTTGTTCAAGGCCAGAATCATAGTAGTAATACTAACAACAGCCATTATTAACCAGTTCCAAGCTCTTTAGATGTTAACTCAATTTTCACAACAATCCATGAAGAAGATATTATTATCCTTTTTTGACTAATGGAGAAACTGAGGTACAGAGAGCTCCCTCAAAGTTCCACAGCTAATATGTGGGACATCTGGGTTTTGAACCCAGGTAATTTGGTTTCAGAGTTTGTGCTTTTAACTATTAATCTACTTCTGAAGTAGCGGCAGGTACTCAAATCATAGTAAGTACCCAATAAATATATGTTAATTCAATAATGCATAATGACCGGGTTTTTGCTTAAAAAACCCACTGGGAGGCTCAAGGCCTTTGAGTTTGTTGAGGATCGGGGAAAAAGTTATTGGATGGCGACTTCAATGGTACATAAGGTCAGCATCATCTGGCAAACCAAAGCGGCGTGAATACCAAAGAAGCATCCCTCATGTGCTGTGCTTGTTACACTGAAAGCTGCCGTGTCTCTCTTGCTGTTTGGAAATGCTGGCAGGCAACATCTTCCCTCCTGACTAAGCAAGAGCAAGTTTAAATATAGATGAGGGCTCTAAAAATGCCGTTGTTGAGGCTGGAACAGGTGACAGTAGACACTTTTTTTTGTAGGTAAGCACATTAAAAAGCTTTTGAAAGTTGAGCCTGAACCACAACTACCCTTGAGTGTTTATCCCCAAGAGTTTTTAATGTGATGCTGGGGACCACTGTCATTTACTGAAGGATTTGTCTATTTGCTATGAATGTCAAGAGACTGAGAACTTGTCTATTTACCATGAATGTCAAGAGACTGACATTCATAAAGATGAACAAATACCTCTAACGTACAGAGGCTGTGCCTTCAAGGAGGTCATCTGGGGCTGATGGCAAGAGAACAGCATAGAAGAAAGTCTAGGGGGATTCTTTTGTCCTCAAAGAACAAGGAAAATGGCAAAAATAGGGATTTTGCTGAACCCCCGCAAAAGGATTTAACATTTGGAGAGTTACTTGCTCAACACTTAGTCAACAATATGGACAGGGGACATTTACACAGACCAGAGCAGAGCACAGGTCAGCAGGAGTGATAAACAAGGAGGAGAAGATGGTGGGGGGTGGGGGCTGTCCTCGGAGAGCTGAGACTTTAGTTAGGAAGGTTAAACACTCAAATAACGTCTCAGCAATGCTTCCAAAACAACTCATGCACCAGGACAAATGAAGAGTGTGCAAACCAAATGGGACAATGTCGAAAAGACAGTGAACACGTTTCATTGGAACCAGTTTAGACATTCACTAGTCACTGTGTGTGCTCTGTTACAGACTGGACACAGAAACACAAATATGATTCTTTTTATTTCTCAAGGAGCTTAAAACTTGAGTATGAAGACAGACATGTAATCCCAAATGTGAGAAGTACTAAGACCGAGGTAATCCGGGGTTCTAGAAGTCTAGAGAAGGACTAACGTGAAGTGAGATGGGTCAGGGTAGGTGTCCCAGAGCTGAACCTTAGCGCATATGAAAGATGTCAGTGGTGTTGGCGGGAAAGTTATAAAGTGGAGGAGATGTTTTTCAGGTCACACGGGTAACCAGTGGTAATTCTAGAATTGGGACCCAGGTCTATCTAGTTCCAAATCTCTCGTACTTTCTACTACACTAGGCAGTTTTCCAAGTCATTAAATATTCATTGAGTATTTGTTAAATGCAGGTACTAAGCCATAAGACTTGGCTCCTACCCCTTAAATGTACTAATCTTGACCCTTATTTACATAAGAGCTTAAATGACTGACCCAATATGATAACTTCAAGTGGTACTGTTTGTTGCAGAAGCCTAAAATCTGGCATAAAGTAAGCACTCCATAAATATTTGATGAGCATATTGAATGTACCAGTAAATGAGGTATTCCTCCATGAATAGGTGATGAGGATGCAGAGACTGAGTGGAGCATAGGATGAAGGACATGGAAGAGGTAGTCTGGAATAAAGTTTTAAGAGAAAGGAGGGCGATAAGATGGCAACTAAATCAAGAAGAGGCAACACAGGGGTGAGGAAGAAAAATGACTAGGTTAGGCATAGTACTCTCATAGCTTTAGTCAACAACAGCCATAAATAATATCAGTATAAATGCCACACCCAGTGAAGTTTACTGAACACCTACTATGTGCCAGATTTCACATTATGCCTTTTTGTACATATGACTTACCGAACACCTACTATGTGCCAGATTTCACATTATGTCTTTTTGTACATATGGCTGGCTAATCAATATGATAGACCTGCAGGTCAGATGGTATGATTTCTATCATATAGTTGATGATATAGCTTAAGAAAGATTTATAAAATGGCATAGTGAAAATTGGAGATGGGATTAAAATCCAGGTCCGCTGACCTAAAGAGCCTGCTCTTTTCAATACTTTCCCTTCCAATGAGCTACTAACTGTATCAGTCACATGCTGTACACTAAACCCCTTTCCAGGTTTATAATATGTGTATGGTTCTAGGCCTAGAAACTACCTATTCTTTCATACTATCTAGATATGATGTAGACATTCATCAGTCCATTTGGGAATTTAATGTAATGGGCCTTGATTATAACATTTCAAGGAGCAAAAATTCAGTCCTTCACTCACTCCTTATTATTTATTGACCATCTATCATGTGCCAGGTAGTTTTCTAGGCATTGGAATTACTAGTTAGACCAAGTCTGGGTATTCAGGAATCTTATATTCTAGAGGAGGATGGGTAGAGAGACAAACAAACAAAACAATTCCTAAGTGTGATAAGTCTACAAAGAGAACAAGAGCAAGTCCTGGGACAGTATTTGACCGTGGGGAGGGAGAGACAACTAAAGGTAAAACCTTCTTCCCTGGCAAGTGGCCTACATGGTGAGATGAGGCAGGGGTGAGCATATCTGGGGGAGCTGTGTTCTTTTAGAGGAGAGCAGGTAAAAAAGGCCCCGAGATGGGAGCGAGCAAAATGAGTTTAATAAACAGAAGGACATCAAGTGTGACTTGATCCTGGTGAGTGAGAGGGTGGGAGGAGTTGAGAGCCGGAAAACCAAATATGAACTTGTAGAACATGGTAGGAATTTTATTTAGGCCAAATTCATTAGAGAGTTGTATGCAAGGAAGAGAATCTTCTAAGCTCTTCGTGAAATGCAGATTTTGGAGGGCAAGGTAGAAGCAGGGAGATCTCTGAAGGGCTTTGCCTCTGCCCAGATACAAGGTGATGGTAGCATGGAGTAAGATGGGAGAAGCAGAAATAGTAAGAAGTGGAAAAATTCTGGAATATATTTTTAGATATAGAGTTGATGGTACTTGCTGATAGAGTGACTTTGGGGCCAAAACAAAAACAAAACAAAACAAAAAAAGATAGGACTCAAGTATAACTACTAGGTTTTTGACCCAAGTAACTGCATGAAAGTGCCATTTCCTGGGATTGGGAAGATAGGAAAGACATAGGTTGGGTTTGGGGGTGGGGAGAATGAGGTGATGTATATTAGATACATAAGTAGAGATGTCACATAGCAGTAGAACTCAAGAATGTGGGGCTCCAAGAGGAAGTCAGGGCTGGAGATGATACTGAAGACATCATCACCACACTGTGATTCAAAGAAAACCTTAGGTCCAGAAAAGATCACCAAGAGAGAGTATGAATAAAAAGGAGAGGAGGCCTGAAGACTAAACTCTGGGACAGACATGCCATCGCATGGAGGCCGGCTGATGAGGAAGGGCTGGCGTAAGTTAAAGGAAGGTGACTGGAATGTGGGGTCATGGAAACCAGGGGCAGAAAGTGTTTCAAGAGGAAGGCAGTGGTTAACTGGTATGAAATAAAACAGAGGTCACATAAAATGAGAAAACAAGAATTTACCATTACGTAGAACACCCAGGTTACTGCATAGGTATATAGATTGTATCCTGCACAAGGATCTCTGGCTGTGGGACTGAGAGGAGGCTGAAATCCAGCCCCTGCATCCATTCGCCAACACCCTGCTGCTCCTTCTTCCCTTGGGCACTTCATACACGCTGCCTCCTCTACCTGGAACACTCTCCCATAATATTCCTCCTCCCTCCAGCCCTCTCCTCTAAACATAATTAGTTTCTTCTCACTCCTTTAAGCCTCAGCTTAAACAGCTTTGCTTCCTCCTGAAGCCTATCCTGACTGTCTGAACTTCTGTATTTCTCATTAATAACAGCAGAAATAGAATTATATCATTACTGGATAATTAATCCTTCCTGACCTGTCTCCCCTGCTACTGAGTAAGTTCTGGGTAGGCAAGGCCATGTCTGGCTTGTTCGTCTCATGATCTCCAGTGTTCAACACGATGCCTAACACACAGGAGACTCTCAACACCTCTCTTTGCTGAATGAGTGAATGAATGATTAGATTGTATTGAAACCTTTCTTGCTCCCTTTAGACTGGATTGATTGCTGTACCTAGAATATTGCCTCACGTGCTCTTCAGCATCATTTAGACTGATGTGGATATTGGCAACTTCCAGCTCACAGTCCTCCCTGGCCTCACTCTTAACCTCCAGCTCCCAGGCCTGCTATCTCTTTCGCAAGGCGATGGTTCCAGATTACAGTACTTGGGACTCCATCTACTACTTCTTTTACCTGTGATACTATTAAGATGCATTATTTGTATTTTCATGGTGCCAACAACTCTGCCATGTCTACGTTGGGGACATACTGATCACTCAGAATAAGCTATGATTCCTATTGATAGCTGGTGAAATCTAAGGGAGAAGTGGCAATGGGTCTTATTCCTATTGATAGCTGGTGAAATCTAAGGGAGAAGAAGTGGCAATGGGTCTAATGAGGCAGTGAATCTCAGCCTTTTTCTTTCATTGTATCCATGATGTTCACATTCATAACATATCCCAAAAGCAAACCATATTTTGACTTCCAAAAGCCTTCTCCACCCCATAAAATAAAGATTTTGAAGAAATATAAGCATTTAAATAGACATGATTCAAAAGTGGATCAGTAAAGGTTATAAATACAGTAGGTGAAGGTTGAAATTCCTGGTAAACTAGAAGCAACTCCACACTTTCTCTCCTATTTAAGAAAATACAGTATTGCACATGAAGAACAGTGATATAATTCTTAGCCTTGAATTAGTTATAATCAACATGAAAATGTCTATAATAAACACAAAAATCTTGGTTTCATCATGATAGAAAAATACAGACCTTTATTTTTGCTCAATATGAAGATTCCTATTTTGATAACTACCTTACGTTTTTCATGAACTTTAATTTTGAACAATATCAAATGCTACAAGTAGGAAGTACTGTTGAAAATAAATCATGTAATTCTGGCTTGAATACTCAAATAAATGAAAACAATGGCTCCTGTGATGGTAAATTTCATGTGTCACCTTGACTAGGTCATGTGGTGCCTAGACATTTGGTCCAACATCATTCTGGGTGTGTCTGTGAGAGTGTTTTAAAAGAGTTTAACATTTGAATTGATAGACTGAATAAGTGGATTGCCCCTTTAATGTGGGTGGCCTTCCAACCAACTGAAGACCTGAATAGAGCAAAAATGCTGAGTAAGAAAGAACTTCTGCCTTTCTGCTTGAGCTGGGACACTGGTCTTCTCGTGCACTTGCATTGAAACTTACATGATAGGTTCTTCTGGTTTTCAGGCCTTCAGATTCAGATTGGAACTATACTATCTGCTATCCTGGGTCTCTAGCTTGCCTCAGCCTCCATAATCACAGGAGCCAATTCCTTATTTTATCTCTACCTCTATCTTTATCTATCTATCTATCTATCTATCTATCTATCTATCTATCTATCTATCTATCTATCATTTATCTCCTGTTACTTCTGTTTCTCTGGAAAACCCTCACTAACCCTTGAGTTACAGCATGATAATTCCAAGCATGTTAGCCTGGTAGATTTTGTATAACAATACTAGTAGTTTATTGATTGAAGAAGATCAAAGTTGGTGATTTGAGTAACCCATGAGGAAAGCCAAGAGCAGCTCTTCCTTTTACACTCTAAACAGTCATTTTCAAATTGTGTCTCCATTGGTAGCAATACCATCACTTTGGAACATATTTGAAACACAAGTTATTAGTATGCACCCCAGATAAACTGTATCTGACACTCTGGGGTGGGATCCAGAAATCTGTGTTTTAACAAGGTCTTCAGATGATTTTGATGCACTCTACAGTTTTAGAACCACTAATTTAGATGATTAAACATGATGGTTTATTAAGGAGAGAATGAATAGCTTTAAAACATGAGCCCAAGTTATAAAAAAACAAAACAAAAAAAGTTGAATCCTGTTGCTTTGTAGTATAATTTGAAGTCAGGCAGAGTGATACTTCAGCCTCATTTTTTTTTTCTCAGGATGATGATGGCTTTGGCATTTAGGGGAAAATCACATGATATCACTTATATGTGGGCTATAAACCTAAAAGCAACAAATGAACAGGAAAAACAGAGACTTAGGAACATGGAAAATGGACTAGTGGTTACCAGAGGGTAGGGGGTGGGGGAGGAGGGGAGAGATAGACGGGGTAAAGGGGGTGAAATAGAGGGTCGTAGGGGTAGGGCAAAGTGGGTAAAGGGGATCAAATACATGGTAGCTGAAGGAAACTGGATTTTGGGTGGTAATCACACAATAGAATATATAGATGTCAAACTATAATGTACACCTGAAAATTATATAATTGTATTAAACAATGTTACCCTAAGGAACTTAAAAACAAAACAAAACAAAACAAAACAATGTTGACTCCATGAGTCCCAAACCAGCACGATACTGAAGAAAATGTAGCCATCACAGTGAAATAGCAGTCAAAGTCGATGGATGGCAATAGGGATAAGTGGGTTGCAAGACTTTTTTCTAAAGCCAAGGGTACAATTTCCGCAAATACCGAGATTGAAGGAAATAAAAAGTTAAAGTATAAAATATGAACTACAATAAAGGAAAATTGGCTTCTACACATAGTGTAACTAAATATATTCAAAACAAAGCTTCGATAATTGGCAGCTGGCACTGGAGTCATCAGAAGATATCTGCTGGACGATTCCCACTAACGTCCTAGTTAAAAATTATATATAATATGTTCATATACAAACTTGTTATTGAGAAGCGTGAGAACGTCAAGCAGAGCATAGTTTTTGAATCCTCCCCCAAGAAAGCTGGGAAGCTAGGAAGAGCTGAGATCGTTCCCAGAGAGATTAGGATGTAGGGAGAAATCTCTTAGTCTTAACCCTCACTGCATCCCTCCCCACCTGACAGTTTGCAGCACAGGCCGAAGACAGAGCCCTGAACCAGGCTATGGGAACAACCAAAAGAGGCAGGACGCTTAGCTTCTGGTCCAAGAAGAACATGTAGACAAATGGGGGAGATCAGGCCAACATTTTCTAAACCTCTCAAGAGCACATCAGCTGAATTCACTGGGATACTAAGGTAGCAAGTAACAAAAACTAACTCCTGGCCAGCTTAAGGCCAGAAAAAGAATTATTATGAGATATAGGGGTGTCTCATAGAAATCAAGGAGAGGAATCCATTGGACCTCAAGATGCAGTTAGAACTCGAAGGTGAAAGGAATCCCCTCCATGTCTTCCTTTTTCTCAACTCTTGTTGAGTGCACCTCATTCTTTACTTTCTCTGCACCTCTGGTACACATGGCTGATTGTGGCCTCTCCCAGTTTGAGTCTACGTGTTGACCTCTCATCACACAGACAACCTGACTCTATTTTCCCTTGGTGCTAATTACAGATTTCTAGAAAAGAGAATTACTTCGCCATGTTTGTGTCATGTCCGGCTTTGGCCCAAATGGCTATGGGGGTCCATGCCTATATAGAAGGGAGGGAGTAGTTTCTAGAATAACATAAGAGTAGATGGCTCTGTAGTTATAAAGACATCTCAAGATGATGACTGCCCACCAGAGAAGTGTATTGCCAGAGATAAACCAATTAACTCTACCTGAAGATCTTTCAGAAAACGGCGGTTAATGGGTCTGATCTGGAAAGGCTGCATGGAGGAAGTCCTTGTAATACCTCTTATAGCAATGGTTCTCAATATAATTGTATCTTAGGATGAATTAAGAAGCCAATAAGTGGTTATGTGATGAAATTTTATAGAAAATCTTAGGAAAATATTATGGTGCAACTCAAGAATATACGGCACCATTATTTTCATTTATTTGCACATTAAAGCCAGAACTACACAATTCATTCCTAGCAGTATTTTTTACTATAATATTTGATATCCTTAAAAGTTAGTTTGTGAAAAACATAATAGGCAGCTATCAAAATAGAGATTTTTTATTGAGAGGAAAAAAATCTTTTTCTCTCCTATCATAATGAAATTAAGATTTTTGGCACATTGGTGGGATTCATTTAAACACGGTTGAGAACCACTAATGTGAACTACATTGGATGGATAACTAAGATTTACCTAGATTTTTCCACTATTATCGTAAAGAGGAGAAATTGTCAATGTAGCTTTCTCGAAGCAAAAAAGTATATAAATTGTAAGACTCTTCCATATCTCTTTAATTAATGTATCAAGTCTATTATCTGTTATTGAAAAAAATATTTTAAAGTATGTATATAGAATTCACTTTCCTTTAAAATCTCACTCACAAAAATCTGGATAAATACCTTTCATAATATACTTTCTTACTCATGCACATAACTTGAGTAATTTTAGATTTTTCTCTTGTGATTCATTTAGTTTTTGTTCTATAACTTTATGAATATGTCTATATAAGAGAGATTAAAATCGCTTCACTGTATAGCATAACCAATCACTCCTACAAACTATCCTATAAAATAGTACCTTGAAATAAGATTAGAATCAAATCCACACTTTCAAGGTTCATGTTCAAAGAAAGCAAACAGGTGGCCTGTAGACACATAGAGGAGCTTCCGCCCCCCAACGCAGTCCCCCTTCGACTCTATAATAGGCCTGGAGATTTCTGACTACAAATCAGACTGGTAAAAAGAAAATATCTGCATTGGATGGCAACTTACACCATTCCAAGTCAAAAGCATCTCGGTCTCCAGTCCTTTGTTAGATTTTAACGTAGTCAAAACCAGAGCTTTAGGGAAATGAGATACAGATCTGTAAGCTAGAATCTGGAGAATACATAAGACTTGAAGAGAACACAGAATAGAGAATTGAGGAGCTCGTCCACTCAACTACTTTATAAAACCTAGGTAGGGCTCATTCTATTGTGTGTTTGCTCATCAAACAAACTTATTCACCAAGCATTAATTAAGCATGCACTGTAGATGCAACTAGGCAGTGGAACAAGACAAACTTAGCTTGGTGGCTGGGAGTATCACTCATTCCCCAATCTGAAATCCAGAATAGCCTCAACTAGGCTAAGTTGCCTCTTGGTTCAGGAAAGATTATGTCATAAATCAAAGCAATGGCACCTCTCTAGGAGAAAGCTCATTGCTCTCAAGGATGCTCTGAACTTGGAGAAGCCCATCAATGAAGTGTTTAGCACTTCAGTGCTGGTTTATTTTGGCTCACAGTCTTGATGGAATGATTTTTCTTGAGGAATCTTATCTTGGATCCCAGCTGTTGGGATCAAATCCACGGAGGTAAGAGGAGTCAACTTCCCCCCTTCCTTCTCTCTTTCTGATTGCAGGATGTCATGTGAACTTGGTGAGGGGTGGGGGGTGGGATGAGGGAGTTGGGACCATGGAGGCTCAGCAAACTCAGCAGCAGCCTCGGATGCTTTTCTTGTTTGTTGGTCCAAAAACTGTGACTCAGATTACCATGGTTTGGGAATTGAAATCCTGACATGAACAATTAAATTCTGTATTTATATTCCTAGCAATTTCATCTTGTCATTTGTGGTTTTCTTCAAATTACAAAACAATTAAATGAAGAATTTGGCAAAGAAATTGAACCAGATGCAAGTTTCTTGTCCCCCCAATCGCTGCCTCCCCCTACTCCCTTTTAATAGCAGGAAAAAGAATGTAATTTAAGTCTTCCCAGCTCTTCAGCTGTGGAACAGCTGAACAGGCATCTTGAAGGAGAAAGTGTCTCTTTTACTAAAGACTGTGATGGAGCGTTTTATCTGCAATGTTGAAGAGGAAAGCCCTTGAAGTACAGAATTCCCTGAGAGAACTGAAACACACACACATACTCCAACCACAGCATTTATTATCCTGACACTGCAATTTAGTAAACAAAAGACACAAAAAATGTCATTCTGGCCTACCTTTATAATAGACAACCTGTATGAAAGGTTCCTTAAAAATGTAATAAAGCTGAAAGCTTGTTCTTAAACACAAATTAAGATCTAATATCTGAACTGGTCTAATATATGCCAAATAATATTCTCATATAGTTTAAAGGAATACTCAGAATTTTAATTATTTTCTACAGCTGGGTGATGCATAAGAAAGAATAAATTTTATATACCTCTCACATTCTCTATTTCCACTTCATCAGAGTAGTAAAACTTATTTTTGATGGATTTGGATTTACCACCTGCATAAACTTACTGTGCCTCTTAAAGGTCCTTGCATTTTGTAGCACTGACAAGATATCTGACAGGAAGGCCAGAATGCTCTATGGAAACTTGGAGGATGAGCTCCGAGCATCTCCAATCAGGTCAGCAAGTGCAGACGATTTGGAAGACAATATACATCAACTAAGCCAGAAAATTTAGCTGTACACTTCTAAAAGCTAAACCCAAAGTGTCACATTACGTTTTATTCTGAAAGAAACAACAGAGCCTCTGCATAATGATTTCCTATGCTGAATTAGACAGAGAAAGAATTTTTCTATTTTTTTTGACCCGTAACTTAATATCAGGCAAAAAGGCCATTAGGTGGAGGAAATGCTATTTGCTTGAGTGGTTCCATTTTTGTCACCACCACGTTCCGCGACCCCCAAACATACACACCGACTGAGAACAAAGAAAAGTAACCTCACTGGATTCCACTTCTATTTCTAAAGAAGAAGGCAAGATGAAGAAAGCTTGGTCTTTAGAATCAGACAAACATGAGTTCTACTTATACTGGCTGGAAACTTACTAGCCATGGGACCTAGGACAAGTTATTTTCTCTGTACTAAAAAGTTCTCCTCTAAAAAAAAAAAAAAAGGGAGAAATACCATCACCTCCACAGAAAATTCAAATGAAGCAGTTTCCAGCAGACCATGAGAGGTTATTGGGGAGTAATGCATAGAAAAAGCAAATGAAGTACTCAGCACAGGACAAGCATTGCCTGATGCTCTCTATCACCACTGATATTAGAATTCATACTCAGCTGAAGTCCCACCACCTCTGATGGCTTGATAGTGTTTGCTCCTTCTTTGTGCTCACAAGATTTAAAGTCAATACTTGTGCTCAGCACTTAACATATTCCCTGGAATTTGAATTAATTTATATTTACATTTTGTTTTCCTTTCCTAGACTGAATGATCCTTATATGACCCTTATTTTTTTAAAATGTATTTTTTTTTTTTTACTACAAATACGATACATGCTCCAAATTAAAAATTGAGTAAATTCGGATAAGAAAAGTAAATACAAAATACCCATCATCTTATGCCTAGATAATAACATTTCGGTGCATGTTATTCCAGTTTTTTGTTTTTTTGGTGTTTTGTTGTTGTTGTTGTTGTTGTTTTAATTTTTTTGCTATACAGTTAACCCTTTTGGGGGTTAATTGAACAATTTGGGGTTAATTGAACTACACTGAACTCCTGTGTAGTTATATAACTTTTGAGTCCCCCAAAACTTGACTTTTCCCTCGGTATTGTGAGGGATTGGTTCCAGGACCTTCTGCAGATACCGAAATCCACGGCTGCCGAAGTCTCTGATATAAAGTGGTAGATTCCCAATCATGGATCAAAACAGGTATTTATTGAAAAAAATCTGGGTGTAAGTGGACCTATGCAGAACAAACTGGGTTGTTCAAGGGTCAGCTGTCTATAATTTGGCTATCGGTCTGTAAAATGTCTTCTTGCCTGCTTTCTCTCCACTCATATTGGGAACATTTCACATGTTATTAAAATATTCTCATGAAACATTGTTTCTAAGGATTGCTAGTATATCTTGTATGGATCTAAGGTAATTTAATTAAAAATTCCATATTGTTAGACATGTAGGCTGTTTTCATGTTGTTGCTTCAATAAATCAAAATTTTTAATGCAGGATTTTTAAGAAAAGTATTATGTCATTTATCTACTTGGATGACCTATTTGTCTAGCATATAACCATGGATCAACACATGTTTGTTGAACATTTTCTGTGGATCTTAAGGATGTGTGTTTGAGATTCAAAGCGTGGACTTCAGAGATTAGGGTATACAGATGCTCAATTCAGAGGGCAGACGTGGTTGCCCCATACACATATATACCAGAGAGTCATGCATCTGTTTAAAAGACCACAAAGTCTCTACATTTCTCTTTCTACCTTCTTCCTCCCAGTAGATCTTTAAACCTTCCATGTCTCCACAGACTTCCAAAATACGTGACTACCTTACCTTAGTAGCCAATCTTTGGCTGTTTACCTTTTTAATGAAGTAAAATATACATATGAAAAGTGCACATGTTAAGTGTAGCTCTATCAGCTTTCATAAACTGAGCACATCCATATAGCCAGCACTCAGGTCAAGAAACAGAACATTTCCAGAACCCCAGAAGCACCTCCCCTTATTGCTCCCTTCCGATCATTACTCCCTATACACCCAATCACTAGAAACCGCTATCTTAACTTCTAACAACAGAGACTTATTTGCCTGATTTTGTACTTTCTATAATTAGAATCATACAAAGATTCATCTGCGTTGTTGTGTATAGTTCTGAGTTGTTCGCTCTCACAGTCGACTTACTGTTTCACTGTGTGATTTGAAAGTAGTTTTTCAACTTCAGTGCTTTTCAGCAATAGAAACTTTTCATGACATGAAACCTCATGTGGGATTCCATCAATCGAAACACCAGATAGGAGAAAAATTGTTTTGGTAGAAGCAGGAGTGAAAAGCCTAGATCACCATCTATTCCCTCCCACTAGCCCACTCCCTACTCTCTCTAATACACTCTCAGTGCTCTGATTATGACTGATTGTATTTCTACTTTATACGTTTCTCTAAGTTCTAAAGTTTTATAGACATACATATGTGCATGTATATATCCATATCGACTTTATCCCATGAATATGCCATCCATTTAAATGCTACTATATGCAAGTCTTCCAAAATGATGTATTTCTCACTTTAGCCAGTCAAGTCATAATGTTTATGACAAAAACACATCCAGACCTGGGGCTGGAAAAAGTCTAGGGTGAAATGTTTACAGAGAGAACACATCAGCTGAGATGTGAGCGTGGTCCTGAGTGAGCATCCTTGGGCCAATACGAGATGCCTCCTAAAAATAGCATCCAAAGACAACCATGGTCGACATGACAGTTTCATCTGGCGTCTGCCATTACTGGAGTCACGGGAACAGATTTGCCCTTGTATAGAGAATTTTTTTCCCCGGGATGTGAGGAAAATAATCAACGTGCAGTGACTGTCATCCTTTATAACCAAGTCAGCATTTGCAATGGTCAAACTGGATGTGTTTTTCTTGGCATGGCCAAGCTAAACTTTTGTCATTCACTGAGCAGACATCCACCAAATTAGAAACACTGGGACAGGCAATTTCTCTGATGTTTTGGTTTCAACAGTACTGATCTGTAATTACTTCTCCAAACAAAAAGAAAGTGTTTGACAGAGACATTTAAAGACCTAAAACAACTTTCTTATAGGAAACACATGCTTCTTCTCCAAATTAAAACACACCACTATGCAAATAGGAGGACACTCAGCAAGTGGAATTTGCTAGGGATTTGTTGGGGTGGGGGGCTGTGGGGGTGATCAGAAGGTAAGAGACAAATGACTTTTGTTAGCTGTCCTGAACAGATGCCAAGAGAGTGAAGTTCGACAAATGTGTCCTTAAAATGACCCTATTAAACGTACTGGGGAAGTATCTTTGTGCTTTTCGCACAAAGTTGAGCTTCAGGAAACACAAGAATGAATTTCTGGTTTGTATTAGTGTCTTCTCACCTAGTTCCTGTTTTGGATTATATGGCTCTTTAGGCTGAAAGGCAAATAGATATGTATACAGGTAGGGTGGATGTTTTGTAACCTCAATGGCATCACTTGATGTAAAAACATCAGTGCCAGCCCTTTCTCAAAAAGCTGTTCATCTTCTATCTCATTTTCCAGCCATCTTCAAATCCACCAACATCTCACATATGAAAGGAAAGAAGTGACAAGTCCACACTAACACATGTTGTACTTGGAGATACTTGAATCCGGAAATGGGACATTTACAAACCACAGTAGCAGTCGGGAGACTTTTACAATTAAACACTTTCAGTGATTAGCAGCACTGAGCTTGGTAAAAACATGGAATTCTAGAACGTTTCAGTACACCCTTAAATGACGGTACACTTAAAGGGTGGTTCCATTTATATGAGGGTGAGTAGCCAGGAACACAAAGAGGAAAGCACAGGGAAGAAAGTTTTGCCAAAGTCACGTTTCTTTGATTTATTTTTTAATAAAAATTAGGAGGAATACTGCCAAGATTTTTTCCATCTATCATTAACTCATACATTTCCTGTCACCACCATCAGTCTTAGGGATCTCCCTCCAAATCTTATTTGGCTCTAGCCAAGATCTTTCTGCTCCACTGCTGGTCATGGCAAAAACCCCCAAGGTCACCAGGGATCAAAAACTCTTTTTTTGTTTGTGTTTTTAATGTGTGTTTTCCTTTGTTTTTGTTTATTAAAGGGAACATTCCCTGCCTCGTCTGTCCCCCCAATGGCTTCCAGTTTGCTTACAGGAAATGTTCAGGTTTGATTTCTGCAAGTATCATTCCCATATTACTCATGCTTTCACTTAGCATATTATAGCTCCACATTAAAAAGTAAATGGTACTGAGGACATCATTTTCACCTCTTGGTATTATCATGGCCTCAGTATGAATCAGGTTATCTGTCTGTCTTTAGAAAAATTAATCACTTCTTCTTCAGGCAGGTGTCATATATTCCAGTTTTCCTAAGCATTTTCTAATTTCATGTAATTTACTCTTTTCAAAAAGATGATTCATTAAACTTTTACCTACTTATCACTTTATTTGTATATATTCATAATATTTTACATAAATTGAAAGGTCAACCAAAAAAAAATTTTCTATGTCAAAGCGTGTGTCTTGCATTTTCATTCCGAAAGTACAGTGCGGGCCTGGGGAGTTTGCATATCATCAGCTTTCAGCATCACTGGAATGTGGTTTGACTACATAGCCTCCCTGGATGATGTCTCTCAAGGGCAAAAGCCATAGTTGGTGCTAAATAAGTATTTACTCCTTGACTAGTGAAGAAGAGGATTCTAAGTGAGCCACTAATTTTGAATTTAAGAGATAAAAGAACCCAACAACATGTGGGCTAGGCTGAGTAAATGTGATCTGACATAGAGAATTACTGGAGAAAAAGTGGTCCATCTATCAGCCCGTCTGACTCTAAGTTACAAAAATCATTTTGGTTGATCCTGAGGATGAATACCAAGCTTCTACAAGACAGATAAACATGCACTTTACAAAGTCATGGTATTCCTTTGAACGTGCAGTGTTGAATCTATCAGTTCCACGAATCCAATTTGCTCGGTCAGTATTACAAACATCCTCTGCCATTCGGTTCTGGTAGCAGGTTGTCTGTCTTTCCTCCCTGATCACTGGGACATAACAGAGATTCATTTCCTTTCTGAATGGAAGCTCTACCAAGAGAAAAGGAAAAGAGTATATGTTTTGTCACCTCTGAGCTGAAACCATTGTTTTTCTCTAAAAGTCATCATCTTTTGACACAATGGTATGCACAGAGCACTGCATTGCATTTGTTTTAATTGGTGTGCTTTGTCAATTCCAACCCAGATTGGATTCATTCTTCTCCAGAAATCTCACCAAGTCAAATTTGATTTTTCCTATGAAATGACATTTGGCTACACAAATATGCTCAGCTGTATTTAAGGACAGAGTCGAGAACACCAGCATCTCAGCGATACAAACTCAGCCCAGATGAGAAACATCAGAAGCCTGCAAACTCTCTACACTTTTCCTCCAAAGAGTTCAAAAGGTCTAATTCTTTCCCACTTAGGTCTTGTCCATTCCCAGATCTTAGCTGGGAAAGGAAGATGCAAGAGTTTATTTTAAATTACATTTGGCTTTTAAAAACCACTGTGTTTTCAATTCTAAAAATGAACAAAACAGAAGTATAGTTATCTGAAAAGACAGAGAAAAGGCTGTGCTCTCTAAACCATGCTATAATTTGTATTTGTTTGTTATTATTACTTCTAATACTATCTACTACACTGTTAGACAAGATATATTATCCAGATAGCATACTTGACCCCGAGGGAATTTCTATTCTAAAATAGCAAATATTGATGCAGATCTAATAGATGTTCAAATGAAGTTCAAAGAGTTTCACAGATAATATGTTTAAAGATATAAAACTACCTGTTAAGAGTGCAATATGCTAGAAGAGTCATGAATTTTATTGATAACACATATTTTCAAAAAGAAACAAAGTTAGAGCTTGTCCTTTGATCAAAGGCTAATAAATAAAAATGTTTCTAGTTTTTATAGTAGGATTAAACTTCAGAGATTTTATATTTCCCACCCAGAAAACAAGTTCTGTTAAAACTTCTAAGAAGGAATTTTTCTGTTCAAGGAAGGCAAGACTTTGATAAAAACCCTTAAAAAATAAAAAGACCAATAATTGCACAATTAATTAAATTGATTATCCTTTTTGTGCCATTAAGAAAAAATGCTAGTTGTTGCATTAACTATGACAATGATATGACAGTTACTGCCCAAGATATGAGATTATCTAGACCACATTTTGTGTTTTTCTCCAAAGAGGCATAAAATGAATATGACAAGGAGTTATTATTAATTACTATTCACTCAATCAAAGAAAGACACATGGAGAAGGAAAGAAGGCTTTTAGACTGTGTCCATTCATATCTACCTACTTTTAAAACTAACATGAAAGGAATTAATCTTAGTATTTGTTTTGGTTACAGAGCCAATTGTACTATTACACCATGTAATGGGCAGTCAGATCCTTCTCTTGAGCAATGCTTTCCAGAACAAGCCCAACAAAGAACTGGCCTTTGAAGATAAGATCTGCTGCTTCATCTTTCTACATTATTTTTCTTTCAATGTTGGCATTGAAATAACATGTGCAGATCTTTCTCCCCATATTTTATTAAGGGCACATTTTTAATTGTACAGAAAGCTTCAAAGTGGTACCTGAAAATAGAATATCCCTAAGATGATAGGGTCTAATTTATATCAAATGACGGTTGCTTATTTATGACATCAGTTTATTTTTCACTTTGCAATTACGTCAAAATAGCAATAACATAGCAAGTGAGATGATGCGATTGATCCATACGCTGAATTATTCATTCGATTTCAGTTGTTGACTTCATATCAGACATCTTGCAATGTACAGTGCATAAATCATGAGGAATCTTTTTGCCACAACCACTCAAAGAAACTATCTGATGCTTTCTGTATCCATTTATGTATATGGCCTGGAATTCCTGGTATTCCCTTAACTAGGTCCAAAGTAATACCATACATCAAATGCTGAAAGGTGGAGCTCCAGCAAATGGTCTCCAGGAAGTGCCATTCTCTTCTGAGGAAGGTCAGTTAGAAAGCTGATTGATCACATAAGTATGTAATTTTCCAGATTCACTATGCAATCATACTCATAGCGCCAAAATCTCAGCAAGGTACAAAATTGCCCCAGGGCAGGGTGGGTATTTTGAACAGTTGGAATTCAAGTCCTAACCTGATTTGTTTGCTGCGATGATCTCCACCGTGGATCAGACTGGGGCCTTTGCCTTCAAGTTGCATGCGTTTATAGGATACTTGATTATGGGAAACTTCTTTCGTTATCTAGAATCAGTTAGGGCCCTTCCTATGTGATCTCGTCTGCATTTCCCTTTATAGCATGAATCCACAATTCTTAATTGAGTATTATTACCAGCTTAAAGTCATTTGCTCCCCATATTAAACACCTCTATACCTCTGCTTTCTAGTCTCCTCGCCTAATTACTGGCGTATAAAAGACACTAGATAAAAAAATCCTGGCTAAACAAGTAAAAACCATTCTCACCAATCAGCTACAACTCTCTGGGACCCTAGAATTCTCTTCACAGGTGAAAGAACATTCATTAACCTTTAAACAAATATGCTTGTAAAATATCAAGTAAAATACCATCACCTCATCCGCTATCATTTTCTAATCTCATACCCTACTGGTTTGGCAAAAATACTAAATTAACAGAAGATTTTGCCTAGAGAAGAAATCACCATTTCCTAAAGAACCCTACAATACTGTGCCTCTGTCTTTGCTTCAGGCAGCTGAATTTGCAATATACTGAGCAGATCTACTAGGCTGAAATTTAAAAAAATATATATACGTACATACTCATAGCACCAAAATCTCAGCAAGGTGCAAAATTGCCCTAGGGCAGGGTGGGTATTTTGAACAGTTGGAATTCAAGTTCTAACTTGACTTGTTTGTTGCAATGAAAGCTGATTGATCACATAAGTATGTAATTTTCCAGATTCACTATGTAATCACACTCATAGCGCCAAAATCTCAGCCAGGTACAAAAATATATATATGTCCCTCCCGCCCCCATGGTCGAAAATCCTCCATTCTATCCCCAAAAGCTAAGAATAATCGTTTTGGGGTGGTAAGATGATAGATGATATTTTAAGAATTTTCTCATATTTTCTAAATGAATTTAAGAATAGGAATTTCTTACTTTTGAAAGGAGAGAAGAAGAATAAACTATTAAAAGACATACTTCTAGTCAAAGGAACTATAATATTAGCAAAGCCAGCAATATTTAGGCTCTGGACTTGATAAGAAATGATGTAATCATATCTATCAGCAAGGTAAACCTCAGGCTGAGTTTCTCCGAAGTGGCAATTCCAAAGTCACTGATTTAGACGTAGATAAATTTTTATCGTTAGTTTGAATAGTGAATTTTAATATTCTGTTCATCTACTTCTCCCCTTTTAACACAAAGAACCTGGTACATAGTAGGCACTCAATAAATATGTATTGAATTACTACGAGTAAATAAATGTCTTCATCAGGAAAACTGAGTTCTGAGAGGTTAAATTACTCGAAGAGGCATCATGACATAAACTACACTGTTGGATATCCCCCCCCCAGACCCTTGCCTTTGTGCTCTAGCGTGCCCATGTTCTTGCACTCTGCAACTCTATTTTTTGCAGTGTATTGGAGAGATAGATGACATCGGAGCATTGCTGTCAGATGCAGCAAACTCTTATTCCCTCAGCCTGTCTCACCTTTAGTCCTGGCCAAGCACTGGGCTCCAGATACCAGGCAAAGGGATGAGGACTCTTGCCAAGTGCTAAGGGAAGCCAGCTTTGCCTGGCTGCCAATGCCTGGGATTTGGCGTGCAAAGGCATCTGTTGTGGTTGTGGATTTGGGCTGAGTGATGCCTGATGAAAACACTGTGAATAATTCTAACAATGTCATTGCATGCTGTTGCCTTGGTCCTTCTCCTCTCTGGGTCATGTTTCCAGGCACAGATGATTAGTAATAAACACTAAGCAGTAAACTGGTCAAAAAAACAATGCCAAAGCCAAGATCTGCCAAAAGTACACCAATAGGATACTGGGTTCTGATTTTGTTTTTAAATTAGTATGGGAGGAGGAAGAAAAGGATTAAAAAAGAAAAGCGTTAGCAGAGAACTGATCCTCTGGCGGATTAAGCATCATTAATCTTTCTCATTTTCTTAAATTAGAAAACAAAGTCTTAGAAAGTTTGTGTCACATTATTTTTTCCACATGTAGTATGTGATAGAGGTCGGATCTCCAAGAAGGCTCAAATTGTGGTCTTGCTTTCTCATGCTTTGTGGCTGTCCATGTTGGTTTATTGATTATACATATTTTTAAAACATTGTCAGTCTGTATCTAATGGAGAACTTTCTCAGACACATCCCCCATCTTCCCCAGATATTAAGAGCAGAAACTGTCTTTTTGGATTAACACAGCCAGTGAGAAGACAACAGTGTTTATGCTCAGACCCATCTAAATGTCATCACGTAAGAGAATCATTAAAATGAGAAACAGTAGCTCTTTATTTTCAATCCTATAGTATTCAGATAAGAATATTTCTTGCTGCCACTGACCCTCTTACTCCAAAATCTTTGTCCACAAAACCCACTATAGATGAAATCGATCTGTTTTGGCTATATTTCGTCATAAGAAATAGCCCTCCAACATCCAAATTTCTATTTCTTCTCCTTGCAGAAGAATCATCATTGTTGTTATCCACTGTCATTGTCACTGTCGTCGTCATCTTTAACAATGAGTTTTTACTACATGCCAGCACTAGATTAAACAATTTACACACATCATTTAATCCTTGCAAAAGTTCTGTGAGGTAGGTGTTAATGTTTCTTCCATTTTACAGATGAGGAAATCCTGGCTCAGAGAGGTTAAACAGCTTGCTCAATGACACACAGCTTATAAAAAGCAGAGCTAAATGCCAACACAGGTATCTGATCCAGAGCTGATGCTCTTATTAAACACTAAGATAAAATAAGAGGTTTGAGAAATCACAGCATCTCAAAGGAAGAGGAGAACTTGAAGTTCATCTGTTCCTGAGATTTTTAACGTAAGTGGCATAGTAAACTCATGCAGGAGACTTTAAAAACTGGTGCTCTAGTCTCAATTGAATCAGAACCTCAAGTGGTGGCACATGGGTACTAGCATCTTACAAAAGATACTTAGATGATTGTAATTGAAGCTAAGGTTGAGATTTGGTTCCCAAATTTCACCAAAGACTATGTCATCTGGATTGCTTTTATTTTTAATATAATAGATTTATTGAGATGTAATTCAAATATCATACAGTTCATCCATTTAAAGTATTCCATTTGATGGTTTCTAGCATATTCACAGAGTTGTGCAACCATTACCACAATCAATTTAGAATATTTTCATAACCCCCAAAGAAATCCCATATCCATTAGCAATTTCCCATTTCCCCCCAATATCTTTCAGTCCAAGGCAACCACTAATCTACATTCTGTCTCAATAGATTTGCCTATTTTGGGCATTTCATATAAATGGAATCATACAATATGTAGGCTTTGTGACTATTTCACTTGGCATCATGTTTCTAGGGTTCATCGATTTTGTAGCATGTACTTCATTATTTCTTCCGACTAATATTCCATTATATGGATTTATTTATCCTGCATTGCATTTTGATGATGCATGTTCCTTAAACCTACTTTATTAGAATCTTTGGTGTGGGACACAGGTATAATGATCATTCAAATTTTAGAAATACTGAATTCATATTTATCCACTTACTGCATTTTTGCATCACTCCCAAATATTTTGTTTGAGTATCCACCCTAAAGTACCTATTGCTGGTTGTTGACTCACCCATCTCTGGCCAGGATGGTCAGCAAGTTCCCCCTTAGCTTAGAGCTAAAGTTTTTTTTTCCTTAGAAAAGAGATCTTTTTACACTTGATCTTAGGCAAAAGGCCAAGAAGAGATTAAAAAAGAGATCTTTTTCCTGTCAGTCCTGGTTTCTCTTGTGGAACCACACACATATTATACATCATCTTTCATCAAATCTTTTAAGATAGCTCTGAAGATGTTCTTGAGACATCTTTTCTCCAAGCTAAAACACTGCTGATTCTTTTGAATGCCTCCAAGATGAGATGGCTTTGAGCTCTTTTGTCTTCCTGGTTGCATTCAAGTTGAGCTATAGGTCCCTTGAAACACAGTGCCATGAATTAATCACAATATTCTGAATACGACCCAGGCTCACTTATAGGCTGAATGAAACCTGGTAGAGGTGACCCCCAAATAAGGGACTTGTAACTGACCAAGTCCATGTGCAACATCACATGTCAAGCAACACAGGTCAATAACAAATTTCACTAAAACAATTCAAATCTTTAATCACTCTGAAAGGACAGGAAGATAAGTATATTTGTCTACAAAACATATTGAAAATGTTCTCTCCTCATCTATGTCCTGCACACTGATGACCTCTAATCTCCCTCAATTTCTCTTCCACTCTCAACTCCCGATCAACCAAATTCTTTTTTGATACCCAACTTTGGGGGGATGGCAACATTTCTCCCATGCCATCCTTCCTTTCACTTTTTTCTGTTCCCCTTTGATTAAATCTTGTCCCTTTCCAAACCAGACTTCCATTCCTAGCTTTCCCATTTCCCTTCTCTCTCTCTCTCCTCTGCCATGCTTAAACATCACAAAAGCCCCCGCTAATGAAATTGGAGTTCTCCTCAGAGAACATGGTGATAGAGACACTGAGGGTGCAGAGACAGAATGAATGAGTGAGGAAAGAGGAAGACTATAAACAAATACTGTTTCGTTCCTGTCACGCAAACGTGGGAAGCCATTTGATATAAGTTCAAATACACCAGAACGTGTCTATCTTCTCAGAATCTACTAAATCCCAGAAATCTTCAGATTAAACCTAGTGTTCTGTGCCTCCACTAATCTAAGGATTTTTCTCTTTCCAGACTCCTTACTCTCATTAAAATTGTTTCATGCCCACCTGAGACAGTTCCATTTCAACCTCATTTGAAAACTCTTCTCCTTTGGGATACAAGGCCCATTCCTAGTGGTGGAAGCTCCTAATGATAGAGTTGGGTGTCTCCAAGGCAAATATCAAAATATGTATATGTATTAAGAGAAATCTAAATGAGTCCGCAGAAACTACGCAATACAGAAGCATTTAATTTTTTTTCTGCAATAAAGAGAAAAGAAGGTGACCCACTGTCTTGTACAAATTCTGAGTCTTCTTGAGGGATCTGTGAATCATTTATTTTTAACTAGGTGATCAATTAATCTAGCAAAGGGTTATAACCTGAAAACTCAAGAGGGCTTCTCAGAATGGGTGTTTGCAGTATTTTATAAAGCCTTGGACTTCCTAAACATCCTTTACGTGTGAGATGTCTTTAGT
This sequence comes from Pteropus alecto, assembly GCF_000325575.1. Taxonomy (NCBI): domain Eukaryota; kingdom Metazoa; phylum Chordata; class Mammalia; order Chiroptera; family Pteropodidae; genus Pteropus; species Pteropus alecto. The sequence continues at coordinate 7,837,366 of NW_006431919.1, read as the reverse complement.
TCAATTTTAGTAGTTGAGTGTTAGCATTTGGATATGCAATCTTTAACAAAGCCTTCTCGACTGGAGTAACTTCTCTGATCGTTTTTGATCAAATGCAAATATGTCATGCGACTTTTCTTAATAGGAAGGCAAACATGACCTAGGCAAGCTCCAAATGGCTGCTTGAATTTGGGGGCAAACAGAACTCTATGAATGAACGAGTTAAGGCAAAATATACTTGAGTATATTCAACAATATTTACTCAGGCCTCACACTGTAGGGAGAGTACAAAAGAAAGGTTTTCAGCAGCAAAATAGGGATTCAAAACCAAAGAAAACACCAGAAACTCCTTTGGGAAGCCGACCATGTTATACTTTTTACCTGCCATAGCTCCTTATTCCTCATAATTACCTTATTAGAAAGATAAATCGGTATATTTCTCAATCCTGATTCTGCCACTAACTGTGGAAATGAAAGCATATTATTTAACTTTGTTGTGCCTATGTTTCTTCATCTGTAAAGTGGACATCATAATAGCACCTATTTCAAAGGCTGTTGTCCAGACTTAATGAATCGATTTAAGGATATCTTTGAGACTAGCATAATTTCAGTGAAGGAAGGAAGGAAGCGAGGGAGAGAGGAAGAAAGACTAGGGTGAAGCTAAAGCTATAATAGGTAAAGAGCAGCTGTCGCTCATACTAGCTGAGGGTGTTTAGTATTTTTACAGTTTTGCATCGATCTGTTTTTGTGCTTAGACAAAATTATGAAGTGGTCTTGTTTTTTGTCTCACTTCTTCATGGTCCCAGAGTAGCCCTGTCTGATGTTATGTTTGATGAGATTGTTTATATCAAACAGGAGGACATCATGACCTAACTTTGAGTTCTAGGCCAGCTCCCAACAACCCGGGGTCCTAGTTACGTGTACCAAGCCAGTTCCTAGATATCTGAGGCTGCTCTTCTCTTTCTTAGTAGGCAACGGTGCAGTGATTTGGGAAGATTCATTGGTGTATAAGATGAACTAAGCAGAGTTAACACTCAAAGGCAGAAAAACTAGTTAGCTAGTCATTGCAGTATAAGTGGGCTGTGCTGTCCATGCATCATCTCCTTGAACCTCAAAATAATCCCATAAGGTAGGAGCCATTATCATCTCTAATTTATAGATGAAGACCTAAGGCTTAGAATTGCTAAATGAAGAGCCCTATGTCACAGCTAGTAAGTAGAGCATGGATTCGACTCCAGACCTGCTTGACTTCATCTGATTCTAACACCACAGAAACTCTGGAAGCCAAAGGCTGTGAAAAAGTGGTTCTCTACCTTGTGTGCACACGAGAGTCACTTGGTGAACTTTCAAAAGGGTGCCCGAGTTCCAGCTCCAGGGGTCCTGATTTGGTTTGGTCAGCCTGGAGCCTGAGTATCAGTATTTGTTAAACACATCTCAGGTGATTCTATGAGCAACAGATTTGGGGTTTAGTAGAGTAGTAGAGACGATCTAAACAGTCTGGAGTTAATGATGGCAATCGATAAGCTGGTTAATGCCTTAATGCAGAGTTGGGAAAATGTGGAAGTGCTTTTTTGCAAGTGGATTGATTCTCTCATGAGAAAAAAACAAAAACAAAAACAAAAACATAAACATGCAAAGTCTTTCCCTCAAGAACTACTACTAGCATTCAATATCCCTAATAATCTGAGCATCATGGCAGCCAAGAATAGCTATGAGGACAAACACAGACTTCCTTAATTTCATTGTTAAATGGTAAAACAAATGAGCCGCCTCTAAGAGCTTGAAGTTTTGTGAAGAAATGTGCTCAAATGCAATGGGTCTTTTCTATTCTGCCTATTCTCTGTGTTCAAACAGAGAAGTATTAGGTAGTTTACCTGATTCTTCCTTCCAAGTAACTAGAGATAAAAATGCACTTCGGGATCTGAATTTCATCCTTAAGTGGCTTATGAGTTTAGCAGAACTTTGAAAATTAGTAGGAAAATTTATGAGGAGCCAAACATAATTATAACAGAATGAAGTGCAGGTGGCAATAGCTACACGGTTGAAGTCTTTCTCCAAAATAGATATTTTGAGTTTGAACAATAATGCAGTTAGGTAGCCATAAAAGAAATATACCACAAAATCTCAAGCAAGTTGCAAGACAATAAAAGGCATCAAATATTAGTGGGGCTTGAAAAGTTGGGTTAGCCTTTAAATAGAAGGTACATCTCACCCACAAGCAAAGACAGGAAGCGAGCAGAGCATGGGGAAGGGACTGTGATTGGGAAGGTCAACGCTGGACAGGAACTAACAGAAAACGATTGCATCTCCAATCTCCATTCAGCTGATACTTGTATGTCTCTTCCTGGAAATAAAAAAAAAAACTTCCCATGGTAATTGCCTGTTGCTTTCCTGTAAACCTAAGCCTTGGTCCTGAAACTACGACCGACTAACTGGTGAGACATTCACAAAGTACAGACCATGTCTCTCAGTGTGTCGGACACTACTGCATGAGACACGTATGGATTTTTAAATTTTGAAGTTTTATGTTTATTGGAGTATGCTTTAGAAAAATATTAACTCAGTAACATCAACTAAAAAATATCATTGCTTAGAATGACAATAGAGTAAATATTTAAATAAAGTTGATAAGCACATGACCAAAAACTCAAAAATTTGACAGCAGTTTGGGAAACACTACTATAGGAGTTAAAAGAATAGGTGGTTTAAGCTCCTGCTTCACTTCTTACTAGCTGAGTGACTTTGGACAAGTCACTTAACCTCTCTGAGCTTCAGTTTCCTCATGGGTAGGATAAGGTAGCCTGTTGAACTCTTGGAAGCTGGAGAGGACTGAAAATTCTAATCTTGCCAAAGGAGCTGCGAAGATGCTCTCATAGGACCAAGTATCCCATCTGGTTGTTACTAATAAAGCACTGAGGAAACATAATGTTAAGTGAAAGCACAGTCACAAAAGTTAGTTGGTCAGTTGGTTGTCACTTATCATTAAGAAGCCAGAAGAATTTAATATTGATTCATCAGCGTGGGGTGGAGTGGGAGGAAACATATTTCTTGGATCTTTTATATTCTCTCCCTCTCTTCCTCATCATATTTAATCCTCATGTTGGGGAACGTGGTCACAGATAAACATATATCAACCTGAGGCAGAATATACCCCAAGGCAGGACGACTTAGACTAGCACAGTAGTTAAGGACATGAGCTGTAGAAACTGAGATTTGGGTTTGGATCTTTGTTTCTCACTTAGTAATTGTAATGCTATAGGAAATAGAAATAACTCTAGGAAGCCATAGTAGTTCCATCTGTAAAATGTAGATAGTCTACCTACTTCATGATACTTCCCCCTCTAAACTGAGTAGAGATGTGTTTTGGTCATCATGGTGGGACCTCAACAAATGCTTTCTGGATGAATGAATGAATGAATGAATGAATAAGAGGTTGTGAGGATAATATGATATAATGCTCTCAATCCATGGCAATAGTAGTGGGTGTTAATATTTATCATGGATATCTGTTTCGGTAACTCCTAACCCATGGTTCTGGGACAAAGCATGTATGTATGCCAGGCATGTCATTACTGTGTTACATCCCGACCTCTACCCATAGTGATTGTCTTGGAGATGGGCCAATGACCCAAGCAGAGCAGCAAGACTTTGGCTAGGAGTCTTGTTAAGAGACCATCAGTTTCTCCTTCTTGAAAGTGAATCAGAGAGAATACAGGATCTGAGACTGCTGCAGCCATTCTATGAGTATGTGGATCCTGACAAAGGAGCCAGCACCAAGGCACAGGTCACTGGGAAATAGAGAGAGAGAAACAGGGTCCTGGTGACATCATTTGAACCCTGCATCAAGCAATAGGTAAAGCCACATCTACTCTGGTCTATTTGATGATGTCAACTTTATTGAAAGCTTCTCGTTTGTTTCACTGCTGACCACAACTGGAGTTAGATCAGTACACTAAAAAGAATATCAACATAGCAACATTATCATCATCATCATAAATAAAATAACAAACTAGAAACAAACATCTTGAGCTCAACAACTTAAGGTTTTCACTTTTGCTTGGGCAACATTCGAAGGAAAACTTAACTTCAAGTTGTTTTTCTTTCTTTTTTTTAATTTCAGACAAAACACAGCCACCTCCTTCTTCAGTGGCTCATATTCGTTTTTTCCTGATGTCCTGGGAGGCGGAGATCTGGTTAACAGAGATGTTTACAAAGAAAAGTGCGCACAGTATGCTTTTCTTTTAAATCCCATAAAACAGCCTGCCTACCTGGCAGAAACAGCTCAGCCACCCTTTTCTCTGGCAGTGATTACTTTCAACTTGTCATTATAATTTTCTCCTTCTCAATTGATCTGTATGGGACCACCTCCTCAAATCATAGACAAATTACTCCTGAAAGTAACATCTGGGCCCACAATTAAAATCGTTCACACATCAGAGACTGCCCATTACTGGACACTGGACACATGGTACGATTTGAGAGTTAATTAGCCGCTACCTTGGAAATGATGTTTGAGGCATCAAGAGGAAAGACAACTCCAAATTTTCTTTCTCTCCACTTGAGGGGTTTGGGTACAGATAATGTTCTATGATCTAGGAACTTGGAAATGATTTTTATGGTCCTTATTTATGATTTTATGGTCCCCCAAAAGAATAGCAGCAACTTGCTCACTGAGGCCACAGGGATGGGATACAAATTCTAATATAATGTTATGGGATACAAATTCTAATATACTGTTTCTCAGTCTTTTAAAATCACTTTCAACATGATGCATTTAACTTTCACTCCCACAGGCATATGTAGGCACAGTGGTTGAATCCCACCCTACAAAGCGCTTTAGAATACGTATGAGAGTGACTTTTGTCCCAGGAGGCCTTTGATTCTATACGTTAATAAAGAAAAAATTCACTCACCAGTGCCATTCTTTGTGCTTAGCAAACATGACTTGTAGCACCATATGCACATGTGTGTCATGACCATGGTTGAGAGCCCCTGGGCCAAAGTAAAGACTGAAGGGCATCACAGGAGAGTCAAGTGGCTTCTTACAAATCCACTATCCTGTCACCTCCATCCAGCTGCTTCCTTTAGAGGCCACTCCCCCTTGCTGAGTAGAGTCATTCTTCATAACTAGTGGTGGAATAAAATCGGCATGCCCAGTCCTCTTTGAGGATGTGGCAATAATGAATGAGTAGGAAATGCAATTAAAAGACGTGGAATAGTGTTCCTGAAGTGACACATACTAGCAGGAGAAAAAAAAAAACAAAAACAGAATCCCATCCAGAAGATTGGAAGATTCTAGACTTAGTGGATTCTCCAAGGACCCTTGTGATCTGGCTCTCTTCTCCCCAGAAAAATCTATGCATGGAGAATCACTAATCTATTAGAATAAGGCACATTTAGGAAGGGACAGAGAATACAAGCTGAACCACATGTACTCTATGCAGACCATTACTTGGTTAATGGCTATACGTTAGTGGGACACAAATGAGCAACCCAGGACTAGAAACCCTCATCTCATTTCTGCTCCACTTCTCGTTACTCTCTGGGTTTTATTATTTTAAGAGTTTAACATTTGTCTATTCAAATTGGAAAGGCTGGGTAACTCACTCAGCATAAGGCTTTCATAATTTTAGTCACAAAGCGATAGGACGATTGAAAGCCAGACATGCTTCGGCTTCCTAATACTTTGATTGTCCCCAAATAATTTTGTTAATGAAATACCAGAAGACCATGTTGCATATAGCTTGACCCTAGGAGTTCTCCTCCTGTGGGCAGTCAACTAGAGTGGTCAGGTGACAGTGACCATCCCTAGTACACCAGAACCAACAGTCTGGGAGGTGAAGAGACCTACATCTTAAATGAAAAGATGGAGGAAATTATTTTCCCATGTCTTGGTTAAAACTTTGATATTAATTCTATGCGAATTATATATAATATACCTTCAACCAACGTTCTACTATTGACTGTTGATAGAATGATGCCAGGCACTTGGGGGGATTCAAAAGAAATGGAAGGCATAGCTCATGTCCTGAAAGAACATTTACTCTAAATGGAAAGCCATAGAGACGGCACTCATTAGGCAGGTGAGTTTCAAAGCAAGCTGCTTATACTGAAGTAGCACTCAGGTGACAGAGACAAGTCAGAAAAGAGAGCTCACCAGGTGGGCTAGAGGAGGAAGGAAGTGCCCATTGGAAGGAAAATATGTAGGATTTTGACAGAAACAAAAGATGATCACCAATGAGACTTCAGGGTAAAAATAAACTTGAACAAACAGTGTCGTGTTATCAAGCAATACTTTTTAAAACACTCATTACTCTCCTCTGACCTGTCCAAGTCCTGGGGGCCGGAGACACTCAGAGAAGGGCCACGGTGCCCACTTTACAGAAATGGCTGTGAAATCGGGTGATTTTTGCAGAGTGTCAGACAAACGAAACACATTCCCTGAGCTTGACAGCCCTGCGGTTTCCTCTTAAGCCACCAGTTTAAACAAATAGAAGGAAATTGGCCTCTTTTTACTCCTCTGGGCCGAATATATGCTGAGTTCTGGTAAATGCTGGAAACAGAAGATATTAATTTTAATGAAAAATAGTAATGAATTTTAATAAGCATTTCGAATTAGTATTATCTCGATTTTACAAGTGAGAAAACTGAGGCTCAAAGAGATTAAGTCATCTGTCAGAGGGGTTACCAGGTTCTAAGATCCAGGTCTTAATCACTATCTTAACTTCTATCAGGCTTTCCAAGTGAGGCCAGTACCAGCAATGCCAGTGTCACCCATAAATGCAGAGCCCCAGGCCTGCCCAAAACTTATAGAATCAGAAATTCTGGGGGTTGGGGAGGGGTCCAGCAATCTGTATTTTAAAAAGTTTTCCAGTGATTCTGGTACAGGTTCAAGTTGGAGAAGTACTGCTTATACCATTTCTCTGATTGCGGAGCTTAAATAGGGTGTCGTGTAAGCAAGGAGAACAAGGAAGAAAAGTCTTAAACTAAGCATCTGTGGAAAGAGCAGAAGCTTTTGAATATCTCTGAATAGCCGATGAGTCTGTACCTGCCAACTAGTCTGCAGATGGAGCTGCTATTTGTGGATGAAGAAACAGGTCGGACACAGGGACACTGGACATCCCAGGAGTCCTGTGGTGATGCGCTCCAGGGTAATGGCTGCCAAGCAGGGGTTATGGGCACAACTCTGCTATCAATCAGCACTGTGACCTTGGACAAGTCTTTTTATTTCTCTGGGCCCTGCTTTCCTCGTCTGATCCAGAGGCCACTAGATTACACGATTTGCACTGTCCCTTCATGCTCTAAAAGCCCCCATCTCTAAGGCAATCTCTGTAGGACTAGGGCAGAATTAGGTGCTATATTGAGATGGAGACTAAGGAGCTAGGAAGAGAAGATGATGCAGGGGCCTTAAAGGATTCAGGAAGTTTTATTATTGAAGGAAGTGGGGGCTGAAGCTAGGAAGGGTTCAGACAAGAGAGCGGGGTGGCGGGGTGGAGAGAGACAGTGCATTCCAGATGTGGGAGCTGGAGATCAGGGACAGCGGTGAGTGAGCCAGGTATGCTTGTGAGACCAATCTGAGCAGATGGGTGTGAGCACTATAGAGACAAGTGAGCAAAACTCTCAGAGTTTTCACCTTGACCTTGAAGTAGAGCCATGGAATGTACCGATTAGTGTTTCTCCTTTATCTTAGCACAGTGGTTCTCAAACAGTGGCAGTTTTGATCCTCAAGAGGCATTTGACAAATGTCTGGAGGTGTTTCTGGTTGTTACAACTGAGAGTGTGTGTCGGGGGGCGGGGAAGGGTGGCGGGGGTGTAGGTGCTGCTGGCATCTAGTGGGGAGAGACCAGGAATTCTGGAATGCTACTAAACATCCTGCAATTCACAGGACACCCCCACCCCACAAGTCAAAAATGGCCCCAAATGTCACCAGTGGCTAGGTCGAAAATCCCTCACAGAGCGGAGGAGCCCTAGCCCGATATCAATAACTAGTTTGTTAGATAACTAGAAGCAGCCGATACTGACTACTATGCCATGTAGGGTTCTAAGCATTTTGCAGGCCTGTTCTCACAGCAATCCTCTGTGTTTACTATTTAAAAAATGACTATTTTTTAGAGTAGTTTTAGGTTCACAGAAAAACTGAGCATCAAGTACAGTTTTCCCACATACCCTTTGCCCCTCTATGTGCATAGTAGCCTCCGCCATCATCTGTGCTCACGTTCAGTCGCTGCTTTTTACCTGTAAGAGACGGAGGCTTACAGAGCCTCCAGTACTGAGCTAGCACGGACAGCACTGCGACTTGGACTGAGGTCAGCAGAATTGGAAAGCCAAGGCTCTCCCGCATTACCTAGTCCTCTCCACAGCCCCACGGCCTCTCCCGTTAACGTGTCAGCTCGGTTCTAAGCACATGAGGCGAAAAGAGGCAGGCCAAGTCTGCTTTTGAGAACCGGGGACCCTTTAATTCAGAGCCCCTCATCCACCTCAGACTCTCACTATTATTTCGTAGGATGAATCGAGAAGAAGCTAAGGCACTGGCAACAAAGAGACCTCAAAAAAGACAACGGCGTGATAAGAGTCTATGTGAAGTTATTGCAGCTTTTCCTCATTCTTTCCAGAGGAGTCCTGGGTATCAGCTGATAAGAGAGGTGAACCATGAAAAATGCTGGGTTCCAGTCAAAGTAATTCCATTAGGGGCAGAAATGGCTTGCTGAAACACGAGGAAGGGAAATCATTTGCAGCATACCAACAGCTGGGCCCAAATGACATCATTCGCCAAAATCAAAGGAAATGAGCTAATCAGATATGCATAAAAGCCCTTTTTGTTTGCTTGCTTAGAAAGTTACAATTTGCTTTCAAGCTAGAGGTGGAAAAAAAATCTCTTTGAAAAATTTTGGCCCTGATATTTTGCTTCTTTAAATTGTTTTCAGTTATTGGAGCAGACATGAAAATAAAATGCTCGAAATGTTCTTAGGTCACTGCATATTAGGAGGAATTACCACAGGAATGTTATTTCTATAGGATTTTGCCAGACATTTAATGGGCCTCAGCCCCACGCTCTCATCCTCAATGGAGATTAAAAAAAAGGGGGGGTGGGACAAAAGTTATCCATTGGTTTTTGTATCTGATCGCATGCCGCCCCATGTAGGTTCCACGCGTTAAGCTCCTAAAGTAGGCATTATCGTCATCCTCGAATGAATAAACCGAGGCTTAGAGAAGTTACATGGATGACAGCTCTAGAAAGAGGCAGAGCCAGGATACAAGCTCAGCTTTGACTGATTCTGAAATCCTGTTCTTTGGCCGTGACGTAACACTCCACTGGTTTTATTATTTTGAAACCAAATCTCTACCTCGCCCAATGACTTCGTCTTGATCGAGGCATTTTCTCATTTGACGGCATAGGAGATAACATTGATCAAACTCTTAATATGTGCCAGCACTGTTCTAAGTACTTCACATGGATTAACTAATATAATCGTCACGATCACCTCGAGAGGTGGATTCCATTACCGTCCCCATTTTAGGTGGGGAAACTGATGCACAAACAGATTGAGTGAACTTGCCTAAGGACACAAAGCCAGTGGTGAGGAGTCAAAGCAAGGCAGGCGGGCTCCAGGGAGGTGGTGCTCTGGAACACTCAGGCACATTATGGAACTAGAATGAACACTGAGAGTTTGGTGGAAATCTGTACTGAAAAGATTAAATAAAATATTTAGTGATGGAATGGGATGATACTCAAGAAGGCATTGTCTTTTGGAAACGGAAAAGCCCATTTGCTGTTTATTTAGTTGGATTTGTTCTCAGAGAGGTCAACTGAATTTATCTGTATTTCTTTTGAAAAGTTGTTAAATACTCAGGCTGCTGTGTGTAATAGTTTTAGGAACCATTTGAGTCATTCATAGTAAAAATAAACCACTATAAAAAAGATGCTACTCTATGTGGCCCAGAAACCATATTTCAGGGCAGTTTTGCAGTTCTCTTTAGAGTCCAGCGTATTCTAATTTAAGAAGAGGTTTTTCCCTTGTGCTGGAGTCACCATCAAAATGATGGTGCAAATATGACATCACACTGGGCCTGGCCCTAGACTGGCTACCTCCCAGAGTTGGTGAAAGGGACCCCAGACAAAGGAGGTGGTTGGAGTACTTCAAAAACCTCCACGTGTTGTGCCACTGAATCAGCTTTCACCGGAGGGAGTCTCAAGTCAACAGGGCAGGCAGAGCCCTCAGTGCCCATGAACTTAGGAGAGACCGTTTATCTTGGTGCATTTGATTCTCTACAGTATTCTAATGCATGCTCAAGCTGAGGACCAATTGCTCTAGATTAAAGGAAAGAAGGAAAGAGAAGTCTATATGCAGGTGTCTGGGTGTTCAAACTTTCCGCCTTTAGGCAACCCAATCCCTGGCTAGAATGGTGGACAGATAGAGAATTTTGGTCTTCTTGATTGTCTGAAAGGTTTAGTTTTGTTCTACTCTGTTTCAATGTTCAGTACATATAACCTTAATATATATAGTAATGGATTTGGTTGTGCTTGTGAGTTGTATCACATAAATGTGTATATGTGTATGTGTGCGTGTATGCGCGTGTCTGGGTGTGTATGTGTGTGTGTGGTGCAGAGGAGGGTGTGGGTTCAGAATGCAAAGCCAGCTCCTAAGTAACGTGTCTTTATCCCACTCTGCTTAGATAATTCTACTAAAGTCTTCAGACAAGGGGTCCACTGAATGCCAAACATATACAATTTAGCAAACGAAAATGAACTTGAAAGTAACTTGAATTCTTCATTTGTATTTCTCAGCTTGAAAAGGCTATTTGATATAAAATTGCCTCAGCGTAGAGGTAAGAATAGGTGCTGGACCCAAAGAGCCTGAATGTAAATGCCACCTACTAGCTGGGTAACTTTGAACAAATTATCTAACATAGGTAAACTATGGATTATTTAGGATAGAACTACCTCGTAGAATTGGGAGGATTAAAATAAAGAGAAATACAAGAAAGGCGCTTAGAACAGTGCCTAGCACATCTAAGTGGTTGATCAATCTTAATTTAAGAACTTTAAAATCTCACTTCCTCTTGTTCTCTGTAAGCCCAGCACTTTTTCTAAACCTTAGCCAAAATTCTTCCTCAAGTCCTTTGGCTCTTCCCCCTTTGGCTGCTTCTGTATCTTCAAAAGCTACAAGGACCATCATAAACAGAAACAGCCAGGAAGAAACTCAGTGAATAAAACCGGAACTCTGGGATTGAGTGGGAAGATGTTTAGGAAAAACTTACGTTTCCTTTTCATGTACACATAAAGCATTGCTATCATCTCATTATCTTCACTGTTGCTGGAAGCAAGCTCCAAACAGAGATTAAGAATAGGAGCTCTGGAATGAAGCATCTCGGGGTTTGAATCCTTCCGTTGCTGAGACCATGGAAAGGTACAAAAGTTGGCAGAATCTCAGTTTCCTTTCCCGTCAAACGTAATTCATGATACTGACCTTATTAGGCTGTGATGAGGTTTAAAGTATCTAATATTATAATGTGCTGGCCTATAGTGAGTGCCCAGTAACAGGGAGTCATCTTTATTATGCCTTTCCAGTGAAAAAGCAGGAGGCAGGATGGGAAGAGAACCTCAAGGTAGAGACTGTCAGGCTAATGAGAAACCTATTCTCAGCTTGGCCCCTAATACTGTTTCCCCTAGAACTTCAGTCTTTAGCCTAATGGTCCTTGCTGTTTTACCCAGAGTCCAGAAATCCCACCTCCTTGCAAAGATTCCACCCCTTTCCTAAACGCTGCCTAAGAAAGACAGAGCAAAGCCTGGTTTACCAGGTTGCCACTTTCTGAGTATATGGAAAGCCACCTGGAGGGCCTCTGAGCAGAGGACGAAGAATGAGACGGGGGCTCGGTGTGCAGAGGAGGGAGAGTGGGTCCCCAGGCCCCAAGCAGCAGGTTGTCTTCAGGTTTAATTGCAGTGCATTTCTGAGACCTGCCGTCATTCATCGAGCCATGATGCAAATGCCTCAGCAATATGGGTGGAGAGGAGTTAGAGTATCTATGAAAGACACACAAAAACATATGCTGACCCCTTCAAACCTATGACCATATTCTAAGTGGAGCCAAACTAAATGAAATCAAGGTCTCTGTCCAGCATTTGAGAGCCAGTGAAAATAGGAACTCAGTGTTTCTCTAAATTCACAAAGTATATTACCTTAGTCATAAAATTGGGGACTTTCAAATCTAATTTGTTCAGTGCTTGTGCTGTTGAAGGCTGGGCAGGGTTCCAAAGGAAATCACCTCCACGCAAACAGAGATTAGCAGCTCTCCACTGGAGACATATGGGAATGATTCCCTATAATCTCCAGTAATTGTGGCTGCATTACATTCAAATCCTGTTTTCAATTTTCTTAAACTTCTAGACTGATTGTGTTATTAAATCATGCTGGCTGATGTGTTTAATAAGGACCTATTAAATGTTTATAAAATTAGGGAAATAAATATGGGCTTTTAGTCAGATTGCCCAATGGATCTGGTAACCTATTGTTAAAATAACAGCCCTGTTGTTATAACTGGGTCTCCTGACTGCATAGCCCGGTCCTCGCCTTGAAACACCTTCCCAACATCCAAGCAGAACTGTTTATTCTAACACTCTGTTCGCTTAAGAATTTGGCTCTCTCCCCTCCCCCCACCACTTCCACTCCCCAAAGAAAGAAATACATTCAAAGAAGACTCACTAACTGTAAAATGTAGTGTCTTGGCTGACAAGAAATGTGTCCGCTGCTTCCAACGAAGTAGTGATAACAACAATTCACAGAGAAAACCCAGAGAGAATAGCGTTGTTGTTGCCGTTGTAGCTGAAGCCGTCACCTGGCTTCATTTCAAGCTGGAAATTGCACTGACGTCCTCCCAGGCCTCTCTTCCGTAGGAAGGTAGGATCAGTCTTTAGACGGGAAAAGAGGACTTGGCGAGGATTTATACAGCAGGGAGAAAGAATGCATAAATACCAGTCTTCAGACAGAGGGGCTTTCTGAGGAGCGATTTCCCAATTGGATCGCGATGATCAGGAATGATTTGAGAAGCATAGTTCTCTGTGACATGGCTCAGATGGGTTCAGTCGCCTTTGCCTCCTTGGCATTTGAAAGCAAACACTGGAAATGCCTGGAGAAAAGATGCAGGCGTGGATGGCTAATGTCAACTTAAAACAGAAGGCTCATGTGCCCGGGCACCTAGGCCCATATTCAGTGAGACTTGACCTGGGAAAAATATTTCCTTATCTCTGAAATGGAGATAGATGTTAACAGCACTCACCCCGAGGGGTTGCTGTGAGGATTAAAGAGGATGAGAATGCACGTCAACCTTGGTGTCTGGCACATGGTAAGGGCCCCAAAGTGGTTGCTACAAGAAGGAGAAGTGAAGAAGTAGAGGTCACGGTCCAATCTATGATGTCTTTTAAAGTGCTAAAACTAATTACGGTACTATGTTAAAAATAAACATTAATACAATATTAACTGTCTGGATGCACTTCTAAGTGTGGCATTAAACGCACTACGGCATGACTCTCGTCCAAAGCAATTCCCTCACATAAAACCATAACTTCAGTCTTCCCTGCCAAAACCCTCTCGGCCACCTGGCCTTAAACCACAGTTTCCTATACCCTGGACCACAGCTCAAGTAATTCTGTTATCTTCAGGGCAAATGCAAACCCTACTTTCTTGGACGAATTAACCTTTGTGTTTCCCCTAAGGAAGAGGAGGGCAATTAAACAATCTTTCTGGTGCTTAAAACAACAACAACAGCAACAAACCGCATCATTATCTTGTTATAAACATGCTCACTTAAAAGATTTCTAACAAGTGTGTACCAGCACTCACCCATTGCTGCCACCCCCATTCCAGAATATTGGGAAGTGATGTGGGAGCTGGCCTGGTTCACATTAGGGGCTCTGAAAGGTTGGAGGAGAATTGAATATAAGGTTAATATTTGGCAGAACCTTGTAAATGACCCGATTGTTATTTTATATTGCCTACAGTCTCCGAATCACTGATGCTTGCCAGAAGGGCCCCAAGTGTGGTCAGGTAGTTACACACAGCACTGTCACAAGCCCACTCCATAGAGAGACAGACACACTTGCTCTCTGTGTATGGGCATGTGCGTGTGTGCCTTCCACGAGTGTGAGAACAGGCAGAGCTGCCTTTTCTTACACTCAGCCAAAAGACAGCAGAAACCCAGCACAGCAATTATTTTTGCAGATTTTTTTGTCTGCCCTCAGGGGAGCTTCTCCCAGTCTAATTGTCTAAGGGAATTGTTTCCTTGTGGGATTTTATTTCAAAACGTTCCTGTTAAAATTTCTTTCTGAGGAGGAAGGAAAAAGAGGATGGATTTTTTTTTTTTAAATCTCCTTAAATACACAAACCCACAATCACATAAAAATTCACCAAACTGTGTATCCTGAAATTAATAGAGGTGTTTCATGATGCATAGATTTTTAAATTATTTGTCTAAAGATATGTTCAGAATTGATTATATTAAAGATGTATAAATCTTGGGTTCCCTGCCCCCACTCTTGTGTCTTGGAAATGAATTCAAGCAAACCAACTGAATTTTAAGTTAAGACAAACAGGGGGAGAGATCATTTGTCTCCAGTTATACATGAAATAGCTTATAATAGTGGATGCTGAGTTCATGAAGTATATGTTCGACCTCCTTTGATATAAATTCCATCATCAGCTCACAAAGAGATTGTATTTATGCATAAGACAGTGCTCTCTAACATGAACTCCTATAAATTATGAGAACAGAAAATCCAAATTTATAAGATGCCATTTCTGGATTTATTTTTAATGCTCTCTCCCGCATATTACCAAACAAATGCCACATTAGCAGAGCATGAAAGGCTTTTTACTGGCATAAGCGATGGCCATGGAATTCACAGCACAGGCTGGGGTTGGGGGGTGGCTTAGGCACAAATGAAGACGCAAAGGGAAAGTGAGAGGGACCAGCGCTTCAGAATGCTTGGGAGGTCCAGAGCCAAAGGCCTGTGGTTTGCTTTAGTGTAGACAAGCTAGTCACTTTTCTTCGAAAGAAGGCACGTTTACTTGATCCATTCATGATAGCAAATACAGGTGATTATTTTTCTTTCTCCTAAAAAATATGAGTTTGGTTTCTCCCTCCTAACTCCATACAGTAAGACCAGTTCTCCTCTGTGTCTTTCACTAATTAATTCAATTATTCATGTATTTGTTCATTTATTTATTCATGAAGTATTTATCGAATGCTTAATATATAATCAACCATTCAACTCAGGAACTGAGGACATGGAGTCTACTAGGAAGAACAATACAGGGCAGTAGTTAGAACATAAGCTCTGGGGTCAGTCTGCCTGAGTTATGCACAAAGAAATAATAACAACATTAATAATATTGGCTAACATCTATTGAATGCTTACTTGGTGCTAGGCACCATTCTGTTTTTACATGTGTTAATTCACTTAATCTTCTCACATCCCTATGAGTTTAGATACTACTACTTATTTTTACTTTAACAATGAGAAACTAAAGTTAAAAGTAAGTTTCATAGCTAGCAAGAAGTAAAACTAGCACTTGAACCCATGGTTTCAAGACCATGAGATTAAATCATTATGTGGAAAGGCGTGGGTACTCCTAAATCAATCAATCAATCAATCCAGCCATCATTAATCTCTCAGCTCTGCCCTTCATTGACTGTGTGACACTGGGCAAGTTAACCACTCACTGGCTCAGTTTTCCCATCTATAAAATGTGGATAATAGTTGTGCCTGCTTCGTACCGCCAAGGTGAAGATTAATGAAAACAGGCACATGCAGCTAGAACAGCCCCCGGCATAGGAAATGTGCTCAGACTTAGCTCTTAATATTCATTATGATTACTATCATTATTTGATAAATATCTTCTCTCTAATTGCATACAAAAGATGCATTAGACATCAGGATTTAATTCTCTCACAGAACCTGGTAGAAGAAGGGCCAGATTCAAACATAGTTATCAACCAGCAGAGATACCAAGAAGGTCTTAAGTTGTGAAGGTCACTTACTGGTCCAAGCCACACCACCAGAGGAGTCTTAAAAACTGTTGCCACCATTTGGTAGTTCAAAGAAAGTTTAGGGGTTGTGATGGGTGGCATTCAGTGGAGAGCCCTCTGAGGCTTCCGTCCACAACCCAAGTCCCCACATGTAGCACAATGTCACTTGCACCTAGTTATTATTCTCTCTTCAGGAAAGGCTTGATATAGTGCTTCTGACCACTTACGATTTTGATTGCTTCCTCTTCTTAAAAAAACCCTAAAGCCATGAGGGCAGGATGCTAAAATATCAAAAATATGTAAGCACACTCAAATGGCAATACTTGGCAAAGAGCTCATTCTGTCCAAGGTGTGGGCACCAACCCCTTCATTCTCTCTTCAGAAATCAGCTACTGTTTATTCAACATCTTACCTTCTGTCTCGGGCAAAGTTCTTGGTGGCAAGCAACAGAACTGAACTGGGCTGACTGATGCAGGAAGAGAATTTATCAAAAGGATATAGGGTAAAAAGGCCAGTGAGAACGAAACTCAGAAACTACTGGCCTGGAAGATGACCCCAACCTGTCACAAAAAGGCGTGAGCAAGATAGTGCTTCCTCTGGAACTGAGAACTGCTGGATGAATCGGGTTGTCTTGGGGACCATCTCTGGATCAGGCTGTCTTGGGGACTACCTTTCCTCTACTTTCCTGGAAACTATATCTTGCTGCACCCACCATCACTGACCAAGAGGCTTCCAGGGGCTCTGCTTCTTTGCAGCTCTGTCATCAGGTACAAATCCAAGAGTAGGTGGTTGACATACGATCGGCCAAGCCTAGGTGCGTACCTTTGCTGTCAGGGGACTCGGAAAGGCAAGTTTCTGGCATTTTCAGACTCTATACAAAGAGATAGACTCTGTCTGCTTCCGAATCTCATAAGGTGAGGGATTCCAGATAACCGGACAAAGGTTTAGCTGCACCAAACAAACAGTGTCAAAAGTCCACTGCATTATTTCCAGTTAGATATGTGATCCTCTGGGAACGATTTTGCCTGTCCTCACTTGAGGACAACTACAGTGTCAATGTCTGCAGACATCTTTTTGTTGTCACAACTGGGGGAGGTGTTACTATCATGGAGTGGGAAGAGGGCAGGGATACTGCTAACACCCTACAAGGCACAGGCCAGCCCCCACAACAAAGGATTACATGGCGTAAAATGTTAATGGTCCTGAGAGGGAGAGACCCTGTGTCAGACCAAAAGCTCTATGTGTGTAGGGACCTCCCCTGGTTTTTCTCACCGCCGTGTCCTGACAGCCATCAGAGGAAGGGCTGTATGCGTTGAGAAGGTAAACAAAAGAAAGGGTGCATTAACAGATGTTCTTTGATTGTCCGCTAGTTTTAATCGCGAAGAGACCAAAAGATTATTTCTTTTTGCTTCTGACTTTTTCCTGGTTACCAAGGCTTCTAGCACATGGCTGTCCGTGAAATAGAAACCTGATACAACAACCTACTTGTCGGTGAATAAATTCAGGGTGAAATCCAGAGTCTAAACGATGCCAACAAAGCCCTGTAGCCTTCTGTTACCTCTCCCATCTCCTCTCCTAATACATTCCCTCTTGCTCACTCTGCTCCCACCACACTGGCTTCCTTGTTACTCTTCCTATGCGTCAGCCATGCTCCTGTTCCCTTTGCGTGGAGCGTTCTCTGTCTTCCCTGCTTTCCAGAGAGCCACATGGCTCACTCTCTCCCCTCCCGCGAGTCTCTGCTGAGGCGGCCTCTTTCTGATCACGCACACCCGGACCACTCTGAGTACAGGCGCACCGCACCCACTGCTCATCCTGGCATTCTTGATAAATTTACACTGCTTTTATATTAAAAAAAAAAGTTTTACATTTTATTCATATACATTTATTATCTATAATTTAATATGTAGGAAATAATTTACGTATATAATTGAGATACAAAGAACTGCTCATATTTAATGTATACAATTAGATAAATTTCGGCTTGTGCAAAGACCCATGACACAGTTATCACTTTTTGTCCCTTTGCTTTTGTCTGTTTGGTTTTGTCTTCTTGTGGTAAGAACACCTGGCATGAGATCCACCCTGTCAACAAATCTGAGTGCATGATCCCATATGGTCTGCTACGGGCATCACGTTGTACGGCAGACATTTAGAACTTATTCTTCTTTCGTAATTGAAACCTCATGCCCATTAAACAACTCCACCGCTCTTTCATTCCCCACCAGCACTTATCATTTGCAAGTATGCTACAGAATTTATGAATATGTCATGTGTATCGTTTATTGTCCATCTTCCCCTGCTAGAGTGGCACTTTTTGTTTATCTTGCTCCTGAGATATACCGAGTGCCCAGGATGGTGTCCAACACATAGTAGGTGCTCAGTCAATGTTTGCTGAATGAACAAACAACTGAATCAATCCCAAGACGTGGAACAGACTGAAAATATAAATAGTATCCCCAAAAGATTTTTAAAGTTCGCAGAATGACAGGTTCATAATGGTGCAACAGATGCGCAAGGCTTCTGGGTGTTTGGCGATGTTTGGAGCTGGTGATGGAAGCATAGCGCATTCCTGTCAGATGGTGCGGCCTCCTGAGGCATCCTGTGTCTCAGACAGGAGCCTGGGGGATTCCAGACAATAGCCTCCTCTCCTCACAAGTCTATGAGGGAAATATTAATATCCAAACTTTACAAATGAGGAAACTGGGACTCAAAGAGATTAAGCAGCCTTTCTAAGGGCAACTGAGCTAGAAAGTAACGGAGCTGGAATAGTGATCTGCATTTGTCTGATTCCAGAGAGTGTGACCCTGAACCCTACAGGGAAGGGTGTTGAATGGGATTGGGGGGGGCAGTTCTCATAGTGCTAGATCACCAAAGCCTGTATTACATGGCCATGGTGGAGGTAAACAATTTCCAGATCGACAGGTAAAGAAGGAAGCAAAATAGTAGTGTCACTGCACAAGAGACATCTCCGAATCATCATTTAATTTTCTGGCTGTTTAATAATAATATAATAATGTATTAAGTATAGATAATGATTTTATATTAACCATCTCATAAGCACCTCTTTAAAACCAGTGCATTATTTAGACCATAGGATTTGTTATTCATCTCTATTTTACAGATAAGAAAACAGAGGCATGAAATGATGTAGTGATCTGTACTGATATGGACAGAAGTAGAATTCAGTGTTTTTTCTGCAATGCTACCCTGCTGCTTTAATATAATGCAGATAAAGAGCCACCTTTATAAACCAAAAAAAAAAAAAATACATATAGATGTGTGTATGTATGCGTATACATGTGTATGCGTATGTAAAAATAGCTGTGTGTTTGTGTGTATATTCATGTGTTTGTATGTATGTGCATCTACATATACTTGTGGGTATGTGTGTATATGTGTATATGTGTGTGTACAAGCCCCAGATGCTAACCCCAAGAGCAACACCTGTTGATCCCCTCAGCTCTTAGGTTCTCTGCATGCTCCAGACACATCTAGAATTCAAGCAGTGATGGACTGGTGCTGGCAAACATCCTGAACGAAGCACATATGAGTCAGGATGTCTGGTCTTTCCACTTGACCTTCCAACTTTCCTCACTTATCAATAGAAGAGTTTGGCCATGTGATCCCCAAATTAGAATGCTTCCCAGATCCTAACTTTAGCCTCTGGGTTTCTGTACATGCTCTTCTCTTCCCACAATTTGTTTGTTGTTTGTTCTCTCCCTTTGATCAGTTAATTCTTACTCATCCTTCATGAACCTTTTTTCTTCGGGAGGGTTCTATTCTCTCATAGGGCCCTGTACTTTCTTCTTATGGCATTTAATACAGCGGTGTGAAACCTTCCTTTCACTGGTGTATTGTCTGAGCAAAGCCCATCTCTCCCTGCTAGGCTGTAACTTCTAAGGACATAGGAGGCCTGTGACTTTTCCTCGCTGCTGTGCCCAAAGCTGAGCCCTGATACGAGGTAGATCTCCGTGACTCTGTGTTGATGGGATGGCTGTGGAGCAGGAGCTGCTTGAGCTCAGTTTCCAGTAATAGGAATTTGTGTGCGGCGTAGCACCTTCTAAAGACTGGTGGCAGCAACTGCTCTCTCTCCGCATAGCAACATTTTAAGATTAACCATATTTAGGGCATTTGGACTTTTGACTGACCTTTTCAATGCTTGTACCAGATGGAAAAAAAAATTATCAGTAAGCTTTCTGTGAATCTGTGACATAAAAACCAGACTACTATATACCTGAACTATATAAGATGTAGCCAAAAGCTCTCGGGGGTAATTTAAACAATTAAGATTGCTTATTCAAAAGAATTGAGTGAACTCCATTTTGCAAAGTTTCTTGGGAGTGTCTATTGGCAAAGCCGCTTTAGCTAACGACATAGGAAACTTCATCACATGACCCATGATTCCACCCTGTTTTAAAATGAAGCGTTCTCCCCAGCCTGGTCACTTTCTTTCTCCATCACACGTAATGCCAATTAACTTCTGGTCCATTTCAAAAGGTGACTCTGT
Organism: Pteropus alecto; assembly: GCF_000325575.1. Classification (NCBI taxonomy): domain Eukaryota; kingdom Metazoa; phylum Chordata; class Mammalia; order Chiroptera; family Pteropodidae; genus Pteropus; species Pteropus alecto. Next base: position 7,816,857 of record NW_006431919.1, on the reverse strand, counting down.
ACTGCAAGGATGCACACTGTCATCAAAGCTACTCAAAATATCCTCAGGACTCGGGTATTCTGTGATGACAGTCTCTCTGGGATAAATATACAGCCTCTTAGGGTGACACTTTGAACACAGTAGTGGTTATGTGCTTTGTTTTGTAAAACGAATTATATCATCACAATTCAAAATTTCTTAAAGTTAGATGATAAAAATAACATCGAATTTTACATTGCTGTTTTTTATAGTATTTGATTTAAACCCCTTGATAATATTCCTGGGAGATAAAGCAGTAAGTAATGCTACTTAATATATTCCTTTAGCCCACTAGGCTGTAATGTCAGAAGGATAGAGATCACGTCCCTCAGCTGACTGCTATATTCCCAACAATCAGCACAGGGCCTGGAGGCAATATAAGATGGTGCCAACACAAGACAGTCTCTGTTTACCCTGGATTGTGCTGGTATAATTCTTAAGAGCATCCCCTTTCACTCTGGAAAATGTCCTAGTGTGGGAAATAAAATATCCAGCAATAAATGTTTTGAAGGTACCGTGAATGAAATAAAGGATGAATAACTAAACAAATGAATCACATATCTCTCATCTAAAATGTGTGATGAGTTGATAAGTCGGTTTTCAGAAAAGAAAACAAAAAAGCCCTGATTTGTAGCGTTTGCTGATTTCTGTGGTGTAAATACTCCTACTATGGCTGACTCCAAGCTGCCAATGTTACATCACTGAATGCGGAGAAGGATGAGTTTGTGAGCTGGTATAAGCTGGCTGCACCATGCCATCATTCCAGGCGCCCTCAGTTGCACATTTGTGTGATACCAAATTGCAAATGGTCATGTGGACGATAATAAACAAAATTTAATAATTGATATAACACAGCTTCAGCCCATCAGAATGGACGCTAGTCTAACCACTACAGACAAGGACTGTAAATGGTATTACAGGGAAATAGAACATCTTGGCCCTGGCCCTGTGGGGACTGAAGACAGCACTATGACCTCATCTGCCCTGTGCACTCACTTAACAAGCTTACTGACTTAGTTCGTCAAAGGAAGGGCAAGGACAATAGAAATATAACTTCCAGGTCTTGTAGCAATCTTTTGGTGTTTCCTAGAATTTCGAACAGGAGCAGACTAGTCCTCCCCTGTGTGGTGTACTCTCCAAAGCTGTGAGTGGATCACAGAGCATCACAGATCCATGCTGGGAACTCCTGCTGGCCTGCCCTACTGGAGAACACGCCACAGTTTCTCTGTTACCTTGATGTGGAATTGAACTGTAGAGGAGTTAGACAACATAAGCTAAAAGTATTCTTAACCTCCCTTTGATTTAGGTAGGGGAAAAAAAATTTTTTTTAAGATAAAATAAAACACACTCCCATACCATCAAGACCACAGTTCTTAGAAGACGTGGGCAAACTTTCAACTCTGTGAAGAAATAGATAAGTGCTCTAGTAGGTGAACACGGACAAACTGTTAAAATAAAATGAAGACAAATCAAAACTCTTCCTTGGCATCTGTCTTAGTCCGTTTGGGCCGCTAGAACAGATACCATAGATTGAGTGGCTCATCAACTACAGAAATTTATTTTTTACAGTTCTGGAGGCTAGGAAGTCCAAGATCTAGGCACTGGCAGATTCGCTGTCTGGTGAGGGCCTCGTTCCCAATTCACAGACGGCTGTTTCCTCTCTGTGTCTTCCTAAGTGAAAGGGATGAGAGGGCTCTCTGGGGTCTCTTTTATATGAACACCGATCCCATTCATGAAGACTCCATCCTCACGACCTAATCACCTCCCAAAGGCCTCGCCTCTAAATACCATCACATTAGGGGATTAGGTTTTAACATAAGCATTCTGGACACAAACACTCAGTCTATAGCAGCATCTATCTCCAAGGGAGGTTGGGAGAAGCTGAGTGAAGTGTTGCTTTGATGCTGGAACACATCTCACTTTCTCTGCAGAGAACAAAGATGAGCAGGCAACATTCCTGAAGGTTGTTGAACTCCTTAGACAACTAATTGCTGGAAGTCAGTGTGTTTATGATGGTTAGGACATGTCTAGTAGATAGGAGGAGGAGATGAAGATGTTGCCAGTTTGGGGACAATCTCTATATAACTGGAATGGACTGTCCCCGACGTTGTAGGATTGGAAGGCATTGAGAACTCCTGTATCACACGCAAGGGCTGACTTCATGGGCGTGCACCCGTGCAGTTACGCGGAGCCTCATATTTGGAAGGGCCTCACCTTTGTTTTAATGCTCAGCTGTGGTCATTTTGAAATTCTCAAGAACTTTCAAAGAAGAGACCCAGAATTTTCATTGTACGTTGGGCACTGAAAACTGGTTTGTGTCTTTCAAAAGGGCCATTGAAGAAGTTAAGGTTATAATTTTTCAGAGTGTATACTGGAGACCTAGAATTGCCGCCAGTGTGTATCATGAGCCACCACCACGGGATGAAGGGAAGGCCGATGGAAGTATGCATTCGCTAATCAGGAAGGATCATAGATTCCCTCACTTGTTAGACAGGATGCATCTTATCTGAACAACTAACCCATCATAACTAATCAGAAGGCACAGTTAAAAGAAGGCAACTCTGGGGTAGCACAGAAGGTGTCTAGAATAAGGAGTTTTTAGAAGGAAGCCCAAAATATAAAATAGAGAGGCAAAGAACAGTTTCCTCAATTTGCAAATATTATTTCCACATTGCCAACCGTCATTCCCTAAATTTGCTTCCTTCTCTTTCTCTTTCTCTCCTTTTCTCCTTCCCTCCATTCTGTCATACAATTGTTTGATGAACCTGTATGATAGACAATGAACAGTATAATATGAGAGATAATAATGAAGGGCTCTGAGAATTTGGTAAAGGTTCACGCCTAGCTGGTGGGAAGATATATTTGGAGGAGTCAGCATGGTGGCCGGTCTTTGGGAGATGGGATTGACTTGGATACATGGTGATAGAAATATTTTCTAAGGAGAGAGGACAGTAGGGAAAAAAAAAAAGCATGAAATGAGAAAGCCTGGAGGTGATTACAGAGAACGGCGCATTGCTTCGTTCAGCTGGAGCACAAGGTTCATGACGAGGAGCAGTGGGAGGTAGAGCTTTCATTTCTCCCTCTATTGACTTTTTTCCTAAATATTTCCGATGAACAGAAGCTAGTTTAGAAAAGGGGATGCTTAGCTAAGTTATTGGTCCTTATCGACTTGTCTTATCTCTATCCTACATGGTGATATGTTATAAATTCCCAATTTGGAGAATATATCAGGACAGGCTCAGTCATACTGTAGCAATAAACAAACCTTAAATTTCAGTAGCTTAAAATGTTAACAAAGGTTAATTTCTTGTTCATGCTCTGTGTCTACAGCAGATCAGCTGGAGACTCTGCTCTGCTCTGTGCCATTTTAGGTCAGAGTTTCAGGCTGAAGGCCCTGCCATCTGGAGCTTTGCTGGTTGCTGTACGAGGGGCCAAGAAGAGCAAACCACACACTGGCCCTTAAAGGCTTTTGTCCAAAGGGGGCCCGTGTTGCCTCCATTCACATTTCATTGGCCAATGAGAGCCTATGATCACACCCAACTTCAAGGAGCCAGAGAAGAGGCAATTCTGCTATGTACTTAGCAGAAGCAATACTGGGAATATTTGATGAATGGCACTAATAAATACCACAGAGAATCTCAAGGTGATTTGTTCCAAGACACCCAAACACTTGCTTCAGTCTGTCTAATACGGTTGGATAAGCACTTTTTTTTTTCTTTCTGCAGTTACATAGTTTAGTGTTTTGGCAATCTAAATTGATAGTCAGATTTATTTATATATATGAATAGAAAATTTTACACCAATTTGTTTTAAAAAAGTCTTACCATTTTTTTTTTTTTTTCAAATTCACATGACCTGGGAACTGCGGACATCCTCATCAACTCAGCCCTCCTTTTTTCTCACTATTTTACATAGACGTCTACAGCCTAAACCACGTGATCAAGTATTACTTATGTAGTACCTTGGAATTCTCTCTCGTTCAGGGATAAAACTGCATTCCCATTTTCCCCTCCTTTCCCTGAGACAGACACCGCTAATCAATCATGGTCCTCTTTTCCCACTGAATTCAATTTGAATCCTTCTCCATAAAATATTCTAACTGATCAGAGGAGTTTTAAATGAGATAAAACCAATTTATCACCCTCTTATAATAGGAGGAAAAAATTTTATCTAAAACCCAGACAACTTTCTAAGAAATCAATCACATATTAATGGGAAGGACTCCAATCCTTTACATATTTATTGATTTGTTGATTATTTCATTTATTCAGCAAGTATTTATTGAGAAACTACTATGTGGCTGGTACTGTTCTAGGCACCGCGGATGCCGATGGCCACAACACACATGGCCTTCCCATGGAACTAATGCTCCAATACTGTTAAATATGTCACTGTGTTTGCGTGTGCAAGTTTAGGAGCAAGAAGCAGAAGTAAACAGTACTGCGAGGTAGAGCAGAAAAATTTGAAGTTGGAGTAAATGGATTCTGAAAGGCCAGGGGAGGAGCCGAATGCCTGAGTAACCCATGGAGTAAAGTCAGAGAGAAAAAATAAATGCCTCTAGTAGCGGTAATGAAAACTATCCCCATTTCCCGTAAAGCTCAAATCAGTTAACACTGACTTATATATATTTGCTAAGACATGACTGGTAATCCTTCCTAGATGCAACTAGTGTTACAGATTCATTCATTCATTTATTCATTCATTTTCCCATTTATTTATTTAGTCAATTATTTGTTGAGCATTTACTATGTGTCGGATAACAGATGATTCTATAGGAGTTTAAATACAAGTAAGATGAAAATCCTGCCTTCAAGGATGGCCCAGGCTGGGCTTTGCGAGGTTGGGCAGGCACAGGGGAGACTGACTGAGAAGAATGACAAGACAGCAATAATGGAGGTGGCAGTACCGTAGGAGTAATCATCTTCAGCCGTACCGGGAAGGCTTTGAGGAGGGCTGGAGAAAAGCTAGTGGAATTTTCCATGAAGAAGAGGAGAACATTCTGGGGACAGAGAAAGGAACAGAAGGACAGAAAATGATGGATGAGATGGAGCCTAGGGAATGTGACAGAAATTACCAGCTTTGGAATGTTGAGTGCAAGAAGATGAGGTTGGGAAAATTTATAAAGACTTAAGCCATGAAAATGAATGAAGTTCTTAGGACAGGGTTTCAGGGATGAGCAGTAAGAGCCCGTGAGGTTCTCCTGACACAACTGAAGTCACTGTCCAGGATGCCACCCAATCCATCTGCATATGGAACTGCCCCAGCTGCTGATGGTGCAACTGTCTCCTTTGCTGTTCTTGGACTCAGGCTTCCTCCTTCCTCTATAGCTTTGTCTAAAATGTAAGAAAATTACCTCTGCAAAAAGGCAATATGGTCTTTCAAAAAAAAATCATGACTTCATTGAAGGGTACTCTCTCAGTTGACGATATGAAAAATTTCATCTTTTTAAATCTGAGCCAACAACAACACCTGTGTCCTCAAGTCATTTCTGGTTAGAAGCCCAGAGTCGTAAGCATGTAGAACTTCACCTTTTTTACTATTATGAGGAGTTGGGCTTTACCTTGAACAGTGGTCAAGGTCAAGTTATGAGTTAGTGTGCAGTGGATGCTAAAGGCTGTATTGGTATGCTGCTCATTGTCTGTGAGTATAGCAACCCCTTGAACCACCTCAGCTCACAACTGGAGCTCATTATAGGGATACTGTTGTAGCACGTGCCTGCTTCACGTCCTCCTCTCTTTGGGGACTGCCTTTCTTTGCTTGCAGGTTCATGTGTGTTGAAACAATGTTACGTGCTCAATACATTTCCACTTCTTTAGCATGCGAAGACACCGTATTTTCTTCATTTCCCTGCCTCACGTTGTGTTTGAACCATCTCATTTAATCCTGGCCAGTAGAATACAAATGAAAATGATGTAAGGCTTGACTCTTTAAAATATCCCTTGTGACCCTCCAGCTCTCCCTTCTCCTGCTGCGGCCACCTGAAAGCCATGTGTTCATGTGGCACTCCTACATGCACGATTGAGAAATATTCTCTTACAGCGTTAAATCACTGAGATGTGGGGTTTGTCTATTGTGGTAGATAGCGCTAATTTCTCCAACACTACCTGAGGCAAAATCTGATTTTCCCCAGCTAGTAGGATTCTATTTCCTCCGTTCAGGAGACCAGCCCCACTGAGACCTTAATCTCAGTTCTACTTTCCTAGATGAGAAAGTCTGATTGGTCTTCCAATAGCCGAAGCCAAGGCAGAGAGCCCATTGCAGAAATATAGTTTCTCCCACAGGAAGCATGTGGATTGATGGGGTAAGAGAATCAGTTCTTAGAAAATGGAAGATAGCTTCTACATAAGGTGAGCCTGAGGAACGTCTCAATAGATATCTCTGCTGAGACTCTCCAATATGCCTCTGGGGGCATGAGGAAAGAGAGACTCACACTGAGTATCTTTGGAAGGTTCTAAGCTCCGCTCTGCCAATGTTGGCCTCTGAAGGTTTCCCATTAGCACTGAGATGTAGGAAGAGTTCAAAAGGATCACTCCTTTCTGAAGATCCTTCACCCCATCCCAGGGTCTCTTCACCCCCAGGCTTCCAGCTGTGAAAGGCCAAACTGCAAATGAAACCATAAAGCTGCAAGTCATTTTCCATAAGCCACCGAGCAGCTGTCAGATGTTAATGAATTTGACTTCATACCACCCAGGAGCTGGATTTTGTGGGCAAAAAGTGACAAGCTTCCAAGTCCATGACACAGCTGGTCACACCCTCCGTTCCTCGGAGAGGAGACTCGTCTTCTGAGGGAAGATGAAGGCTTGCCGCCGGAGCATCTCTGGCCGCTGGGGAAGATGCGGCCCCCATCCATCCCCTCAGTGTTATTTTGTAAAAGCTTCGGGCCCACGGGGTCGTGGTGCTTTGTAAAAACAAATGAACATTTGTGGCATCACCCGCTGCCAACAGCTGTCTAAGAGGCAGGCAGGTCTGATTTGCATGTGGCTCATTTACATGTAGAAGAGTCTTCCAAACCTTTTCAAACCCTCTGGACTTAAATGCCAACCACGGGGAGCATGGCGGGTGTGGGTGGTAGCTTAAAAACATATTTTTGTTTTATAGGAGGGAGGAGTTGTTAGCTGGAGAGACCAGCTACATAAACCCATGGACGGTCCAGGAAGGGAGGGGCAGAACAGTTTGCAACATGAAGCTTTGCTTGAGGGGGTGAACGGAGCCTTCTCTGGGAGGACAAGGACCAGATGACAGTACAACACGGAGGCTGCCGGGGACTGTGGGAGGTGGGTGGTCGACAATGCCCTGCCATGTCTACCTCCAAAATATAGCTAGAATCCTTCCAGTCTCCATCTCCATGGCCAGCTTTTCCGGCTTTCCTGGCTACTGCAGCAACCTCCTGACTTGCTGTCCTCTTACTTTCACTCTTCCCAATTCCGCTCCATCCTCACTAGCAGCCCAACTAATCCGTTTAAAACTGGAGCATGAGTCTCCGTTGCCTAAACTTCTCCCAAGACTCAGAGTAAAGCCGTCTCCTGAGCGTGGTCGGGACTGCACCAACCCACGCTCGCCTCCTTACCCTCATCTCCACTCCTCCGCTGACGGCCTCCCACCTCGCCGCCTCCCTCGGTCCCTGGCAGTCACCACGTGCTTTCCCTCGGCCAGGCTGTGGCGCAGGCTCTGCTTCTTCTCATAGTTGGGTCCTCTTTCCTCCTCGCTCCTTTCTTTTAGCTTTGACATCGCCTCTCCAGAGAGGTCTTCCCTCGCTCTCTTTACGTAGAAGCCACTTCCCACCTTACTCTCCATCACTACACTCTGCTGTTCCCTTCTTAACACTGACCACGTGCGTAGTCACAAATCTCACAATTGTATCCTATTTATCCCTGCAGCTCCTGCTCAGCTACAAACACCCTGAGAGCAAGGACCATGGCTGTTCGTTCACCAGTGGGACTGCTCAGTGTTCAGCACAAGTGCTCAAAAATATTTGTTAATAAAATCAAGGGTGTGGGCTTGAAGCAGAGTGACTGCAACCACGGGGTCTGCAGTGAGGCAGACCTGGGTTTAGCTCCTAGCTCTGTCCCTTGCGGGTACCGAAGCCTCAGGTAGGTGACCTCCACTCCAAGCCTCATTCCCTTCTTTGCCATGGGGATACAGAGGGTACTTTCCCCTAACCCTTGTCGGGAGGATGACAGTGCATGAGAAAGTTCTCAGTGGTGCCTGGCATATATTAAGTGTGCAGAAAGTTAAATGCTATTATTATTAATACTATTTATAGTATTGTTATTTAGCTCCATTTAGGCATGACCCCAAATCTCAACTGGAGAAGAGTGAACAGGCCTGTCTCGTGGTGTGTGTGTGTGTGTGTGTGTGTGTGTGTGTGTGTGTGTGTGTGTCTGTGCGTCGTGGTGGTGCGTAACCCCAGCCTTCTGTTCTATTTGTTTTATACCAGACAACATTTTACCACAAAGAGAGGCTGCTGTTTCTCTAACGGCAATCACACACTTAATGCTTCAATTTCCACATTTTATTTTATATGTAATTTAAAGCCCATGGTGCCTTAATTGTAAAATAGGCCTTATTAAAATAATAGCTCGAAAACCAGTGGGGCTCCCTGTGCCGAGCAATGAGGGTTTTTAGCTTAACGGCTGTTTACTAGGATTTAAAAAGAGACACAACCCAAATAAAGCTGTAAAGACATTTCCAGCGTGAGTGATGGGCCAAGGACCAGCTGATAATTAAGCTACCCCCGCCCCCACATGGGTTTTTCCCCCTTCTGGTGCTGTCTGGAGCTTTCCTTAGAAATCCAAAGCACACCCTTTGCTGCTTTTATGATTGATGAGGCGGTGAGAATACTTCAGTACGAGTAAGCAAGGCGGTGCTTTGATTAATGATGTTGGTGAGAGTCCCAGAAGACCGAAGAGAATAACACTGTTATCAGGAAGGCAGCTGAAGCTGCTGTGAGGGGCAGCAGCTCACAGGCTGTGTAGACCGTGGAGCCATCCGTGGATAGGTAGGGTTCTTCATGCAGCCTACACCCAACCTCTCCTTCAAGGGCCAGAAGCCAAATGACATTACTTCCCACAGAATCCACAAAACTGGCTCTGAGCACAGTGAGGTTCCCTGGAGATCTCAGAGGACGAAACACACATGAGCTGGTAGGAGTCTCAGGCCCTATCACAGTCATGATGGTTTTTTTTTTTTTTTCAATGTGATCTTTCTTAGACAGCAACAGTCAGATGAAGAGATTTTATAGTATCAGAAAACTAATAGCTTCTATCCATCGAACACTGACTTTACATGGACTTATACTGAATCCTCATAATAACCATGAGGTGCGTATTACTAGTATTCTTCTTACTTTATGGCTAAGAAAACCTGGACTCAGAAGGGCTTTGCATAGTACAGATCCACACAGCTCTTGAGCTGTGAGTGAGGACTCAGATCCAAGATGGCCCCAGGCCGAAGCCTATGCTCTTAGCCACCAAACAATCTTGGGCTTCCAGGAAGAGAGCTGGGGTGGAGGGGGATCACCAGAAGACATTCGACAAAGTTTCAGAACACTGGGGTTTTAGGGCCTGTCTCTGCCGCTCACTGTGTGACCTTGGGTGAGATGTTTACCTCTCTGTGTCCTTGAATAGGAAATTAGATACATCCTTTCTGCCTCACAAAGCTTTTGTGAAGATCAAATAAATTAACATTTACATATACTCTTTGCAAGGTGAGAACCCCAATGGACTATTCAGTATAGCAAAACTGTCAAAGGAACTCATTTATAAAGCGCGTTAACATTGAAAGGGCCAAGCAAATCAAGACTCCTGGTTCCAGAGGAATCTCATACAATATCTAAGTCCTAGATGCATCGCTTTGGGTAGTTCACCAGAGCTCTGTGAATCTCCATTTTCTGCCCTGTATAATCAGATAATACCCTTCGCTCAGGCTTGCTGAGAATATCACCTCTCATATTATGCCCACTGAGCAGCTTATAGACGGCCTGGCACGCGCACCCCTGAATGTTAGCCACCGTTACCATCACTTTCATTTCTTTCCCTTCATGCTACAGTCCTCTCCTCATTACCTAGTCAGACAGGGCTGGCTACCTCTCTGAACCTCTGTGGCATTATAGACTGAAAAAGGAAATGTGAGTCAAAGAGTGCCCTGAGGCTCCAACACTGTGGGTTTGAAAGTCAATACGCCTGTCGATAGCAGGACTCAGGGTTTCCCCAGGGACCACCCACGGCAATGTCGCTGAGCTCTGCAAGCCCCGCACAGAGTTTCGTGGTGTGGGAAGTGCCGCCCGGAGGCAGGGCTGCATCATTGTCAGGCCAGAGCATCTGCAACCTCCCTTGGGCACAGGGATCTGCTACAGGCAAGTCCGATGGGCTCTGCCTGCTGCCACACCCGCAGTGGCTGGGCGTGCACGGCCTTCATGCCTTCCGAAGTGTTCACGGTCCACATGCTGGACAGTGCGTGCAAAACCCCGGGAAAGACACAGTGGTCTCTCTGCTTCGGCCTGGCCCAAAGCTGCAAAGCAGAGTGAAAGGAGAGTGGCAATTTTCACGGAATGTGAAACCACGCAGATCTGGGTTTTGATCATGGTTCTGCCGTTTCTGAGTGTTGTGATCCTGGGCAAGTTTCTTAACTTCTCAACTATCTATACCTTCTGTAAGAAGCAGCTATGTGTCATGGTTCAGAAGGCAGCCCTGGAGTCAAATTCAGGGTCTGATACATCCTAACTGTGTGTGTGTGTGTGTGTGTGTGTGTGTGTTCTAAGATAATTTACTGATTTCATTATCTGTAAAGAGAATGAGAGGTCTGCTCTGAGGATGAAATGATACTAAAAAGATGCATAAGGTTCTAAAGGTAAGACCAAGCACTAAATAAATGTTGGCTGTTGTACTTGTCAGAAGGGATCCAGCTCTGCTCCAGTGAAAAATAAACTTTGAGACCTCAGTGGGTTAGCACAATAAAAATCTATTTTTTCACTCAGGCAGATGGAGGGATTTCTTCGGTATCAGGATACTCAGAAATCTGGGATCTTTCTGTCTTCTGGTGCTGCCCCGTTAATCTGTAGCTAACAAAGGGTGGATGTCAAGCACTCATCCAACCACTGTGCATGCAGTGTGAAGCAGAGATAGATATTGAGGAGTGTCCCTGAGTCACAGCACATAAGTAATAGATCTCCATCCAAATGAGAAGGCTGATCTTTCCAACCTCAGTGCAACATTCGAAAAGCCAAGACTAGAATGATCACTAAACTCAAGGAACTTACACTCTAAATGAGGATCCAGAACCAACACACACAAAGAAGGCATCACGTGGATTCCCTTGCATGAATACTATTTTTTTTATGCTTCGAAGCTCCAATTTGCTGAGTGCAGATTCCTGTGCCAGGTATTTCAGAAATAGTATCTCAAATCCTCAAAACCAGCATGTGATGTCAAGATTATTTATCCCCATTTTCCCATGCAGATGAGGACACCAAGGCTCAGAGAGGTTAAAGTGACTGGCCCAAGCCACACAGCAAATGTTGGCATTGAAATTTAAACTAACCCCTAAATCTATAGCTTTCCATAGGACCATACAACAGCAGCATGCCACAGAGGGGAATGGCCGTGAAAATATCTAAGAGATGGTTTGCTTTTCTCACAAAGGTCTCCAGGGCCCTGGCCTATCAATATGGTATCTTAGAGGCTAATGGAGAGACAGATGAGGGGGAGGCCAACCATGTAGATCTCTGCTTCTACCAGAGATATTTGACTTTTGTACCTTCCACATTGTTTTTTTTCATACATATTTTGTTTGAAAAATATATTCTACTGCATAAGGCAGAAAGAAAATTTAAAAGAGAACTAAAAACTATAGTTTTGGTACCATGGCCTCAATTTTAGGAACTAGACAATAAGGCCCAGGAAATGAAAAGACTGGGATAATGACCAGGCAAAGAGTTAGGGGACAGACTGTGGTTTAGAGCAGGGCTCAGCTACCCTCTTCAAGGGTGAGATGCTAGGTTTGGTGAGCCACGCAGTATCTGTCACAACCATTCAATTCTTCCAGTCATGAGAAAACAGCCACAGACAATACAAGCAAACATGGCTGCATTTCAATAATCTGTGTTTATAGAACAGGCTGAGGGCTGAGTTTGGCTCTTGGGCCATAGTCTGTGGACCCCTGGTTTAGAACAAAGGATTCTTGACTACTTAGCACTTATTCTACAGAAGCAAAGCTTCCTCCTTAAGGACAGATGAATGGTATATCCCCATTATTATTATTTTTTTTAATGTTGAAGGAAAATGAAAGATCAAAGTTATAAAATACACAAAGTTTTTTTTTTTAAATATAAAGCATGGGTAAACAATAAGATAGGCATTAGACATGTGAGTATGATGGGGGCAGATCATCCAGAATGAGGAATAAAAGGAAATCATAAATAAGTGATTTAAAGAAAGAACCCTGCCCTGATGATGATATTAACATTCCATGTACTGAGAAGTATGACTAAGTAGACTCTCTGCCCTCAAGGTCTAAAATAAATGAATGTATTTTACAACTTGACAGAACTGATGGTTGTAGAACATTGAGAATGTATTAAATGTCACTGAATTGTACTCTTTAAAATGGTTAATTTTATGTTACATAAATTTCACCTCAATAAAAAAATTTCAAAAATAAATTAATAATTAAAGTAAACAACAAGAAACTTGAAAATGAAATGGTATGGTGCTATGTAGTCGATCCTTCATCCTGCTTCAGGCCCTGGAAATGCTGAAGATGCCCCTTGGATGGATGAGGAAACAGTCTGCTGTGCCAAGTGGCAGTCTGATGTGACTTTTTACTTTCCAGATTTGGTGTCAGTCATATAGATCTGTTCTTATTCCTGGCTTCTTTGGTCCCCAGTTTCCTCACCAGTGAAATGCATGTCAGCAGTGTACCATTTAGGGTTGACATAGTCATTCCGTGATATAAACACTTAAACCTAGGAAGGGTTCAATAAACACAGCTTTTAATGTCCTCCATTCTTTCTTTTGCAGAATTGGGAGTGCAGGAGTTAGCCATTTTAAGAGATAATGGAGAAAAGACTGTTCAAATAAGAGAACAGCATATGGAAAATCACAGTGACTTCCAGAAAGAGAAGCTTATTTGGCTAAGGATTGAGTGGAGGGTGATAAAATATAGAAGCTCCAGAGAAAAGCATGAACTGGACTGTGAAGGACCTGATAAGCAGGGTTTATTTGTTTGGTTATTAATCAGGGTCATGATCAAGTTGGCTTATTTTGAAAGAGTCACTGCAAGATTAGTATGGAAGCAGAGGAAGGAAAGTCAGTGAGGAAGGTATAATTCATGAAAGAGGTGAGAGAGGATGAACATGGATGATGTAGGGGGTGAAGCGTGGGTAAGAGATGAGAACGCGGCCCCGATTTCTGCCTTGGACTCCTGGAGAGATGGTTACGTCCATCACTGAGATGGGGAACACAGGAGGAAGAATGGGTTTGTTTGTGGGAAAAGATGATGAGTTCAGATTCAGAATATTACATCTCAAAGGTCTTTATTTATTTTTGAGAAACTTATGGCATTCATTCATTCATTCATTCATTCATTATTGAGCTCTTTGTATGTTCCAGGCAGTATAACTATACTCATTTTCTATTGCCATGTACCCTCTAAATTTAGTAGCTTAAAACAGCCAACATTTACCATCTCAAAATTCCTTCAGGTCAGAAATTCAAGGAATTACCTAGGTGGTTTTGGCTCAGGATCCCTAATGAGGTTGCTGTTAAGGCATGGACTGGGGTTATAGTCATCTGAAGGCTTGACTGGGGCTGGTAAACCTGTTTCTAAGATGATTCACTCACATGACTGTTGGCAAGAAGCCTCCGTTCCTTGCTAAGTGGGTCTCTATATAGTGCCCTCATGAGGCAACCACTAGCTTCCTTCAGAGCAAGTGATCAGTGATAGACTATTCTCTCAAAATATTTTCATTTCTACCTTATTTTATCTGTTAGAAAAAAATCACCAGGTCAAGCCCACACTCAAGGGAAAGGTATTACATAAGAGCATGAACATCAGGAGCTAGAATCATTGGGGCCCATCTCGAAGGCTACCACAGTGCCTTAGCATGAGCTCGGGGGATGCAATGAAGAGCTAAAGAGCCATCTTATATATCATCTAGTAGGAGAGATAGATGTATACAAAATTATTAGGCACATAAAAATAATAACTATGAAAAGATGCAGTAAGTTATGAGAAACATGTAACTGGAACACTCAGCTCAGGAGAGAATGGAGGAACAGGGATTCACTTGTGAGGAAATTAACTTCTGAGGCTTAAAGAATGAGTAGTAGTTGATGTTAGGTCAAAAAGATGATGATGGCCTCAAAATGTTAAACACGGAGTTACAGGATGAACCAGAAATTCTACTCCTAAGTATATACCCAAGAGATGAAAACATATATCCGCATAAATCCTTCTATGTGAAGATTTATAGTAGCATGACTCCTAAGAGCCAAAAAAATGGAAACAAGTCAAATACCAACCAACTGATTAATGGAAAAACAAAATGTAGTAGAGCCATATGATGGACAATATGACAATAAATAAAAACAAAATACTGATACAGGATACAATATGGATGGACCTTGAATATATTACGATGAGTAAAAGAAGCCAGATGCAAAAGACCACACCTTGTATAATTCCATTGGTATAAAATGTCCACAATAGGAGAGAGAATAGAGCCGTAAAGTAGATAGTGATTACCAAAGGCCAGAGGTGGAGAGAGGTTGGGAGAAAATGGGGAGTGGCCGTTAATGGGTAGGGGGATTCTTTTGGGGGTGATAAAATGTTTTAAAATATATGATGCTGTTTGTATAACTTTGTGAATATACTGGAAACCATTAAATTATGCAGTTTAAATGGGCAAACCAGTGGCATGTTCACATTTCTCAATAAAGATGTTTCAAAAAAGAAGATGGTTGGAAAACACTGCAGCGGAGGGAATAACTAGAAATGGAAGAAAATGCGGCATGTGAGAGAAACTCATTGTATCTGGAGCACAAGACGGAGGGAGAAGAGATACCAGATGATGCAGGGACCAGACCCTATAGGCCTTAGCGACCCAAAAAAGGATACTGATCTTTATCATTAGGGCAATGCGAAGCCACTAAAGTCTTGTAAGCAAAGAGTCACATGATCATATTGAAGGTTTTCAAATTTTATATACTAAATGCTCAATAAAGCTTAATATTTCTATCGTGAATAGATTGATAGTTCAGGCAGAGTATTGAAAGCCTTATTTTTCATCATTTTCTCCTGAGGAGTGTAGACTCCAACACTTTGGGGTCATGCTTGAGCCCCCGTCATGTTTTCATGTCCTTTTCACCCACTCTCTCATGTCCTAAATGGCTTCATATTGCTCAACGAGGGGACAGGCTAGATGTGGCCACCCTCAGGTGCTGACCCCATGTTCCCATATTGCAGAGTCCTTGGGATTTGGGGCGTCACTGAACTCTTTATCCTTCTCCAGATGGCAGAGTGAAAGAAATATCTGGTAAAACGTTAATTCCACCTCATTTAATACAGTTTACATAGGTGTGGTGCAGTTGAGGCCTCTATAGGAAAAGCTGATTTCAAGTTCTGGCACCATGATTAGCTGATTCACAAAAGATGTGAGTCTCCATTTCTTCCCTGCACATCTGTCCTGTCTGTTTTTAATTTGGAAGCACCAGTTTTAATTTAGCGGCAGGACTGTAAACTCCATTTCTGTGAACACAGAATGACATACTTTGTGGAACGGGGGCCTCTGGCCAAGATCTGACTCTTAAGTAATTGATGGCCAGTGACTAGCTGAGAAACGCTCCAATGCGAACACTTTCCATGGCAAAAACCCTGTCATATCAGCTGGATTGCAAGTGAACCTTCTGGGCTGTTGCCCATCTAAATACAGGCCATGTCTTTAACTGTAGCCTCCAGAGCCCAAAGGGACTCTCCAGCTTCATTCTAAACATCAAAGTTCTTTCCTATCCTTAGCTTCCTTTGTCCCTTGCACTTGGTTGGAGGCTGTGGCCCAATGCACAGATTTCCTCATCTTTGGAAATCAACCATATCAGGAAGGAGGCTTCAGCATTAGGGGTTGTTTTGTTCTGGTGAAAAGGACACTCTTTTCATCACATTTGAAAACCAATTTTTAAAAATCTCACTCATATCCAATATTATGTGTGTGAGAGAGAGAAAAAACAGGCCTAGAGTTACATCACTCCTGTGGTTTAAGAAATCTTTTTCACAATATGCAGACTGTTTTGGGGGCTGGGAATTTTGGAGGTGGGGTGGGGGGGCAGAGCAAGAGGGCCAGAGAAATGAGACAGAAAAATAAATCGCCCTCCAAGTAAGAAGGAATGGATAAGCAAAGGGCATAAAGTGGACAAGAATTCCATGAGTTTGGACTCCTCTGGATACAGAGATAGCTGGCATGTCTTCTTCTTCTTCTTCTTCTTTTTTTTTTAATCAATTTTATTTAAAGCCATCTGTCTTAGATCTTCATAGAATACCTATCAACCATCATGGTGCCTGGCATAAAGTAGGTTTAAATTCATATTTTTGAAAATACTAATAAGGAAAAGAGTACTAAGTGATTACCATATGCCCAGCACTGCTATAGGTCACAAGGCCTGTGAAGCAGAGCCAGTAGAATTTACAGGCAGTGCAGTGTAGAATATGAATAATAAGGGCACGGGCCTTGGAGTTAATTAGTCCTGGTTTGGAGTTTAAGTCCCAGCTCTGCCACTTACTATTCGTGTGGCCTTGGGGAAAATTATTTAAGATGCCTAATTCTGTTTCCACAGATTGAAATGTGGACAGGAATAGGACCCATCTCATATAGTTGTTGGGAGGATTCATTGAAGGAAAGGCTAGAAGGTGCTTAGAAAAGTGCCCGAAACATAGGAAAACACTCAGTAATGGTAGCTCTTATTACGTAGTTTGGAAATGGCACATGGCAGCCTCTTGCAATAATTCTTGCCGTGGCTGTCCCCGAAATGTTCTTGAATCACAACCTTTGTTTCACATCCAGTTGGTCGCCAATCCAACAGTGCACACTCCTACTGGTTTTCCTTAAGTGTGAAAGTCCCATTGTCCTGATACGAACAAGGGATTTGCGGAAATCACTGCTCCATGGAGGACAGTGGCGCTCAGCTCCAGCACAAACAAGAGAACATCCCAGATGGTTTGCAAAGTATTTTAGTTTTCGCCAAACATGTTTTCCTCTAATTTTAAATTCCCTGTGTATTTTTAAGTGAAATGTAATCCACATGTTCCTGGTCAAGTAACTATTACGGAAGGAAGTGGGGAAAGGATATGGGAGAATCCCAACACCAGCAATTAGAGAAATGGCAGCAGCTCAGGGTGGTGACCACGTGCGCGCACTAACGGAGTGGGCTCTGGACCAGGAGGAGGAGAGGACAGTGCTCTCCCGACTCTCCTCCCCACCCATCGCTGTCTCACTCGCTCACTCACTCACTCACTCACTCACTCTCCCACTTCACGTGTATTGGGCCCTCGCCAACCCCACACCATACTAGGCACTGTGGGTCAAATGTGGTCTCTGTCCTAAACGAGTTAGATCACGGGTCAGCAAACCTTCTTTGTAAAGGCTCAAATAGTGTATTTGGCTTTGTCTGATGCTGTAATTAGTCAACTCCTATTCTAGCAAGAACTACCCATAGACAGCGTATACAAAAGGGCAGGGTTGTGTTCCAGTAAAATTTTATTTCTTAAAGACAAAAAGACAGTAGGGCCCAATTTGACCTGTGCGCCACAGTTTGCTGACCTTCCCTAGATTAGACTATACCAGGGAAGACCAAACCACCACAGGTGAACACTCAAGGAGAAGGTAACTCAGTGCTAATCCACAAAGGAGTGGCCCTGACCTCACAGAAATTCAGTGACAGGATATCAAAGGGCTTTCAGTTGTACCTTTAAGGAAGCGTGAACTCAAACCTCAGCCTCATCACTTATTCGCCGTGTGACTTAAGACAAATTATTGAATCTCTATAAGCCTAGACTTGCTCATCTATATAACGGATATAATAACATTATTAATCTTGTGAAGTATTACAATAACATTATTAGTAAACATAATTAATATCACTTAGTCTCAGAATTAAATGAGGCATTATGTCTAAAGATTCTATGCAATGTCTGGCATCCAGTATACAGCTGGCATTCAGAATGAATAAAGCAGATTTTGGAGTCAGTGGTCCTGGGTTTGAGGCCTGTTGTATCACTTAGTCATCTAGACCGGGAGTCAGCAAAGCTTTTCTGTAAAGCTTTTCTGATAGCAAATATTTTAGGCTTTGCAGGCTATATATACTCTCTGTCACATGTTGTTTTGGGTTTTATTTTAATTTTAAAATGTAACTTTTTTTATTTAACTTTTAAAATGTAAAAATGATTCTATAATTCTCGTAAGCTGTACAAAACCATGCTATGGGGTGTTCTTGGCTGTAGTTTGTTGACCTCTGCCCTAGATCAGAGCTATCCAATAGAAACAGAGCACAAGCCATATATGTGAGGCCCATATATAATTTATAATTTTATAGTGGCTACCTTAGAAAAAGTAAAAAAGAAAAGTTAATTTTAATAATATGTTTTGTTTAATCTGATATATTCAATTTATTACCATTTCAATAAGTAATATTAAAAATTTATTAATGAGATATTTTGCATTCTTTTTTCTTTTTAGTTTTTGTACTCAGTCTTTGAAATACTGGGTATATTTTACACTCACGGCATATCTCAAGTGTTCAAAAGCCATATGTGGCTAGTGGCTACTGTGCTGGCCAGGGCAGCCCCAGACCTCAATAATTCTTTATAAAATGAGCATAACAATAGTACTTAACTTTTTGGGTCATTGGGATGATTTAATGATATGATGCATGGAAGACGTTGAGGGCACCGCCTGGCACAAAGTGATCTTTAAACGTTGGCTAATCATTGCTAATAAGGATCACTGTGCACACTGTAATTCATAACAGTAATGATTATTTGGGAGACAGCTCTGTCTCTTCTTTCTGGAAAAAAGAAACATCAATCCTGGTGATTAGAGGCTTTTCACAGGACACATCCCCCTCCCAGCTTCCTTTATGATTTTTCCCAGAAGGCCCAAAAAGGTTCTGGTGCTCTTCTGAAATCACAGCTTTCCCAAGACCCAGGACACAGGTACGAGGCGGGGCAATTAAACAGGTAGTTGAGAGAATAAGCCACAGCCCACAGCCCCTCTGGGACCCGACGAGGCTGAGCGCCACCCACTCTTCCCAAATACGCGCTCCTCAGCCAGCTCTCTAGGGGAGTCCCCTTTCTCCACCTAACACGGAGCGCGTGAGTGTGAGTGCGTGTGCATGTGAGCCAGCTCTCTAGGGGAGTCCCCTTTCTCCACCTAATACGGAGCGCGTGAGTGTGAGTGCGTGTGCGTGTGCATGTGAGTGCGTGTGCGTGTGCATGTGAGTGTGTGTGTGTGTGTGTGTGTGTTTCCCCTCTATCCTGTACCATTTCTAATTCTAATTCTGTTTCTCCATTTAGATGCCCAGACAGCATTCCCTAGAGCTTGGCAGGAGGTGCGGACCCACGGGTTTTCAGGCAGAGGTTTCGCGAGGCTTGGGGACGTCCTGCATTTGCGTGGGAGACCTGTGGCTGCCGTACCACTGCCTGAAACGCTGGGAATGGCTGAACATCGTCCTCTGACCTGGTCTCCTGTATAGACGAAAGCAAGGCAATCGAGTTTGTGCTTCTCATGTCAGGAAATCGGGCTCGCTCTTAGTGGGGAAAGATCATCATCTACCAAAGAGCAGCCAAGGTTTGCGGGGAAGCTAAATCAGGTGGACCGGGAGAATGCTTCTAGACTTAATGCAGCAAAAATTCTTTCTGCTTGAGGTCATCTAGTATAACTTCCTTAAAGAGGTGGTTTTTATATTGAACAACTCCAGGTCAGGGGTCAAATGACATCATCCACTCATGAAACACAATCCTCTGCAAAAAGTCCCTCACTTAGCATTTTAAGGAAGAAAGTCTTTGGAGCCTAATTCTTGTTCTGCTAGTTACTAGCTGTGTAACCTTGGGCTAATTACTTAACCTCTCTGAGCCTGGTTTCCTTATCTTTAAATGTGCATAACCATGTACTCTAGACTGTGGGTAGGACTTAATTAGCTGCCATTAGTTATGGGGTAGATTTAATTAGACAAAAAAAGCTTGGCATATAATAGACACCAATAAAATGGTAATTATTACTTTCTTTTCTTGAGTGAGGTGGCTACTTCGACCAAATTCCTTTCCTTTCTTTCCAGTGCTATGCCGAGGGCTCCCTCTTGCACCTAGCAGCTTCAATTGCTGCCATGGGGATACAAGCTCACTGGCCCAGAGTCATCACACAGGATGAATGGAGACACACAGGCCGAGAGTGTTGGCTGGGAAGTGGTGAAGAAAATCAAATGCACCCTCTTTGACACGTGACTTATTCTCCCAATAGTTGAGCCCCCCAAATTACCCTCAGGACTCTGACAGTAGCATTCCCATGTTGAGGTACCAGACTTTGCTACTCCTATCAGGAAATACCATAGCACTCAAGCAGCATGCAAACTGATCTCCAGGAAACAAGACAATCTAAACCTTTCTGAGACCCCCTTGATACTGTTCTTTGAAACTGGGCCATTTGGGGAAAGGAACGTACAAATTGACTTATTTTGTGACATTCATAAATTTGGTCTGATCTTGATGCAAAGGACTGTAGCTGATTTGTACGAATGCAAATTTTACCTCGCCAACCCTGGGAATGAATATCCTCTCACTCTGTCAAAAAAGGTTGTATATTGTCACAATTATTATTACTTTCATTACTATTAAAAATGGGAGTAAAAATTAATTAGTATTAATTAACTGATATATTATCTTCCATGCTATATTAAGATTTTATAAAGGCAATATATATTTGAGTCAATAGAAAGCCAAACTTTGAATTAACAAACACTTTAAATAGAATTTGAGGCATGCAATACTATTCTAACTCCTATCTCTCTCTAAAAGTCTCTTTTCTAGTCCGAGGGTCAGCAATTTTTTCCCGTAAAAGACCAGATAATAATTATTTTAGGCTGGGCAGGCTATCTGGTCTCTGAAGTGATGGTTTGACTTTGTCAGCTTAGGATAGCCAAAGCTGTCCTAAATTCTAGGTAAACTAATAGGTATGGCTGCATGCCAAGGAAGCTTTATTTACAAGAAAAGGGGGCAGGCTGAATTTAGCATGTGGGGCCATGGTTGGCTGACTCTGTCCTAGTCAAACAAACAGATAACCCAAAAATAAAATCTCCACAAAATTCTCAACAAATTTGCTTATATTATCTCTACATAAGGTAAACTTGTGATAATAATAATGTGGGGGAAACAATGATGTTAAAAGATTGAATGGCTCTTCTGTGAATGAGCCACTATTTCATTTTTTGTTTCAGGTATCATAAATATGAATGGTTCTAGACCCTAAGAAATAGGGAAGGCATATAATTGAACCGAATAAAAAAATAGAAAAGTGCTGTTAGTATCCTTATTCAATTAATTCATTCAATACAAATTTACTGGAAACCTATGGCGCACCAGACATCACAAAGATATGTTTAGTCATCGGTGACTAAGCTATAAAAGAGGTTGTTTTGTTTTGTTTTATTTCGTTTGTTTATTTTAAGATATTCTCGATACTCCTAAAATCAGATCATAAAAAAAAAATTCCTTGTCTTCTTTAGATAAATAATAATAATAATAAAAAGGCAATTCTAATTCTGGTTTTCCATAATGAGAACCCTGAAGTATACATGGGAATAATTAAAACCATGAAAATTAAAAATAATAAAAAAGCTGGTCCTGTTAGGGTTGTAACTGGGCACTGACACCATATGACATAATTGGCACTCGCCTCCAAGCTTCATCTGCATCCAGCATTCTAAAGCCCTTTCGTAACGGCAATGAACATCTGCTCTAGAGAGGCGCTCTACACCCAGGCAAGAAGAATGTACTAGAAGGGTGTGTTTTCCTAAAAGTGCAATAAGAAGTTATTAAAGTGTCAAAGACCTACATTTGCAACAAGAATTATATAACCATGGGTTAGAAGACTATAGGAAAAAAAGGTACACCAATTAAAAAAAAAAAGAAAAAAAACAGCCCACAGGAAAGGCAGCCTTAGCATTGGGATAAGGGTTCATTTATTTTTCCTGGGTTGGAGTTGAACATATTTAAAAGAAATAAAGATGCTCCTAGTGGTGTTTTTATTATTTCTTCTTCAGGACTTGCTCACTTCAAGCAAGAATTATTTATAAACAAGTGGAAATCATTACTTTGGGATTTTATTCAGCACGACATTATATGGAAAAAAACCGACTCCCAAGATGACTGAATGGCATCATGTGCTTTCCTTACTTTTTCTAAATTGAGCTCATCCATAAATTTTCAAAAATAGTATTTTAAAACCCACCAACAAATTTTCCAGGCCAGAGAATTCCCTTCTTGTCCTGACACAACTTTTTAAAGATTTTTCTACTCCCTTCCCAATTGAGAGAGAAAAGGAGAAAGGAGGAGAGAGAGGGAGAGGGGACAGGGAGAGAGAGAGAGAGAGAGAGAGAGAGAGAGAGAGAGAGAGAGAGAGAGAATGAGAGAGAGAGAATATAAAAATGGTAAGAAAACACTCTGATCACAAGGGATTAGCTTGCCCACAAGTTCTTCAAAATGGTAATTGTTTGTGGATTCATGTGGTCTCTAGAGGATGGGGCAAGATGTATTTCATCGAAGTGTTGAAGCCCATTCTGAATGAGGTTGATATACTGCATATGTGTGTCCGAATGTGCCAGGCCAATCACTGTGACCCTGGCTCCCTCTCCAGTGTCAATGAGACAAACTGGACTTGTGGGGAGGGGGCCGTCTCTTTAGCACCATCAACACTGTCAAATTTTAATGTTGAAATGTTTAGAAAATGTTAAGGGGGATTCCAGTGCTTAGATTCTCTCTGTGGATGGGTTTATCAGTGAAAGTTAAACATGGCAGCTGCAAGTTCCAATTGCCTTCCTTTCCCCCCAGTGCTTCTTTGTGAGGATTGTTCAGGGAGGGTAAGGAATGATCCACGGCAACATAAACAGAGTTAACTACCTGGAAGACAAACGCATTAGGTCTCAGCCCCCACATGACACTCACGAGTGCTCACATTCCCAAACTTCAAACATGTCCATCTCACGTTCACAATTGTTGAATTCGCGTATCACTTGACTATTACTTAATATTTTTCTTTAAAGTGGGTGGCCCTTTTCCCCACTAAAACAAAGTTGCATGGAATAAAACTCTATATTACTGCTACTAATGGAAAAATATCACCACTCGCCATTAAGCAGTTTACCACAAAAATATACAAGCAAGAGAATCATGGTATTAAAATCTAGCTAAATCTATCTGCCCGTTCGAGGCTCCATGCCTGAGGTCTGTCTTCTCTTTAAGGAAAGGGAGATTGGCAGGTGTTAAAGAGGTGATGGAGACATGCTAGCCCCAAAGTAAGACTTGCTTCTTGTAGGAATCAGAAAGGGTGACTGAGAATTGAAAAGAAGGATTGACTTTCTCACTATGCAGTGCAGCATGTTTTTGTCCGGTTCCTAAAGTGAACTCCTGAACACTCCTGAATCATGTCTCTTGTTTACTAGCAACACATTTCACAATTTGAAATCACCTGCATAACAAATCACCTGCAAAGCTCCTTCTAAAACTTGGGATTCCATTTTTCTTTTTGAAAAAAAAAAATACCTTTTGAAGTTTACTGATAAATTCTCCATTATATCTTATATAGTAAACTTTGAAGCTCTTATTAAGTTTTTTAAAAAATCCTTTTCCTTTTGAACAAATGATATTTAAAAACTAAGTTTATTTATTTATGATTCAACACTCAATCTTCTGAGTTTATCAGGGCAAAGATTGTGATGACCCTCCAAATTCTTTTCATATCAGCATTTTACACAGAAATGGAAATAGAAAAATAAGAAGCTATTAACCAATTTGGAGCAACAGTAGTATTCGGGCCTTTTGACTCTTCCCTGAGTCTAGGGGCTTTGAAAAGCAACTTTTACAAATGGTGGTATTTCTCAACTATGTATCACAGAAAACTAGCTATACGCACTGAGAAAGGCTGAAATGTATGGGTAAAAGAATACAGTATATATTACAGGACAATCATCTGGTTGCAAAGTAAGATTTTATGAAATTCCCTGAGGTCTCTAAGCTTTGATTCACATGTGTCTCTACTGCAGTAACGGTTCAACCATTCCAGAGCCAGGTTGGTTTTATTCACTAGAATGAGTACTGAACAAACTGATTGATCACCAATCCAATCTGGTTATCTTATATTACTGAAATAATTCTGCCAAGTAAAATAACCAACCCTAGTTATGATGACAGTAGAATTGGAGTGCCTACAGAGCAGAGGAGATGAACCATTAACTTGATCAGCTGTACAAACAAAGTTTCTGACCAGTGGAAAATGTTAGCCAATATCCAAGGCAAGGGAAGGGCTTTAGATGAAAAACCAGAGAGGCTGCTAATGGAATATAACTTGTCCCCAGACCCAGAGGGGGAAGCACACGCAAGCAAGGCTCATCCCATGGCTAGCTTAAGGATCGGTTAAAGACTTTGAGTTTGATGTGCCATCAGGGGAAACACAGTGGAGGGCGTGCATCAGACGGGGGCATTTTCTCAGCTGCCTGACCTGCTCCTGAAACTGTGTTGATTCTGAGTCTGAGTCATTATGTTAGAAAGATGTGCTGCTCATTGCTGGAGCCATATCAGATTTAGCAGGAAAAGTACAAAATGTAATAAACATCTCTCCAAATCCTGTTATTTTAGAGACGTCTCAAAACTGCGAAGACTGGAGTAGTTCTAACAAAGTTATTCACATCATATACACCAATTTAATTCTAAAATTCTACAAATCTTAATGATTCTACAGAAAGCTATGTACAATTTCGGAATTAGTTCTATTGTTATTAAAATACCAGTTTCATCTGACTATACAACATTCAGCTTATAGGCGGGTAACTATATGTATTTATTACATTATTTATAGACAAGACTCTAAGCTCCTTGAGAGCAGGGCTCTGTCTCCCTCTTGTTCGTGTCACCACAATCTTACAAAGTACCATCCCATCATAGCCATTGAATGAATTTGTATTAAATGAATGATATGGTGTATTGTGGATTGATCAATAAATCTTTCCTTAGCCTTCTTGTCAAAGCACCAAATTAAGAGAGGAACTAGATATAAAATAATGGCTTCAGAGTAGGTGTGACAATTAGTCTGACCAAGAAGTTACTTCAGACGCTCCCGAGTTTAGCCCATGAGTAGTCCTGAGCCCACATGGCTCAGTCCTGATATTGTATTATTTAAATAAATTTTAAAAAAAAACACACCTCTGTAGCTAAACTTGTTTCAAAATTTTCTATTATTTCAAGTAGTCTAAATATATGATGAGACACCTTAAAATACTCTTTAAATGAAAAAATTAAATTAAAAAAATTTTAATTAAAAATATTTTGACCATCAACAGCTTACTCCATATATATGGCAGCTATTCCCCGCCCCCAACATCTCTCTTCCTCCTTTTTTTTTTCCAAGCGTTTTCATGCATACAAAGTCAATGTTGCTCTTCTATTCCCTCCCCACTCTTGCTCTTTATTGTATAGTTTAAATTAGCTACTTTAATTTTACTAACTAGATTCTCAACAACAAAAGATTCTTGAAGCTCACTTAGCAAGAAACAATCCTCTCCTGCTCAGAAAAAGTGGGGAAGACGCAAAATTGTGTGTTCTCATGCATAAATAATTTTTGCACCTGTAACGCAGGTAAATATGCCAAATTGCATCCTGGGGGTTTCTTGTACCCAAATAACATCTATGGCCACGCAGGCTGACCCTTCATGAAGTATGAGTTTCAGTGAGCCATGACAGGCACACATGTGCATACCACTGAGTTACAACTTCCTGTTTTGATGTAGGAAGTAGCAGAGATGAGAGGACCAGTAGGAAGAAGGCCTAGAGAACAGCCGTGGAAATGGGGGGCTGCCTCTGTGCCACGTACCCCTTTCCCGCTTCTCTGCAAGAGCTCCCGTGGGACTGGAGTAGAGATGCTCTGGGCATATGTGCTCTCATTCTGTTTATCTCACTCTGCATTTTAACTTCCGGCACATTCACTCTTTCTCATTCTCTAACACTAAAAATACAAAGAACAGAAATTAGCAGAGCTATTGCAATAAGAGATTTTAAACATCACTGCTCTTCATTTTTTTTTTATCTTAAAATCGCCATTTGCTATACGATTTTAGAGACTGATGAAACAAAGCACACCACAACATTAGCTTGGCTTCCCTTGACTCTCATTTTCCTTTACGAATAAGTCTGGGTGCAACCGAAGCCTGCTGAGAATTTCGCTGGGTGTTAGTTCCAGCTGGGCACAGGTGATGCCAAGCTATCGAGACACGGTTCTCTTAAGAATAGTGGTGCTTAATCCAAGAATGCTTGGCAACTTCTGGGGACACTTTTGGTTGTCATGCCTCGAGGGCAATGCTACTGGCATCCAGTGACTAGAAGCCAAGCATGCTGCTAAATACCCTACAATGCATAGCACTGTCCTCCACAGCAAAGAATGACCCTGCCCCACATGTCAATAGTGACATCCTGACTTAAAAAAATATCTGATTCAGCAGCATCAGGCATATATTCTCTCAGCTCTGGGTGCAGCTAGGTGTAGAAATAGGTTCTATTTTGAACTAATATAGAGGGGTCGCCTCCATCTAATAAGCAGGTTCCTCTTAAAGTTTACAAATCAATCAAAATTTCTCTCATCGGCTTTAGTGTCTGAAATTTCCACCAGTGGTCCCTCTTTTTATGTACGAAGTTCTTTATAAACCATTTATTCACACATCATGCATTTATTAAGTACCTACGATGTGTTAGTCAGTGCTATCTAGGAGGGGGTCGTGTATCTTATTCCGAACTCATTCGCCTCCCTTACCCTTTTGCCCAGAAGACTCATAAACCATTGTTAAATCAACAGTCTCTGAAGTTAAACAACTTCGATCATCCCATGTGGAGTTGCCCATATGAGCAGCAGCTTGATTGCAAAGACGTGCATGAAACAGGGACTACCTGCCATTTTGGTTGGTACTGCTGTTAGTCTTGGGAAAGAAGAATCCCGCCCTAGGCTCTGAGCTTTAGAAGATGCCTCCCTAAACCTTGCCCATGGGTCATGGGAAATTACCCATGGGGAGTCTGTGCCAGGCTTCCTAGACCATACTCTAGTGCAAAGACCTTGGAATTTTCTACCCAAATTACTCTGAGCCCACTTTCAGAGTCTAAGTAGACTTGTTCTAGTCTGTTCTCCTGTGGGAACACATGCACAGACATATGCATCACAGGCCTGAGCAGGGGCAGCTGTTGGAATAATGGACTAAGACAAAGGTATCTCCAGTGTGCGTGAGGCCCCTCACAGCATAGGACAAAAATGGATGTAGGACAAGGCAGGGGGACTGAAGACCGGGCACCACGAGTCGACTCTCCTCGGTTTGTCCATATTCTGATGCTAATTCCAAAGAGTCCAAGAATTCTAAGTTAGAATGCACTTTATAGGATGTCATGAAGATATATTTGTCAAATTAGGAGAAGAAAATATTTGAATAATTAACTGGAGTTATAAAAATAGTATTTGAACACATGGTACATGAGACTCCATTTTTAACTCTTGCTCCGAGTCAAGGATGGACTTGATTTGAGGGACCAAAAGGTACTATTTATTTTCTCTGTGCAGAATGCCTTGGGATTCAGGGCACCCCTCTCCTACACAAAATCACACAGACTGCTCCCGAAACCTCAGTTTCAGCTACTCTCCAAGGTATTGGCAGTCTTTCGTGGACTTTATTTTACGTGGCCTCAATGATAAGTCAGTCTGTCTTAAACTTATCAGCATTTTTTTTGTGATGGGGCAAGAGGTGATCCAATAGAAAAGGAGGTCTCCATAATCACCTGGCTGAGTCAGAGATAACAGAAGAGCCAGAGGGCAGGTGAAAAGTTAGCACCTGACACAGGGCTAGGGCGAGGAGAGGCGTCCAGAGAGAAGCTGCTGCCCTGGGTAGGGGTCCTCTGAGCAGCTAGAATCACAGAACTGGATACTTAACGAAGTGGGAGAGTAAGCGGGAGGCAGCGGGGAGGCCTGGAGAGAGGAACGGGCACTGAGAGAAAAGAAAAACGAAAAAAAAAAAAAAAAAGAAAAAATGGCAAACTATTTTCTTTTCTTCCACTCGGCTCATTGTTTCCGAGGGCTGTCACATCGCATCTGCGAAATGGGGTGCTCCGCCTAGCCCCAGTTCTATCCTGAGATCCTGACAAAGGGGGAGCAGCCTAGAAGGAGGCTATGATTGCGTCCCACATGGTGAAAGTCCCTAGGACATTCTCATTTCTTTCCTCTCAGGAGGAGGCACTGACTTGGTTCCGGGGAGGGGGTTCCACACTGTGGTTCCCACAGATCTGTTCTCTGTCACTCAGATGACAGGTTCAGGCCGGAGGGCCAAGGAGGGCGAGGTGGGAGGGTGGGCCTTTGTTTAAAACGAACAAAATCCTAATTAGAAGATACTCGGGGACCTCTTCTCTTGGATCGAACCAAAGCCCAGAGGCTGGAGATCTCTGGAGCGGTCTGAACTATGGACACTCATGGAGTCACTCGGGGCTCCCAGCTTCCAGTAAAATCGGGGGAGCCAATTCTGCAGCTCAGCCAAAAGCAAGACTTGGCTGGCTGGGGGATTAATCGCCTTTGTTTCCTCACAAAGGGAGTGGGCCCACTGACAACCGCAGCCCTAGGAGGAGGGGGGCTCCACAGGGAGGTTCCCCTTCCTCCCCCAAGTCCAGGGTGTGCCTGGGAACTGGCTTCTGTGCTTAGCGCCAAAAAAAAAAAAAAAAGGTATCTTTCCAAGAGAAAATTATACAGCTCAGAAAGTTAGTCATGAATATAATGGTCTGAATATACAATGAGAAAAAGACCGAAGTTGATTTTTATCTTTGATAAAGCTTCCGAAGTTGAGAAGCAATTACATATGTTAACATTACACTCATTCGGTATTGAGTGAATTTTTTTACGACTCTTTCTTAATTAATCTTCTTTAACCACCCCACTCCACCCCACCCCACCACTTCTGTTCACAGTGTGAAAAACAGACCTGTAATTGATCAGGGGCGATTCGAAACAAACACAGGAACCAGAAAGGTCTGCATTTGAGTTTAGACTGATGCCTGACTTTGGCATGTAGTGAACACACAGCACAAACACTAACCAATGCCCGCTGAAAACGCGCGGCCGTGCCAGGCACTGTGCGAGGTGTCACACGTGCTTCTTCATCGACTCCTCGTGAAAATTTACAAACCGTTCTGGCGTCCACTTTAGAGATGAAGAAATGAAGGCTCTCACTGTAGTGTCGAGCTCTACGGTCAGGGCTGCTTGCGCACGGCACACTGGCCTCTGAGGACATGGTTTCCCTTCACCCCTGTGCTTTGGGGACTTGGGGTGAAGAGAGAGGTAGAATGCATGAATGGGATAATAACTTTTACTGCCTTGCACATCAAGCTGCTCTCCCCATCAACCATCTTATATCTTTAAAGCCAGAGCTACCTCATATCTCCAGCTTCTTCCCTACCTATAACCAGCGCCCACCAGGACCAAGTAACCAAAAGCATCAGAAAAGCAATAACCAATCTGTCTCTGCTCTTTCCTCCTCAGCAGAGTCCAGCAGTCCTAGTGCGCTGGAGAGAATTACAAAAGCCAGGAAGCCACAGCCACTGCCCTTCAGCTTAAAGACACTCTAGAGAGACACCATGTGCAAATCACAAAGAGCCAAGCCACTGTCCTCGCTGTTTCAACCTCCCAGAGAACTTGGGGTTCTGAGGTGCAGGCTGCATTCCTGGGAGATCTCCGAGTACCTGCGCTTTGATATTTGATAATAACAATACCGTTACGAAGGCTGAATAAGATTACGTGTAACGCAATTCTCACTGGTAGGTACAGAGGAGTTTAATGCCGCCGACATTCCTGCAGTCACTGTTACTGAGTTCTGAGGCTGAGGCGAATTCAATCAATGGAGAAGAAGAGCTTCAGTGAGACTAAGCAGAGGAAGTAAAGACTTACAAGCATGTGTTACAGGATCCCTACACTAACTGATTTAGTCAATTATTTGGCTAATTTATCCTTTCATCCAACGGATATTTATTGAGCATCTACTATACTCCAGACACTGTGCTAAGCACTGAACAGGAAGATAAAACGATTAAGAATCCTACAGTCAAACAGTTTCATAATCTCGGGAAGACAGACATTAAATAAATTCATCTGACAAACTAATATGTGGTTATAAATTGTGACTGACAAGTGCTATGAAGGAAAACAAGTTGAGTTTATGAGAAAAAGTAAGAAGGGAAGGCTTTATAATAGGTGGGCGTTTGGGTAAGTCAAAGGTGACATTCCAGAGCAGGGGGCTTAGGAGCTGAAACCTGAAGGGGGCAGGAGTCAGTGAAGCGATGAACTGGGGGAAGAGTGTCGGAGGCTTGGGGAACAGTCTGCGCAAAGTTGCTCGGTCAGGAAGGTGGGGCCACTGGAGGATGCGGAAGGGAGAGGCAAGCCATCGAGGCTTGGCGTGTTCCTCACCCATGTAGTGAACACACAACACAATCTGGCTTCTCAACCCAAGCACCGACCTGAGTCCCACACCAAGGCTCTGTGGATTGGGTCTTCTCTCCCAGCCAGACAACAAGCACCTTAACATACTTAGGGCTTTCACATACTTAGAGGGCCAGAGAGAACACAAATCCCCTAAGACAGATGCTGATTTCCTTACTGACTTTGAATTATATAATTGCAAACTAAAAAAAAATAAAACATGATGCAGGAGGAGTTCCCATCAGATTTCTGCCGACCCACTCCTAGTTCTCACTGACTTGGCTTGGCACTAGAGAACGTTTATCTGCATTTGGCATTGATTTTTCATTGCCAGCACTGGCCGATACTGCCTCCTGGTTTCCTTCCTGGAACTGATGAGCAGGAAGCAGATGTGTCCATAGAGAAGGAAGCCAAATAGTTAAAGAAATACTTCCGTACATTCTCAATCATCCATACAAAGGCAATAGTCACTTTCGAAGTTCTCTATTTGTAAATCTGAATTTTCTTTACAAGCAATCTGAAAACTCTTTAAAAGATGATAAAACTCCAAAATCCTCACAATCGCTGAGTAGAGAGAGTCAGAGGCTCAAATGACACAGCCTCCTGTGAACCCCCAAGAAAGGAGTTGTAACAAGTGGCAGAGTGACAACACGCGGTTCTTTTGCTCTGTAAGAGGCCGGTATGGAGTGGCTCAGTGAGTGGGGTGTGCTGCAGGGTACGGGGAACCTCTAGGACCCCAACCAGCTCCACAACCTTGAACTCTGGACCACGTGAACACATCTTTATTACTTCTTTTATTGAGTAAATGCCTAAATACATTCTTGCTTTAAAAGATATGGAGAATCCAAGAGTGGTCAGCATAGAATGTGGAATTATCTCCCTCCCCGCTCCATCGCCATCTTTCTCACACCTCACCTGGGGAAGACCGTGGTCAATGCCTTTTTATGCACGTTCATACCTATATATATGCAGGTACATGTATGTCATGAATAAAAAGGTACCTTTCTCAATCGATATGTCTGGGAGAGTTCACTTCCAAATACATGGGGGTTTGTCACTTGCTTTGTAATGGCTGCATAGAATAGAGGAGTACACCAGAGGGCTGAATAGTCGAGAGACCAGACCTGGGCAGAGATGAGAGTGGAGCCAGGGGAAGGGAGCAGAGCTTTGCCAGGGAGTGACAAGAATCTCTGTTCTTCATATTTACTTCTATCTTCACGAGACCAAGCTGTATTAGAATAACGATAGCTCGATTTTAGTCAGTGAGCCAAGAAAAAAATGCAAAGGGATTTCCGTACACGATTCTTTAAACATTTACAACCACCTACTATTATCCCCATTTCATAGACAGTGAAGTTGAGGCTCATTTCAGGAATTAAAGAACTCGTCAGAGGTCACACAGCTGGAAGACGTTAATCTCAGGTAAGTCTTCTCAACTCCCAGCTTGTGCTCCTGACCACTACACCTCACGCTTGCTCTATAAACACATCTAAGTCACAGGGGGCTTTCCTTAAAAGTGGCTTTTCATTTCAGTCCCCAAAGACTATTTTAAGCAGGTGAACCATATCGGATGGAAGTCCCCAACCTGACTGGTTTATTTCCCTGCCAGCTTGGCCCACAGTCCTTTGCATTCTGCAAACAGGAGTATTCCTACAGCTGTCCTGTGGCCCCCTGTCCCTGGTGACTCTGTGGAGAGATGCCCAGCCAGCTAGCAAGCACCAGGCAGGCAGCTTCATCGCTAAGAAAGGTGATCTGAGATGAGGTGGTGGCAGTCAGCATGTGGATGAGGAGGTAACATGCCCGCCAAATGCAGTTATTGGAAACTACGCTCATTAGAATACTGTAATTGGTTCCCGCAGGGCATTCGAGGTTAGTGACACAGAGGAGACAGAAGAGGAGGGGCGGAGGGGGAGTACACTATATGGATTTTGTTTTCTTTTTCAACTTTCCTCCTCCAGGAGGGGCTTCGAACAGCCTGGCTCGCAATGGGGCTGGGGACGCTTGCGCACGGCACACTGGCCTCTTGCACTGGTGCATGGCCCATGGCTGAGCTCACCATCCCACAGGCTGCTCTGCTTTGCTATTAGAATTCTCTCTCCCCTCATCCTTCATCAGGAGCCTGTGAGCCTAATTCTGCCTCCTTTGCAAGAGAGGAAAGCTACTGATGAGCAAATTTAAAGAAAGGCCTTGAAACTTGATGGGACACCCTTCGCAGACTGAATGTAGCAAATATAATTTTTCGAAGAACCTAACGCAAAGGGCAACATTTAGCCCAAAGTCATGACCCCACTGGGGGACCTGAGGGCATTAGTGAAATTGCAAGTCCCTGTCTAGATACCAGATAATACTTTTGGCCACTCACACATAAAGCTGGACACTGTTGTCCGGGAGGTGGGGTGTTCCCACTTCTTAGGATGAAGAAAGAAGGGGAGATATAACTCCCCATCCCTCTGGGATAAATTCTTTCTCTGAATAGCCACACCATTACTAGGTCAACACAAAATATGATCTCCTGATACCAAATTCAGCCATCTCAGTATGCTCTACCCCAACTGTCTGAAAAACCTGGCGAAGGGGATTATGAATTATATACTCAGAGATCAGGAAACTTCTAGGGAGATGGATATGTTTTATATCTCGATCTGCATATGGTTCCAAGGTTTTAAGCAAAGTAAAATTTATCAAGCCATAAATTCAAGACTGGTGCATGTTTGTGCTTCACATGTATCTCAGTTTAGAAAGTAGAAACATACTTGTCTATTGTCAAAAACACTGATCCTCAAAGTTTTGTCTGTAGATCAATATTTTTTCTGAAGCTTTCTATTCACTGACGATGGCCCACCTCCTCTCTCCACCTAGCCAAATCCTGTGCCTTATCAAGGGCTAGGTTAAGACAAGCTTCTCAAGAAGATCTACCTTGATGACCCAAAACTATGCGGATCAATGCTTTGTGAACCATCAGAGGCAGGTCTAGGATTATGGGACTTTAGCCTTATACAACATGGGGGATCCTTTATAAGATGAAGAATACAAAATGATGAATACAAAATTGGGTTACAAAAAGAGGGCTGGAGAATCCAAGCCCTTTTAATCTTGTGATCTCTTTAAGCAGTTTATAAAACTGCTACCTGTTTGCAACTCAGCTTCTCCTCTGCACTTGGAACGCTCATCGGCTCCTGACCAGCCCCTGGATACATACAGGTCAGGCAAGAGAGAGGAGCTTGCAGAAGCTCAAGATTTGTCGCTTTTTGTAAATCTGTTTCAAGTCAGCAGATACATGTGTGCATTCCATTTCAGTCTAGTTTGAGTTGAAACTTCTCTGTTTCATGCACACATAGCTGGCCACCCCAGATGACTATAAAACCCTGCAGTGCAAAACCACTATTTCCCATTGTTTTCAGAGTGTATATGTCAGTATCTTTTATAGGACGGGCTCTCGATACTATTGAAGTGTTTTGGGGGAGGGAAAGGGACTCCCAAAGACAGGTGATAGCGATAATGGGAATGATAAGTCATTAGTTGGATTAAGTAGATCCTTTCCATGGCCCCACTATCCAGGTCCTGAATATCTGCCCAGCCCCATGCTGAGTCAAACATCTTTCAAAAATTGGTTTGACTGAAAATTAACCTCAGGCCATATGAAAAGTAAGAGACAGTCTGGCCTGGCTCAGCCAGGTAAAGTCATTTCCCCAGGTTTCTTTCCTTCCTGCCTGACATGGAGGATTCCACAGGGTACGGAAAGAAAAGAAGAAATAATGGAGAGAAAGAAGAAGGATGAGAAAGAGGAGGAAAGAAGTTAAGGAAGAAAGAAAGGGTCTTATAAAAACAACAAAAAAAGTAGAAGATTAATGGAAAAGAATACTTAATAAAGCTCTCTTGGGCTCACTGTCTTTTTTTTTTTTTTTTTTTTTTGAGGCTGCTGTATTAAATTAAAGTCATACATAGGTTTCAAAGGAAATCACATTTCTGCAGGCTGGTGAGCCCACCTGACAATGCACGCTAACAGAATTGTAAATGTAAAGGGTAATGCTTGTCAGTGCCTGACAGTTCTAAATGGCCTTTTAGTTCAGTACGCAGAGCTGTCATAAAAAAACATAAAAATGCATATGCAGACAGCTGAAACTGCTATGCACATCATTATCTGCAAATGGTATAAGTATCCTGAACAAAAGGCCTTCCAGTTTAAGGACATGCATAAGACATTTCTCTGCCTCCAGCTTTAAAACAAAGTGCTGTCAAGAAAACAAGATTCCCAGTGCCAGAACTGAGGTTTCTCTGTCAATCAAGAGGGTGCTACATTTGTACATATTTTTCTGACCCTGTATATGAGAAGAGCATTCTTAACAGATGTGTATTTAACTTCTGGCAGCTACATCTGTTTCTTCTGCATTTTCCTTCTTATTTCTTTATCATTGTTTTAACAGACCACTGCAAAGGAGTGTTTTACTATGTACTTATTCTTCTCACCCTGCCTTTGCTTTTTTCCTCCCATTTCCTCTATCTCCTTCATTTCTTTAAAGCATTTCTTTCTTTCTTTTTCTTTGTAATTCAGCAAGGCCAAGGGAATCCAAGTTTTGGGCTATGGTGTTCAAATTGGTGGAGATGTTTTTACTTTCCTTCCCTAAGCGGTGATATTGTCCGTCCTTGAAGATTGAAAGTTGCTTGAGGGCAAAGGCAATTTTTATAAGTTAATCTTTCTGAAACCTGGTTTGTGTATCAGAATCACATAAAAAACCTTGTAACATTCTCATTTCCTAGAATCCCCAAAATGACCCTCTGAATCAGAGTCTCTAGGGCATTTGTGTTTTTAGCAAACATCCTGGTGGTTACCATGTTTTCATTCATTTAAGCATGCATTGGACCACCCTTTACTGGACACCTACCCTATGGCAGTCACTGTCTGTAGCACTGGGGACATAGATATTAAAACAAAGACAAACTCTTCAGCCTCAAACTGCTTGCGTTCTATCCAGAGACAGGCCAACAAACATAAAAACAAATATATAAATATGTTTGGCACAGAGAGTGACAAATACCTGAATAACATAAAACAGGGCAATGGGGCAGACAGTGGTGGGACCAGAGCGAAGAGCTGATGCGAGGGGGTCAGGAAGTTCTTCCTGAGGAGTTGACCTACGACCTGAACGACGAGGAGTAAGCCATGCAAAGATTGAGAGGAGGACGTCACCTCATTTTATTCTTTCAGCAGAATGGAAATTATTATCACGAATTTAAGATTAAGGAAACTGATGCATAGAGAAATGAATGACTTGCCCCAAATGACACAACTAGTAAGTAGCCAAACTGAGATTCCCCTGGGGCAAGTCAGATGCTGACCAATCGACTCCATGCCTCACTCCTGTTTCCGTGCCTGTTAGAATCCAACCTGGACTTCGACGTCAACCTCAAGTACCATCTTTTCTCCACCACCTAAGATACATCCATCGATGCACTAGCCAGTGTCTATCCATCCAATACATATGAAGGACATATTTCAATACAGGCCTGTGTGGGACAGTCTGGAACAATTTCCCTAATCAAGCTCAATATGAACTCCACTATTTCTGAATTCTTCAGATTTGGACCACAAAATCTGATTTCCAATCAAGTTGCATAAGCTTTAATAAGACTCTATTAGACCAGAGGCTGTATTTTACAACTATTGTTTCTGGCCTATTTCGATTGGCATTCTTCAATCCCTTTCATGAATTTTTGAGTTTTGAGTTGAAGCCTTAAAACCTCCGGGCCAATTTCAAAGAGAGATAATGACCTTTAATAATGATTTCCCCCCAAGGACCAGTGATGACTCCATCGCTGGAGATAAACTGGAGCACGTAATTTGGAAGGCAATTTAACCAACTGGCTGAAAATATGAGCCCTGGAGTCAGAGATCCACTAGCTGTGATAGTGGACAACCCATGAAGCCTTGGTCCACTCACCTTGCAAACGGCGATAACAATAAGGTTTACGTGAGAGAATTATCATGAGGATTAAATTAGATAAAGCGTGAGTGATATGTAATACAGTGTGGCATAGAGCAGTCAACAGATGCAACCAATTGCTACTATTATAATTATTACTTTCCACTGCACTGTTAAGGTAAGACGCTGCCATGTGACTTACTGGACCAATCACCAGAGCTGTTTCTCTTACCGGGAAAGACACAGACGACATGCTGTTAACCCTGAGGAGCCTGCTTTAAGGAAGCCATCATTTCCACACTATGCTTTCTTACTGTATTTTCTTCTAATAGAACTTAGGCCTTCTAGTGATTATAAAAAATAATGCTCTCCTGCTCCATCTCCTGGGGTTTCACTCTTGCTAAGAGCAATTGCTTTTTATTGAATGTACAATCTCATTGCTATGGAAAATATATTGTGATTAATGAGATCCTGTGACCAAGGTTACTTGGGACAGGCTTGCACAGGTTAGCATAACGTCCTTACTTTTCCCAGTACCGAAGCTGGCTACAGCGGGGACTGCATTATCAACCACGTTAGTAACTTCTGGATGGGATATAATAAAAGGAACTACTTTGTCGTGTAGAACTGTAAAAAGATTTAGATATGAAATAGCCTAAAAGGTTTAATGTGATGGACTATACAGTGCATATAATTTTTAATTGCAGAAAGGGGAGAAAAATTATCAAGATAAATAGGAATTTATAAAAAATTACCATACAGGTAGGATGAGTTCATATGAGAAATTTGCATAATTATAACTGTGGGGGAAAAAATGTTTAAAAAATATATAAAGCTTTTAGAGTCAAAAAGGACACCAGAAGTCATTAGTACAATCTTCTTTGCAGGGAGAAATTCATCCCATGGTTCCACACTTGGTCTGAATTAATTACTTCACATGATAGGACACTCACCATCTTTAGAGGTAGTTCCATTGGACAAGTTCTACACTTTCATCTGACACCTAAACCTACCTCTTTGTAACTTTTACTCTGGACTTTTCAGGACAACGAAGAATAAAACTATCTCATTTTTTCATACAAGGTTAGAGTTCAAAAGATCTCGTTACCGAGGTTGCTCATTTTGTAGTTAAGAAAACTGAGAGCCTGTTTTTCTACAGCCTTCCCTCCTACGTATGTGAAGTTATGGTTTTCCTCGCTGTGTGCATTGAGCTTCAGGTGGCTGGGAATTGCAAGTGTCCGGTGAACAGAATTCCAAGCTGCAACCCAGGAGAGAGGTTTGAGACAGAGCAATGGAACCCACAGTCATTGGTATGTGTCTCAGTAGCTACGCTCATGGAGATGAAGAATAATTAAGAAGAGATGAGATGACAAAACAAGAGGGCAGGATGAAATCCTGAGGTGGTTTCATTTATATATCATCATGGAAGCTAGTGTCGTTGCCTGCAATGATAATATAAACCAGACAGAACTGAGACCCCACAGGGCCCAGCTGGTTCTGTGTGGCATTCAGATATAACTGTTTAACTCCAAAATTCTTGAGAAATAACATAAAATTCTCACTGTAAATTTCTTTAGGTGGTAGTATACAAAATGCTTCTCCTAGGCTCTGAGCAGTTAATTTTTTTTCTTTTCTAAAGGTTTGACTCAGAACAGGTGCTCAACTCTCTCTTTCTGACTTCTTACACACTTTTCCTCTCTACAATTCTTCTTCGCCATTATGCTGCTTTCTCCCCAAATATCCTTCTTCTTTTCCCAAAGTCGCCACCGCT
>NW_006431919.1:7763802-7778401 GCF_000325575.1 Pteropus alecto | reverse complement strand
CTGCTGAGATTTCTATTTCAACCATCCTGGGCTACCTAAGGATGTCTGAATGGCTTGAAACTCCACACAGAGGAAAGCGTGGGAAGCCCCTTCTCTTCCACCTTCCCCAGACATATATTTCTTTTTATTTTTTTTTTTCATTTATTTTCTCATTTAAAATCTTACGAGTCATTTCTAATAAGTCAAACCTCTGTGACATCATATTGATAGTCCCCTCAGGTTTTTCTTCATCTGAAAATTTCATAAGCACATATTTACGTAAATACTTGCTAAAACTTTCGGTGGAATTGAGTTGATGATAGAATCAAGGGCAACAGTGCAGATCCTCCTCTAGGTTGACCAAGATCATTTTCACTTAGGACTAGTATTGGAGTGGACTAAGTGACTGCATGCATTGAACTTTACAATTGTTGTAAACGTAGTGACTTGTCCGAAGTCCAGCCTCAACGGAATTCAATTTCACGACCATTGATTCATTTAAGACCACTAGTAACTCGACAAGTTTAAAATGTATCAGAATGAGTATCTGGTGTGCAGTCCACCAAATTTTTCAAAAGCTAATTCTGACAAAAGCTTTACTAAAATTCAGATTGAGTTGATTTATGTCTCACAATCTCTCAATGTGGTAATAATTTTTTTTTTTTAAAAGGAAATCAGCCTCGTCTACTTCATTTTTAGTGAAACAACATTTGCTCTTATAATTTGCCACATTCTTTGCTCAGGCTCCAAAGTTTCTCTAGGCAATGGCTTGCCTTAGAATTTTGGTCAAGTATAGTTAAAATTAAGTTCCTGTCTATAGTTCCCAGAATCGGCTTTTTAAAAAAAAAAAATCATTAAAATGTTTATTTGCCTGTAGCATTCTGGCATGGATCTCATTCCTGAAACGGTCTCAAAGATTACAAACAGCTCTGCTTAACAACATAATATGGGATCCACGTCCACACCCACACGCATGTCATTATCCTCCCCCTTCTCCTCTCCCTGGCAGTCTGGGGAGAAATAAATTTCTCTTCTCACTCAGAAAACCTCAGCTCATCTGTCATTTTTCTTTTCACCTGCTGACTTGAAGCAGTTCCCTTCCTCTTCCTCTTCAATACCCTAAATGTGAGCCTGAAGACAGGTCTTCCCATTTATTGAAGAGCCTGCTAACAGATAGGCTCCTCCATAGGGCCAGCCCTTGTCCAGTTTTGTAATAGGAAGTATGAGATGCAGAGACAGGATTTCTGTACTGAGTCGTGAGTTCTGGTCTCAGCCGTGTTATTAATATTATACTCTCGCCCTTGGACACCTTATGAAACCATTTCTTGCTGCTATTAATCTAAAAATTAGAGCCAATACTAACTTTT
This sequence comes from Pteropus alecto, assembly GCF_000325575.1. Lineage (NCBI taxonomy): Eukaryota > Metazoa > Chordata > Mammalia > Chiroptera > Pteropodidae > Pteropus > Pteropus alecto. Next base: position 7,777,055 of record NW_006431919.1, on the reverse strand, counting down.
CCACTGAAGTCACAGGATGGTTGAGAAAAACAACAGAAAATACAAAGGAAAAAATATAAAGTGCTTCCTTGATATATAAGGTTAAAATAATCCAGCCTTAGAGGTCAGGCCTTGGGCTCGGGCTGTGCCCACTGACTGGCCCTCCCCATCCTCCCCCTTGATTTGGTGTTGCTGTGTTCCTTTGGCCCTTCTAGATGTCTACGGCCTCAGTTTGCTCCCATCCTTTGTCCCCAGATCTTCCCCAATTACTAGTCTCTCATCCTGATGCACTGCTCCGTGCTTTCTCAGAGAGATGATGACTGACTAATTGAGATAACAATCCAAGCTTGTGATGAAATGGGTCATAATGTGCTCCCTCTCCAGGCAACAAACACCAATCCCTGGAACACCATGGAAGTTATGTTCCTGAAAATATCAGGGTTGACAAAACCCTGCTCAGCAATGTCAAGGTCTTCTAACAAAGAGGAGATTGGAGGGAAATGGCATTATAAATAAATGTTTTAATACATACTTTTGAAATACAAAAAGAAAAAGATTCTAGAAGGTTTTTACTTCTAGATCACATTCACCTATGTTTAAAATCTACTTCCAGTGTCTTCTTGCTAAGAGTTTAGGATATGTCACTGTCAATTTCTAAGGCAGATCCTTCCTTTAGTTTTCTATTATACAAAATCTAGATTTTCTAAAATTATGGTCATAAATTGAAAGCCTTTCTGTTGAATCTGGCCCAAGGTTTTGTTTTGTTTTTCTACACAGTATTTTAAAAATTTTACATTTGAATGCTTTTAGACAGGACACGTTTTTTTCCTAATTGTCACAGTCCACACCACTGCCTGGCGTTCACCCTGGCTGACATTTGTATGTTAGCATAAAAAACACAGACCAGACTCAGAAACCCTATGTGCTAGTTCCACTAAGAGATAAAAGTAAAATGTTGCTCCAGCTCTTCCATGTACCAACATGATGGCCTTGGTCTCATCTCTTCTCTCTAAGCCTTAGTTTTTTCTCCTGAACAATGGAAGTACTATCATATTCTCTCTAAGACTGATGTGAGGGTCACTTAAAATAATGTACATGAATGCAATTCATCTATTGTAAAGTATACTATGGATGCATATAGTATTTTCAAGTAACAGCTTCCATCCAATGGAAGACTTCTGACTTCTAACACACTCATTCAGATACCCTGCATCCTAACACCATCTGCCAACCACACTTTGTAAATAGAAGAAATATAGGAGAAGACAAAGGGTCATTTACCTTGGTAGTTAATGCCCTATGTGGATTCTGTTTATATAGGACTAGCTACAATTTTTCAGCCTAAAAATTACTCTGCACAGTTGCTTAATGGCCCTTTTATCTTCTCTTTAATCACATCTAGGACTTCTCACCATTCCCCCATTAAAGTTCCCATTTGTCTCTTTGATCATCCTCTGATACTTATTTGTATGCAGAACCGTACATGACACATACTATGCTTCTGGGTTAGCCGAGAGCAATTGAGGCCAAACGTACCAAACAGCCAAGCAGAACGTAGAAAAATCAAATTACCTAATTACATAAAACATACATGCTTGTATGTGTTTGAGCATGAAATATATATATACTTAGGCATAGAACAATAAAAATGGCACACTCGCTGCTATGCTGGGAGCACTTTTACTAGAGCAGTGGCCCCGATCTGGCTTAAGGAAATTTAAAAAAATACATACAGATACTTGAACTCTGACACCAGAGATTCCAGTGTAATTCATCAGGGTACCATCTAGACACTGGTTCGCTTCAGGAAGCTCTTCTCCACCAAGTTAATCTAATGAGAAGCCAATTTTAAATAAGGCACAATCGATCGATACAATGAAACATTATACAGCCCTTAAAAAGAATGGCCAAAGTATGGAATTCTACCTCAATAGGATACTTGAACTCTGACACCAGAGATTCCAGTGTAATTCATCAGGGTACCATCTAGACACTGGTTCGCTTCAGGAAGCTCTTCTCCACCAAGTTAATCTAATGAGAAGCCAATTTTAAATAAGGCACAATCGATCGATACAATGAAACATTATACAGCCCTTAAAAAGAATGGCCAAAGTATGGAATTCTACCTCAATAGGAAAAATACCCAGAATACATTTTTAAATTTTTAAAAAAAAAAAAAAAAGCAAGGTGTAGGATAAAATGTAAGATACATTTGTGGACCAAACTCTCACCCTCAAATTAGATGATTAACACACATTGTGGAATCTCAATAAGTGGTTCTTAAACTAATAGAAAAAAATCCTATACAAATAAATGTCAGACTATGTAATGGTTACTCTTTCAGGAGTGAGATGAGATGAGGAAAGGGGCTACTTCTACTTTTCACTTTATATTCCTCTTTATTATTTAAATGTCGATAAACAGACTACACTATGTTTATAATTTTTAAAAGAGAGGAAAAATATTTGCTAGTGACACCCACTCACCTCACACACACTGCTTTCCAACTCAAATGTTCATCTGGCTGTTTAAAAAAAAAAAAAAAACCCACGATGGACGCTATACTGGCTGAATTTCTCTGCAGATCAAAAACACCCTGCATCTTTTCCATTCAGCATTCCATTAACATGTAACAGAGCCAAGTCCTGTGTGTGGGAAAGTGTGTCTTTGTGTGTGTGGATCCCGCTGGAGTTACAACGGCCCTTCCCTTTGGTAACTATTTAACACCCACATGCATCCTCAGGAAGGTCAAAAGGGAAAGGCAAGAATAAAAAAAACATGTTCTAGAAATGTTAACTAGCTCCCACTTCCAAAATGATTTCTCCCCACATTAAGTAACGACATCATGCATGCTTCCATGGGTGTCTGGTGGGTTTAATAAAATGAGTGGTGATATGGTCCACAGAAAAAGCGGGGAGCTGGCAGCATGCTTTTCATTGGAAATGAGGCACTGTGCTGGGAATAACATTGGATTTTACAACATAAATTTAAAAGTCATCATGCTTAATCCTGTGTCCTTTTCATAATTCATACAAGAGTCTTGTGGCCATTTTGAAATGTTAGTGTCCAAGGGAAAGACAAATCATGGAATTTCCATATTCATGAAAAATCAGCACCTTCTCAGATGATTAAAAAAAAAAAATCAAAATTCCATTCACAAAAGAGAAGATAGGTAATTTCCTGGAATTTTGTATTTGAAACTTCAATTTGAATCTTTCGTAGATTTAAGTGGCAAAGCATAAATTCTAATTCTAATCAAATTAGTATGTTTTAAGGCGTTTCAAGTGAAAGAAACAAGCTTGGGGGCCTCATGACGATACTGAGGAGGCATTTCTGAATTTTTTGTTGGCCTGTTTTGATAGATCTCTCCCTCTGAAGGAATGAATAAGTAAAATACAATACAATATTATATAATATAAAAACTTAGGAATCTTTAGACAATGCAGATTTTAATACTAGCTTTACCCTCAAGTCCCTGTGTATCCTCAAGGAGTTTCTAAAACGTATTATCATCCCTTAAAATATGAATAAAGATACCTGCCCACATAATAGAACTGTTATGGGAATAAATGTGAAGATACACAAAAGGTATTTTTAAAAGTTGAGACTATTAACAGAGGCAGCATAATATAAATAGAAATGATACTATCTAAAAATGAACTATGTCAGGTAACTTCCATAAGCCATTTCTTCATCTGTGAAATAGGGTGATTAATTGATAATTAAATCAACAAATATTTAGTGCCCCCAACATGCCAGGCACTGTTCTAGTTGCTGGGAAGGACACTTGTTCTATCCTGCCCACTCAGAGAGATCTCGCGGCATACAGAAAGAATCATCCATCGAATATGCTGGAAACCATGAGATGTTGTGCCCTGACACAAGATTATTATTCCCTTTTATTTTTTTGGTTGTTTAAATTTACTAAGCATCTGTTATATTAAAAGCAAAAAAAGAAAAAGAAAAAAATCTGCTTCTGAGAGCTTAAAGTCTACTGAGGTTGCTGAATACACTGATAGATTTTCAATCGTCTTTAAAAAATAAATGACACAGTATTATAAGAGAGTGATAGTCCAGCTTCTTGGACAACTCTGGGCTCACGAAGGATGCCTGTAGGAGACTGGTTTGGGCTGAATATGAATACTTGTGGGCAGATGCTTATCTGCCCACAGCCATTCCACAAATCTTTACTGAGCACTTACTATGTGACAGACCCTGTGCTACGCGCTGCCATGAGACACAGTCTCCAGGAAAACACCCATGGTTCTTGCTCACATGGAATTTAAACCATCCAATATTTGCCCTCAGTGCTTCCAAGCACAGGCTTTTTTGACTGGATATACAAAATGCTCCTCTAGACGGTCTAGACCAAGTGGTGTGCAGATAAACCACCTCCAAGGGGGTAGGAAGGAGAAGGGAAGGAACAAGCCCTCATTTGTAACATTTGCCAATTTCAATGGTGTAAATACTCCCACTGTAGATGATTTCAAGCTACCAATGGTTTGACAACAGGCTCAAAAAATTCCTGACTACTTAATCACTGGTTTTCATAGCTGTTATGAGCCAGCTCTAACACACTATTGGAGACCAAAGTGTTTTTGTTTCCTTTTAGCCTAAAAAATGTGAACATTTGTTAGATTCCTAACGAATATCCACCAAATGCCTCTTAATTCTAATCTAAATTCTTCCCCGGGAATCTACAAAAGTCTTTCCAGGGCAGGCTGTCCCCAAAAGTCCACAGGGCGATAGCCAGGGTGATTCCAGACTGGCCCCTCACCCTGAGATCATAAACGCCCAACTCAGCCAAAGAGCTCTGGAATGCTGAAATACCATCTTACGAAACAAAATTCTTAGGATTCAAATACAAAACAAACAAAAAATCAGCACATGACCCTTTCAAACTCAAGGCATGATTTCTAGGTTAAAAAAAAAAAAAAACCTCAAGTGGTTAGGAAATAATTAATGTCATAGTTGGAAAGAAAAAAACAAACAAGGTCCAAGAGCAAGGGACCGTGTCCATAAGTCCTTCACTCTGTAAACAGCTCTCACCGCACCAAACACATGCTAGTCCAAGGGAACGAATTTCCCAAATGCGTGTTGGGCGGGATTCAGAGGTCCTTACCTAATGAGAAAGCTACTTGCTATTCCGCAAAATACTCCAGCAAAAGTACATGCTGCGTTAAACTTTGCTGAATACCAAGTAAAACTGCCAAGTATTCATATTGGCAAGACACTACCCTGGAGAGGTATAAAATACATTTGCTCACCCTCCAGAAGCTTACAGTCTGGTTGGATTGAATTTATGTATACTTGCAAACGGGTGGCTTGAGGGAACAAAATTAGGCATGCCGCAGGCTAGTGACATGATGAGGGAAGCCCAATGAATTTCAAACCCCTTGAGGCTGTTTTTCAGGCTGTTTCCTGTCTGTTGTACCTACATCCTAGCCTCATCTCTTCCTCATACTCTCCACCACAGTCACAAGAAACTCCTCTCCCATGTGGCTGTCTTGGAGTCCGACTTTAGATCTCAACCTAAACACCGTTTTGTTGTTTTCTTTCTTCTAAAAAGCCTTTTCTGACCAGCCAATCTGTGTTTGGTGTAGGAACTTCAGGGTTCTATGTGAGTTCTACTATCCCTGGCTATGATGCACACCTAATTGTCATTTCCTGTTTACTTGCCTGTCCTCGTTAGTACCCCGTAAGTTCTGTGCGATCTCATTTGGACCATATACTGGGATAAATATTTCACGTGCATTGTTTCATCTGAGGCAGTCCTGCTACCATTATTGTTTTGCAGAAGAGGAAACTGGAGCTCAAAGAAGTTAAGTAACTAGTCTATTGATATCTTCTACGATATCAGTCAGGATTCTTGGTTGCAGAAAACAGAAGCCATTCCAGGTGGTTTAAGAAGGAATAGTTTATTAAAAGATATTATGCAGAAGCTCCCAGAAGACCGAGAACTGAATTTGGGTCCTCCTAGTCAGGTACAGACAGGTTCAGAGAAGAGTCCACTTACACCACTGCCTCCAGCACCCGTCCATCAGCATGTCTGACACCGGGGGCCACCGCTGTCTGAAGAGGATAGTCTTTCTTGCAATGAAGATCTGCGCCCCTGCCATAGCTACCCTCTCCCATTGGCCAGGGCTACCTCCAAGTCTCTTGCGGGTGCCCTAACTGCAAGGGAGTCTGGGCAACGCCACTGTTAGCTTCCCAGGCTCTGTAATAGGAACTTCAAGCTAATGGGGCACTGGAATTGGCACAGAGGTGCCGTCTTACAGTAACAGCTGTTTGCTTTACCCAGAACATGGAAGAGCCAGAATGGAAACCCGGACTTCAAAGTCTAGGAACTGAATTGCTACCCTGCCTCGTACAGGTAGACATCTGCGTGGGACCCAGCATTTCCCAGTCTCCTCAGGCCCACAATTCTTGGAATATGTGGTTCTCCCAGGTTTTTTTTTAAGAAGAGGAACACCTAAGCTTTAGGTCTTTGGGCTCTTCATAGTCCTCTTTTGTCTGTCCTGAGGATGAATAAAAAATCTCTATTAAATAATATAAAGTAAAAAAAAAAAAAAAAGAAGCCAGAAATGACTTTGAGGAGGCCATAGGGCATGATCTAGAAAAATGGTTAGAATAAAAATGAATAAAGGTCAATGTTAGTAGCTACCATTCATTGCTTAGGCATCTGATATATATTAGCCCTGATTTTCTCAGCAGTTCTGAAAGAGAAACACTATTAACCCCATTTTATAGATGCGGGTGCCTTGGCTTTAAGGTAAAAACATCTGATTAAGGTCATATAGTCAGGAAGTGGCAGAGACGGGACTGGAAGGTAGGTCTCTCTGCTCCCAAGACTGTACTTTCCTAGGTGCTGATAATGACAAGAAGCACAGATCCCTGAGTTAGACTCAAAGATTCAAATCCCAGCTTATTAGCCACATGGCCTTGATTAATTCATTTAAATTTGCTAGGCCTCAATCACTTCATCCATAAAATGGAGAAACTCCATCTTTCTGATGGAATTATTGAGACAATCGAATGAGATAATTTTGCCTGTAATCAGTGCCAAGTAAGACATTAGCTGCTGGCGTTATTATTGTTGCTATGTTATCATCAGCAGCATCATCATCGTCATCGTCATCATTATTATTACCCCATGCTGCTGCCTCTCTGAAAAACATCCTAGGAGGGCACATTGTACCTTGCATAAAAATGTTAGAGATGCCCATTTGTGTGGCACACTCCTGGGGCCATGGGATCTTCTCTCTCCCCGGAGTAAAGAGTTCCTGCAAGGAAGTAGTGGGCGATGAGGCTGAAGCTGAATGCAGAGCCATATTGCGCTGAAAGCTTTGAATTCCCTGGGAGATGGGCTCAATTGGGCCCTGGCAGAGACCTGCCTTGGGGGTGGTAGTCACAGAACTATTCCCAGATGCTATGCTTCACATCCTCGCCCCAACACAAAAGGAAAGGATGAGTGACACCTCAAACAACTTTGGAGAGTCTAACAACAATTTTCAACTTCAAACGGGCCACACATAAAAGTTGAAGACTTTTGCTACAAACCCAGCCACTGGGAAATCACTGCCTGGCTGACATTAATTCCCTAGTTGCTGTGAAGCTGTTACTGAAAATGCAACTTTTTTTTTTTTATTCTAAGCCCTTTACCATTTCAATCTAGGGCCTGGGCAATGTGGAGCAAACCCAAGTCAGGGCCTGCTTTAATCCCCAAACTAAGCATCGGTGGTAACTCTCTACAGGGAATTGAGGCCCAGAGGTGAGGGCAGGGGCAGATGAAGGGCAATTTGAAATTATTTAGATCCTACTAGGATTTGCTTTCTGTATGTTGGCATCAAATACAACGGGTCACTATTATTGTTGTTGGTACTGAGATTTTTTTTAAGTTTTAATCTCACATTATATTTTTATAGCATTTTGGAGTCTATAAAGCTGATCTATGTATGTTGCCATCTTTGATTTCATTAGATTGGGGGAGGATTGGACCCGTTCAGATTTAGAGTGGCAGTTAGAAATAGAAGGAACCTACGAGATCATTCTAGTATTGCTTTAAGATGAGCCATCTCTGGAAAAGGTGATGATCATGACCTCGCTGCCAGGCAATGTGAGAATTTGGAACAGCTTCCTGATCACCAGACTTCTAGATTGAAAAATTCACTGAGTATCACTTATTGCAATGATATGTGGCATTGGGGACTAGGGGAAAGGTAAAACCCTGATTTTTGAGGAGATTTCAGTCTAGTGGGAAAATAATCAGCTACTTAGGTAATTAGAGCAGCAGAGAACAGATGAGGTACAGTTCAATGCAGACTGAGATAGAAAGATCTCTGCTCTGAGTTTCAAGCTGGCATGGAAATTTCCAGGAGACACATAGTTTTAGTGTTTTAGATAAATATGGCACAGGCCCATTATTTTTTCAAAAATTCACACAAGGTAGAAGAGTACAAAGACAAAAGTAGAATTTACCCTGAGATGCCACTCCTCAGAGATAAAACAATGTAAAAACCCTGTTTAACATCTTTCCAGATATCTCTCTGTAGCATCTGATTCTGCATAGCTGTAAGTGTGGATACGACTAAACACACAGATACATATAGAGGCAACCACACTCTACATGCTAACTTGTAAACTCATTTTTTATTTTACAATGTGACATAGACAAGTGTTACTATCAATAAAAAGAGGATGACTGTATAATTTTTAGAAGTTGAATACTATTTCACTGTATTTAACCAAGTACCCTTTTGATGGTCATTTAGATGGTCTGCAATTCATTATAAACAAGGATGTGTTGTAGGTCCTTATGATGCATCTTGCACACTTAGTTATCTCTCGAGCATAAAGTCCTAAAAGTGAGATTGGTCTGGAGGACCCACACTGCTGATTTGATACAACTTGCTGAGCTGATATGAAACTTCTTAAATTTTAGGTCCGAGACATCCAGTTATGGGAGTCTCCCCCTGCTTTCGAGCTCACTGTTAGCTCCCCAGATTCTGTAAGACAGACCAGGATAGAGAGAATGTGGGGGCAGGAGACACACCTCACATGCGCCTCGCTCTGTGAGGTGATTTACGCACATTATCTAGTGTAAGCCACACACCACTCTGAGAAGTTGCTATCACCCTGTCCATTTTATATAACAAGACTTGGCAACTCAAAAGTGGGTAGATTTCTCAAAGAAAGAGGGAGGTCTAACATTGAAACTTGAGCATTCGTGGGGTCACAGAATGCTATGGGTACCTGGAGGATGAGTAATAAAAGTGGGGTGAAGACAAGCTTTATCTGCTTTGAATGTCTGCCCTCAGCTATTCCTTTGTCCTATTCCTAACACCTATTAGAAACCAGAGCCAAGGATGGGTGCCGTGCCAACACTCCCTCCATAAATGGTAGCACCTGTTTGTGGCTCCTAAGGTTGGCCTTTATCCTTTATCCTTTCCATGAGGCTGACTTTTTCATGAGTTTAGGTCTGAGAAACGAGTTAGTTTCCTATTTCTCCAAGATCTTAAAATAGAAAAGATCAGCCAGAAGCTATGAGAGGAAGCCAGCCAAGGTGTATGTTTGCTGGAAATAAAACTGGTAGACCCTTTGAGGCCAGAGGATATGGGCTCGGGGCTTTTCCTCACCATCTGTTTCAGTCTCCAATGTGTCTTGATAGATGGTTTTCGCTTATTACCCATTACTCACCTCATCTCTCTCCCTGAGCTCTGTTCCTTGAAATATGGTTCTCTCATTTGAATAGCAATGACTAAGTGTATTGGAACTTACTTAAATACGTTCTAAAAGCATTAAATTGGGAACACACAATTCAGCAACGTACAAATTGCCAAACTCTAGTAAAAGTTGAAATGATTAAAACAATTTAATGCATGAAACATGCATTCAGGAAGGCAGAGAGAGAGAGTAAATTTTTCCAGTGTAATGTCAGCCCAGTGGTTGATATTTCGGAAGAAGTGGGTGGAGGCCATTGCCAAGAGAAAGTGAAATAATTGATGAAGACCCAAAGGAAAATGCCCTTGATCTTAAAGTTATTACTTCATTTCATGAAATACCTTTAAAAGTCAACGACAGACTATAAAGTCAGAAAGTCAATTGTTTTTCTTTCCCCTTGGATACAATTCCAATATGTGCATATAAACACGTCAGGCAGTCCTCTAGAAAAAACAACAACAACTATAGTTTGGGGTCTGGGTCATGGTTTCAAATAGCTTTATTATTCTCGTTATGAAGTGGACACTCAGGTATTTGGCCCAAGATTTTTATCCACACCCAAGTGACTGGGTGATTTATAACTTGCTATCCACATTCTCATAGCTGTTTGTTCAATTTTAAAGCCTCAAACTAGGCTTGACATTTACTCTATCAGGAAAAGAAAAATACACACACACACACACACACACACACACACATACGCATGCTCAGCAAATTCATGTCATTGACTAACCACCATTTCAAAGTGCCTCTGCCCTGGAACCAGATTTCAGTTATAGCTTCTCCCTCTCTCCCTCTCTCCCTCCCTCCCTTCCCCTTTCCCTCATTCCCTTCTTCTTCTTTACATCCTCCTTTTCTTATTCTTCTCTTCTTCTTCTCCTTCTCCCCTCCCCTTCCCTTCTCTTCCTTGTCTCTCTTCCTCATGATCAAGGAAATAAATAACTGACTTAATCTTGCCTTATTCCAAATGATTTCATCCTCTTTTGCTTTGGAAATAGTGCTGAACATCTTCGGAAAAGATGTGTCTTGTGCGACTGCTGATCCCGGTACTTCCTGCTTCGTAAGCCAGGATTACCTCCTCAACAAGTGCACCCATGAAGCATCATGAACAGAAAAATAAAATTCGAATCTTGTGCATTTTTTCAAACAGATAAAAATTCCCTTCTTCTTTCATAAATAAATAAGTATTTATTAAACTTCTCTGATGGTAGGCCTTGTCACTCATCTTGGAGCTATGGCAACAGGTAAGAGAGAGATGACTGCTGACTCCACTGAGCTTAGAGTCCAGTCGATCAATACTTACCCTGAGAAACCATGGTGTGGCTATGGTCTGTTAGCATCCCAGCATTTATTTCTCCATGTATGTGTCACCATGGGGCCCATGAGAATTAACATCTTTTTAGCTCAAGAGGTAGGCCATGATTGGCCTAAATTAATTAATATAATTTCATTCTTATTGCCACAGTTATTGTATCAAGGATGGGCACATGAACTGTGTTGTTCCTGTCTAACTGAGGAGTCTTTCTTAATGATTGAGGAAGACTAATTCCTCTCTCTGTCTCCCTCCCTTTCTTTCTCTCTCTCTTTGCTGCCCATCTCTCCACCACTGTTGGACATGAATGAGGAAGCAACCAGCTATTCAGTGGCCATGAAATGAGCCAGCCCTAAAGGGAACATGAAAAGCAAAACAAAGAATAGAAAGAAATCAGGTCCTCGGTAACATGAGTAAGCTACTAGATCAAACCCCACCTGAAGCTTCCAGACTTTTGACTATTCCCTTTATCTATACACCAGTTTTAGTTGAGCTTTCTATCACTTAGAGATGAAAGAATACCAATACACAAAGGTTTGACCTAACTAAAATTTGACACATTATATATCAAATCTATTTGATTTAGGCTGTTTTTGATGAGAATTATTATAAATTATATTATGTACTCGGGTACCTTAAGAATTATATCAAATAAAGAACGTGCCAGTGCTCTTATAATCCTAAATATCTCATATTTCCATAGTACTCTGACACCTTCACAAACTATTGACATGGGTTGGATTGTTACCCACATGCTAAATATTTCTGAATATTGTCCTTTTCTTAAGAGCTGCTTTCTGTAGTTTTATAGTTAAAATCCTAGCTTCTTTGTGAAGGTCCTTATGCCAGCCTTGAAGAACGAGCCCTTCCCTGTCATTTATTGCTTATAAATCTGTTATAAGCTAAGAAACCAAATAATCAAACCTGTTATAACTATGTCTAAAATAAGAGTAAATGGACACTAAGTAAATGCCTTGAGGGTTGGGGGAGCAAGTCTCCTGCGAATCACAGGTTCCTAATCCTGTTCTTGGAACTCTAAAGTTCCATAAAAAATCTTGGAAACTCCCCAGAGGGGATACAGAGTCATATTAGTTGTGGGGTCCTGGGACCCTCAAATCCTGCTTCAGTCAGTACATCTCTATTTTTATCTATTTGAAGCAGATAAATAGGGTTCTGAAAAATATTTCGTTTGAAAAAAATAAAGGATTCAATTATTTAAAAACAAAAATGAAAACTGTTCCTCCATACAAATTTATAAGACAGAATATCATTCTGCCAGTCTATTAGTTCTTCTCAGGTAAAATATTTTATGTAGTAGATATATCCTTGGAAACTGACTTGTACAGTTCCAACAAGGGCAAGAAATATAAGGATTGGAATATCTGCCTTGTAGACACCAATACCTCAATTTAGTTTTTACAAATGTTGCTTCTTCATATTTCACCTCAACAAAATTCGTCTTAGCAAGGTTAATAGTCTACCATGTTCCATTAAATCTAAGATGTCGCTAGTTGTAAGATACACCATAATTCTACATAGCATTAAGATAGAAAGAGAAGGAGGGAGGAAAAGCTGCAATTAAACCATAAACTACAGGTGCGTTTTGTGCACCACTCGACATGTGCAGTCTTTGGCCAACTTCTATCTTACTTTACGCCCCAGACTTTCTCTGACACTGCAGTGTGAGATGCCTGCAATTTTGGTACTTGCACCCTTGGCAACAAAAGATGTGGGGAGGTCATGTCCCATGTCCCACGTCCCAACCAACTGTAGACAGTGTCCTCAGGAGATGATTCTTAGCCACATTTTATAAGGTTTTCCACAGAAGGTCTGGATGAATCACTAGTCACCTAAAGTCCTGGCTAGTCAATACCACGACCTTGTACTGACATTCTCTCCTAACCTGTTCACTCACACATGGCTGGTCCTCGAATCCCATTCCCAAATAAACTACCTGCATGCAGCTGCAACCAATAGTGAGTCTTAGGCAGGCACTATGAATAGTAAGACACATCCCAGTTTCTGAGATGTTAAATTGTGAAATCATTTGCATCTTAGAATCATGAAATATGGTAATTTATGAGAAGAAAAACCAAATTTGTTAAGTAAACAAAGTGATATTGAGGACAAGCACCTCGCTCGAAAATAAATTAATTAATAAAGCAATTTTCTTTGTAAAAGGCTCTGCTTCAGTGCCTCCTGCTTTGCATCTCTAGCTATGGCCCTGGGCAATTTCCTGCTG
>NW_006431919.1:7757065-7763774 GCF_000325575.1 Pteropus alecto | reverse complement strand
TCAATAACTACGCTTTGCTCCTGTAAGTTTCTCAGCCTTCAAAGAGAGATTGGATTATGTTCACTTCACTCTCTGCAGAGAGGCGAGATAGTCCATTAGAGACTTAGAGATCTTTCTTCAAACCTATTTCTGGGTGGTTTAATAAGTGGCACCTCCATCTACCCCAGTGTTCATAACAAAAACTAAAAATCACCACTGATACCTGTTTCTAAGCCACAATATTCATTTCATTAGCAAGGTATGTGGAGCTTGTCTCCTTCAGATTTCTCAAACATGTACACTTTATCTTTGCTGCCACCACCTACTCCACCAATTCCATGCCACCATTATCTTTTACCTGGACATTCATTGCATCTGAACCGATCCCCGCTTTGCTTCCACTTTACTCTGCCTCAACCCATTTCCCATACAATTCCTTCCTTCCATCCATGCCCCACCCCCGCCAACCCCCCATCCTCCTTAGTTCTACAAAATATTTATTGTGTGCTAGGCACTGGCTAGAGTTTGAGGATTCAATGCTGTACCAGAAAAATATTGTCTCTTTCCTCATGAATCTAACATACTGGTTTGAAAATCAGAGTTTTTTGTTTGTTTGTTTGTTTGTTTTTTAAAGAAACCACCATAAATCTGGACATTTCACTCCTTTTCTTTAGTGGTACCTAATTGCATTCGAAATAATTGTTCCAAGTTCCTTAGCAAACCCTGTAAGGGTCTCCATGATGAGGCCCACGATTTCTTCCCCTCCAATCTCAAGTCTTGTAACATTTCCCTTCCTGAACCTCCTTCCCACCTGCATCCATTCTCTGGACTTGAGCTATTCCAGCTTTCTATCAGGTCCTTTGGTTCCAAATTCCTTCCTATCACCATACTTCTTCTCCAATGGAAATATGATTCCATCTCTTCTTTCCCTTCCTCGGGAAAGTCTTCCATGAAAACTACATGAGGCTGAATCCTACTCTTTTAAGAGCTCAATACACGCTGTTGCACTCATTAGAAGTTTCAGAAAATAATAATCTCTCTCTCTCTCTCTTTTTTTTTTTTAATTTAAGGTCTATGTTCTTTGTTAGATTGGCGGGAGAGCCTTGCTCTTTATTTTATATCCAATTATTAGATCTGTGCCTTTCACATACTAAATGTTCCAAAATAATTGTTGAATGAGTTTCATGAAGGTTTTCATGATATTGAAGTTACAAGAATATTGAACAATGATTCAGGAGGCCAGGGATCTACTGTTTACCCTTCTTACTCTTTGTGAGTTACACCTCCTTCACCTGTAATATAAGCAGATGACTGCAGACATCTAAACTCCCTTATGGTTTTAAGTTTCAATGACTATAGACATAGAAGATTTAATAATGTAGAGGATTAACCCTCCAAATTCTAGTTTTCCACAGCTTCCTGAATTTTAAGCATACTGGTGCTTCGTAGCCCTCCCTGGTACATTTTGAGGAATCCAAATTGAAAATATTTAATGCACAAATACAGTCTTGCTTTAATTGTGATATGTGACATGATAATATACACAGACACGCATATTTAATATATATGATATGTTATATATATTAAATATGTATAATATAAATCCTATATATTAAATCAGTTGAAAATTTTACTTGAGTAAGTAAAATCAAATTTTTATGGTAGATTCTGAAAAGTAGCTTGAAAGAAATAGTATAAAATTTTTAAAATGATCCCTAAATTAGTATTATAGAATTATAAATCATTAGCTTTCAGATTTTTATAACATTCTTCTCAATAATTTAAGCTAACAGTTTATTGAGCAACTGTCATAGTTTAGAAAAATATTCTGTTCAATGTAAATATAGCCATACTAACTTTTCTTTGTTACTATTTTAATGATATTTCTTCCTTTTATCTTTTCCTTTCAACCTAGCTGTGATTTAAAATTTAACTTGTATCTTTTATAAATGGTATATAGTTGATTCTTTTTTAACAAATTCATTTTCTTTAAAGAGTATTTAATCCATGACCTTTGTTGTAATTACCACACTCACTGGCTTTCAGTTTCTATTTTTCCCATTATTCTTTTTTCTGTACTCTTGCTTTCCTGCTTTCATTTGGATTCTGCAAATATTTTTTTATTCAATATTTTCTCCTCTATTAATTTTTTAGTTATATATGCTTTTTCAAGATTTCAATATGCATCGCTGAGTTTAATAGTCTATGTTAACTTAGGTCTTTTACCACTTCTTGAAACACAAAAGAAACATTAGTTTCACTACTTTTTTATCCTTCTATCCTTTGTGCTATTGTTGACATATTTTTTTACCTCTATGATGTTATAGACTTCACAAGATAGTTTTATCATTGTTGCTTTAAACAGTTAACATTTGTTTATATTTACCCATCTGTGTGCCTTTTCTAACCCTCTTTATTTCTTCCTGCTTTTATTAGGAATCACTGTCCTTCAGCCTGAAGAATTTCTTACAGAAGTTCTTGGAATGTCTATTTGCTTGCAATGAATTCTCTTATATTTAGTTTGTCTAAAAAGGTCTTTCTTTCTCATTCATTATTAAATAATATTTTTGCTGGGTATAGAACTAGTAACTGGCAATTTTTTCCCCTCTCATCACTTAAATGATGTAATTCCATTGTCTTCTGGCTCCAGTAATTTCTAAAAGGTTAGTTATTGTTTCTTCTTTGAAGGTAATGTTTCTTTTTCTTCTGGCTGTTTTTAACATGCTTTTCTTTGTTTTTTGATTTTTAAAAGCTTAAATAGGATTCGTCTAGTAGTTTGTTTTGCTTTTATCTTACAGTTTTCATTAAGCTTCTTGAATCTATGGGTTAATAGTTTTCATCAAATTTGGAATTTAGTGACCATTCATTATCTATTCAAATACTTGCTTCTACCTCACTGTCCTCTCTCCTTTTGGAGCTCTAACTACATGTATTATACTTTTTGATTGTTTCCATATGGCTCTTGTTCTTTTCATGCTTTTTTTCCCTTTTATGCCTCAATTTGATATTGTCAATTAACCAGTCTTTGAATTTATTAATTATGTCTTCTGCTATGCTGACTCTTGTTTGAAGACTGTGTTTCAAAGTTCTAGGATGTCATTTGGTTATTTTTATATACTATAATTCTTATGAATTTCTAATATTTTCCATATTTTCATCTATTTTACCCATTTCTCTTGTATTTTTTTAGCACATTACCTATAATTATTTTAAACTCTTTATCTGCAAACTACAATATCTAGATTATCTACAGGTCTGTTTCTATTGGCTGTTTTTTTTTCTTGACTATTGCTCATATTGCTTGCCTCTTGTCTGTCTAGTAATCTTTATTTAATGCTGAACAGCTGAGATAAAAGAACCATAGAGTCCCTACATGGTATCTTCTATCAACAGGGGTTCCCCTTTCCTCTGTTAGAGAAAGTAAGGAGCTGATCACTGTAATGCTATCAGGGATTATTTGAGTTGTGATGCGGTTGCTGTTTTAGTAAAGCTTATTCTATCTTTGGTTCGTCAGGCACGGCCCTCCTGGACTCTTGACTGAGAACCTTGATGTCTCAATTTCCTGAACTCTGAAAATGTAACCTCTACATATTTTGAATTTAGTTCCTTGGCTCCACATCTTATACAAGTAAAATATTTAGCAAAAGTCTTGAGTAGGAAATTGGTTATGTTTATTGTAGGCTTCCTCCCTCTTGTGGGATTTATTCTCCTAAACACCTAGGGTGACCAATTCATTTGGTTTGCCTGCAACTCTACTGGTTTTGAATTTTAAATGTTCACATTCTAGGAATCCCTTGTGTTTAGAGATCCCCTATTTTCCAGTTTATCATGCTAGCTCTTGACTGTCAAAAACTCTGCTGATTTATGAGTCCTCCATAAAATCCTTCAATTTGGTTTATGTCCAATCCTTATGGTAATCTTAGAATTTACAAATGTCTCCAGTTAAGAAAACTACTAGTGACCATTAGATTTCCTATAAAAGGATCTTCCTTCCCTGGAAATTTAGTTTACCTAGTTTGAGTTACTTCTACAGCTCTCTTTTGTTTTCAAAAGTTGGTTTTTTAAATTTATCCTTTTTTTCCTGGCTAGTACATACCCTATTACAGCCAACCTTGAAGCAGGAGCCCAAAGATTATGGCTTTTAATATGTAAGCTTGTGAGATAGCTGCTGTCATTATCTCCACTTTATAAAGGGATCAGGAAGGTTAAATGAGTTTCACATGATCCCGTAGCTTGGCAGAATCTACCTAGAATCTAACACTGTCAAGTTCCAGAGCTTTTATTCTATAAACTATAACAATATCTTTTTTAAAACCTAGGAAACTGAAGTTTAGGAAAATCAATTGATTTGCTCAGGGTCCCTGGGAAGTTTGAGACAAAGCCAGGATAAAAACCCAGAGCTCCTGACCCTAGGTCTAGAGCTGCTTTCAGTCTTATAAGAGGACATACAGCATCATATATACATAGAAAACTGTCAATACTATAGATAAAAGTATTATACAAAGGAAAAAGGCATGCAATGAATTTCATTCATCATTGATTGTTATTCTATATGTAAAGGGCTTCACTCATTTATCCTGTGCACACACTGTCACATTTTCTGCAAGGGCTGATATCACATAAATATGACTTCAACAAAAATTCTTTTAAAAGTGTATGTTCTCAAAAATCAATAAATAAAATATAGTCTTCAAATACGCTAGTTGCAATGCCTTTTTCTTTTCCAAGTGGGATTGCTTTACCTCATAAAAAATCACAAGAGAGGTGGAACTCTTCTAAAGCAAAGCCACTAAGAATACTGATTTGAAACGATGGAAGGGAAGTTGGGGAGGATCTTAAGCTGTTATTTAAGAACTTATTTCTTTTAACTAGGCTAGTCTGGTTCCTTTGCTGAGAGTCTCTTTCTCCGTCCAATAAAGGAAATATCACCACAGTGACTGAGGAAGTGACTCCCTTTTTGTGGATGTAGAACAAGACAATGCCAAAATGATGGAATTTGGAGGCAGAAAATAACCACCTGCCTCCAAATGTCTCCCTGTTGTCTTGTTCCATTTTCTGAACTTCCCACTATTAGGGCTTCTCCTTTGGAAAAAAAGCCCTGTGTTGGTAAAGTTGATAAAGTTAAAATGAAAATATTTCCTGGGATGGAAGGTGGAAGTGAGTAGGTCAATAGGATTTCACAGCAGAAATAAAGTCGGGGGCACTGTGAGGGGATGTTGATAAGCCAAGGGACAGTGCTATCAGCCAAGGAAATGCTGGGACCTTAAAGAGCAGGCGTGACTGATTCTTCCCGCTCCTTCCCAGCATCCATTGCCCTAATATGATCTCCAAAGAAAAACAGCTTTGGGTTGTTCCTCTTTATGACTTGCGTTGTGCCACAGCCCATCTACTCAGGAATTACAGGAGTAGCTCACATTGGCTGTTTAGATTAACCCAAATTGTGCTCTGTGTTAGGAACTAGGAGCTCAAAGATGGATAAGGCCACTAGTTAGAGATGCAGATTCACACTCAGCCATCATGTGGAGTGCCAATTACATAATAGGCATTATTTTGAGAGCTTGGAAGACAGTGATAAAAACGACTGGTATTTTTAGTAATAGTAATTTTCGGAAGCTTCTATACCTAGGAATGATGGAGAATAACTGGCCAGAAAAAAATAACACATAAGCAAACAAACAAACAAAATACACACATTTACTATGCTTTCAATGTCACCGATTTTCTCTGAATTTCCTCAGAGCATATCTAATACCTCAGCAGAGAAGTGAACAGTACTTCACATGCCTATGGCTACTAGCATCCATCCAGATCGATGTGTTATAATGTCCCTATTTCTCTGAGTCAGCCCCAAATAGCTTAGCAGCTGTGTTCAGGCAGTGGAACTCTGATGCTGTATTCCCAGGTGGGTGCCATCCAATCTCTATCTTAACATGGTTCTAATGTAGTTCTCATTAGTGAGTCAAAAAGAGGGAGAGAGAGAGAGAGAGAGAACCAATATGGAGGATGGGACAGAGAGAGAGAGAGAGAGAGAGAGAGAGAACGAACCAATATGGAGGATGGGACGAGCTGCAGGGGTTGGAGAGAAGAAAGGGGTTGGAAGCAGTTAAGGCTGAAGAGCGCACAGAACTTGATGAACTCAGAAGCCTCTGCGACTTTTGAGAAACTTCATCAAAATTCTCATCTTCAGAAATATGCAATAGACTGACTTCCTTTTGCAAGACATCTGTGAAAGTCAAGACACTCTACAAGCTCATAACAGAAGGGACCCTTCCTCCCTACTGGTTTCTAGTCTGATATTGTCCATGAGGAACTAATCAGCAGCCATCAAAAATCAGCTCCAACATGTCCTTCCGCATCACCATGTACTTCTACATGCTCGAAGGTGGTGAACTTCATTTTCTTCTGTTTTTGTGGCTACCGTGTGTGGACCTCTATTTGTGTACAGCCAATGAATGGTAAATATCAAGTCTTTGACTTTCTCAGACTTGTGGGACTGCTGTAGAAAAAATAAAAGGCTCTCAATAGTTTTATTCTCCTTTCTTACACTGACCTCTCCTCTCTGTTTAAAGTTCTATTACCTGGTGTACAGAGAAGTAATAAAATGCAGCGGAGCACAGTACAAGGTTAAGATGTCATATACCCACATTGGGGTATATTATGAAATGGTTCCATGAGACCCAGAATCAGCCTCAGACCTCAAACCTGAGACCCCTGCTCCCCTTCTCCTGCT
>NW_006431919.1:7745120-7757021 GCF_000325575.1 Pteropus alecto | reverse complement strand
TAGCATTTTGTAAACTAACTCCATCTTCCCTAGGAATATAAATAGTATGGCTGTTGATATTGCAGTCTTCAGCATCAAACTGTCTCACTTGAAATCCCAGCTTAACAATTCACTAAGTGTGTGATCTTGGTGAAATCACTTCACCTTAGTAAGCCTCAGTTTCTTCATCTGCAAAGTGAAAACTAATAATAATACCTATCTCGTAGGGTTGCCTTAGAAATTAAATAGAATAAGTTTGAAAGCTCTTATCACAGTGCCTAGCAAATGGTAAACATTAAAGCATGTTTGCTGCTATATCTATATATGTACACATGCACACACACAGCTATATCCTACAGGGGAGAAGCTCAAGAAGTTCAATCAAGAACTTGAGTAATATGTAGGTACACATGTTTGTGTGTACATGTGTGTAGGAATACATACATACACATATTTTTAAGCTCAAGTTCTTGTCTTCATCCTCCACCTGGCATAACAGGACATGCCTCCCCTGTGAAGTGCATGATCTTTCGTCACCATTGTGTGCCAAGTACAGCATGGCCCTTGGGTGAGTTAAACCACTGGCGCCTGAGACAAGGGAAGCCAGCTGAAGTAGGAAGCAGCAAGTCTATGAATTTCTCTGCTACTTCTAAATCTCTGTGAGTCTTTTGCCTGTTAGATTATCACTTGTTTTATCTAATTTATATCATTTTCCTCTATCTCGGGCATTTATTTCTCTCTTCCAGAACATGTTGCGGTGCCTCCTCTACTGATAGCACACACTCTGTTGATTCCCCACAAATGTCTCCATTCCTGGCACCCAATCACACTCTCCTAGCAGCATCCCTCCACGATGGGGTTCTGTATCTGCTGAGTCTCCAACAAAATGGACCCCAATGGGCTCTCAGCGTCGCCCCATCTCTCTTCTCCTCCACGTCTCCTCCGCTTTCTCCCTTGGTGTTCTTCCTGCAGCATCTCGGGCTCTGCCCCATGTGCACACCTGTCATCAACCTCTTTGATCTCATGATTGTTCTGTCTTTTCTCAGTAAGCTCGTGGCTCATTATAATATTAGCATTCCGTAAACCCACAAGCATGCACAGCGCTGTGAACACCCGCGTATCCATACGCACGCAGAACGTTACATGAGAGGACGGTAGGTACAGCAAACATATAACGAGAATCACAAATTTTTCACTTCATGCTGAGGAATCAACACATAGGTGAGGCCAAATCAGAAAGTAGTGACTCTAACATTTCTTTTGATTGCAGACCCCTTTAAGAATGTTCTGAAAGCTATGACATATGCATGGCACCGTATAATTTCAGTTTAGATCCCATATGTCTTTAATCCCCCCGTTAATAGTCTCTGTTATAAAGGGATAAATTGAGTGCTGTAGGAAGTAAATAAGTAAATAGCTGAACATTCGTACATATGTACATGCCTACATACATAGATAAACGGTACTATTTATTGAGTCCCTACTATGTGCCTAGAACTTCACATGCCATGTCTCTGATTTTCTCAATACCATTGCAAGTTAGATATTCTGTTCCCACTTTACAAAATGAAGAAACTAAAGCTCAAATAAATCAAACATTTTATCTCAAAGCCATGCAGCTGGTAAACAACTGAGAGGAATTTGGGCTAATGCATCATTCTTCTCTCTAGTCCACTCTGCTCCCTGGTCTTTGGACCTCATAACGGGCTCCAGGTTGGCACTATCAATTGTCCAAGCCACTTTATACTGAGTGGCATCACAGTGAGGTCCCTGATCATTTACAGAGTTGATTCACATTACAAGCTTTGGTTTAATGCCAGGAGGATGACTAGAATTAGCTGCAGATGGTTCTATACTAGCTGTAGTCATCAGCTCTAACATGCCACTTAAATCAGACTTGCATAGCTGTCTTCGGAGCATCCTAGACAATGCAATTTCCATGCCCCAAAACCTCCACGTAATTTACTCAGAAACAGCCCTGCATTTGGTTTCAGTTTTCCATAGACTTGTCTCAATAGAGTTGGAAGGCTTTGATGCAGTGCTTAATTTTCAATGCCTATTGTCTTTCTATAAAAGAGCACACACAAGTGTAGCCTGACGCACCTTTGAAGCTGTCATCATGTCAGCATTCTGACATGTACTGACCGTAAGATTTGCCTTCCCATTCTAACTATTTCTACTCGAGGAAGGAAATTTACACAGTGGGAAAATATGTTGCCCTTTGCTTTGTTTCCTTTCATTCTGGGGGAGAGTTATTCATGTGTGTCTTGAATACAATAAGAAATAGCCCACGCTACTATCAGGATGTTCTCGGAAACGTTATTTCAAGCTTTTATTCTCCTAGCTGGATTCCACTGTAATTCTCACGTGGCAGAAGTAAACTATTAATAGGATTCCAACATTTTTTTTTTCTCGTAGACCCCGGAGAAGTCTCCTTTGCCATGTGAGTGAAGGGCAGATTGTATCTTGACGTGACACATCGATTTAGTTTCCAAAACAGTAACTTTACTAAATAAATCATTTCAGCACTTGATTGTTATTTATACATGCAAATCTGGTTTTCATTTGTTGGCCCCGGACAGGAGGAGAGCTAATAATCTCATCAAAAGCTGAATATTTTCCATTTTGGAAATGGCACAAAGTTCATAATCACATGACCCGAACTCTGCCATGGGCGGGCGAACCAAACACCTCCCTAATACATCCTGCAGACTCGCAGCACTGAGCTAGGACCCTGGGGAGCTTGCAAACATGAGTCTCGACTCGGGCCAGTGAGTCCTTGGCCTTCTTCCTAGCTTCATGTTATCTGTTTCCAGTGGTGATATACTGAGAGGAAGAATGTGGGAAAAGGTGAGAACGAAATGGGTAATTTAAAATCTTGGGCATTCATCTAGTCGTATGAGCTTCAAAATAAATGGAAGGAACTGAACTTGTAAGTCGGGTTTCTCTCTAGTAAGAAGTCTTATCATATCTGGAAGAGGTTCTCACGTAACAAGCAGGGATATATGAGCTCTAAGAAGATACATCTATCTCTAGTAGTCCCCACACTGGTATGAAAGCCCACCAGTAATTCCTCATTTTAAGCACTGTCCTCTCTTTTATAATTCTCTTTTAGTGGCAAATAATAGTTCCACACGCCTTTCCTGGCAGGATGGGTTCTCTGTCCTCGTCATTCCCTCATCCTCCTTATCCTACTTTTGGGCTATGAGGGAACAAGAGAGAAGCTCATGTGTTTACTGGTGCCTCATTGTTACTCTGATGCTTTGAGCATGCGGAGCAAAAGAGCCTTGTTGGCTTAAAGAAGAAAGATTCTGCTCTGAAACAGGACTGTCTCTATGACAAGGGAGGCTGGGAGACAGCTGGGAACCTGGGAGAGGGTAAAAAGGACAGACAGAGTGAGGGAGATCAAAAGAAAACACCGAGGGGCCACGAAGGGCCACTTGAGAGAGTAGGAAAGACACCTTTGCAGCCTCCTTTGGATTCTAAGCTGTCTCCAAAAGGCTGCAAGTAATGTTGTACCTTTCCTGTCGGTGGACCCAGCCTCTAAGCCTTCTAGTTTTGGGGGGCGGGGGGGGGGGGCGGTCAGCACCATTACTTACTGCATTAGGTGGCTGTTCTTTCCAGAATGTTCTAGCCTCACAGGCTAAAGCTCAGAAAAGAGAAAAAGAGGAGGAAGAGGCCATAGGGTAGGCTGTGAAGGAAGTAGACGTTTGTTCTCTAAACGAAACTTTGGCTCAGGGCCAGCCTCATTTGGAAATTTGAACAAAGATCCTCCTTCTGCAGAAAAGAAGAGTTTTTCTCTCCTCCTGGAGAAGTCCTTGGTGGGCTGATTCAAGGCTTTTTGGGCGACTTTCCACCCCCTTGAAAATCCATCAGACAACTGACTGTGTAACCGTAGCTCCCAGGTGTTCACAAACCATCTAGACTTGTGGGGAGATGGCTGCATGGTGCCAGCATGGATTTTACAGGCAATCGAAGAGGGCAGGGCGACATCCGCGTCAAGACCAAAGACGGGGGACTCAGAAGCCCTCTCTGGCAGCACGATCTGGGGCTCCAGAGAGTGTCCTCTCATCTTCCTTGCTTGTGTGGTCTTTTTCGGCTTGATTTTGTATTGCTATTTCAGTTTAATTTGTTCCAGTTCTAAGAGGATTCTGCTTTTAGTACCATTCTTGGATGATTAATGTGTACTAATTGTTTCACCTTTGAATCGGGACTCTTTGGAGCTGTCTAGGCAAAATCTCCCTTTTGTAGGAGGCAGGGCTGATGAGCAGGAGTCTCAGGGGGACCTCCGCTCTACTTCAGGTTGATGTAAGCAGAGAGATTAAAGAGTGTGCGGAAAGAAGCTTCCTTTTTGATTGTGCCCCAATGGAAATCGTGTTGTCCCACACATTGTATTAACTATTCTGGTGGCTTAAAAAATAGAATCAGTCTGAGCAGTTAAAGAGGCCTTAATGAGAACCTTTACTGCCATGAGGCTTGCTTTTGTTATATTATAGGAAGCAAGGCTGTGAATTGTCACTAATTTTTATCTCTGTTGCCGGGCTCAGCCAAGAGACTGGTGGCCTAATGAGCAATGCAAATCAAATCTCCTTCTGTCCACTGATTCTCAGGTGGGTACAAACCACAGAGGCATAAAAAGGAGACCGGACTGATGACAGTGGAAGAATAATGCAGCTCGGGATGTCCCTCGCTAAAGATAAACCCAGAGATCTCTTTCTTCCAAGCTTCTGTTCAGGGCGTATGCCCCTACAGACTTTAAGTGGCAAATAGCCTTCGGAATTTTTAGAAGGCATATTTACATTCACTTCAAGTCTCATTCCACGACCATTGCCTAAAACTGACCCCAATGTTCACATGAACTGCTATAATTGAAGAAGAGGAAGAAAAGAAGGAAGAAAGGCAGAAAAGGAGAGAGAAGGGAAGAAAGGCAAAGATGAGCGATTGTACAATTTCCTAAGGTTCTCTTTTAACAGTGTAATTACAGTTTTAGTTGTCATTCAGACAGGTTGACTGACATATTCTAGCCAGTTCCTTCTGAGGCTGGCGGCATGTTAGGAATACCTGAGGAACTTTGAGGAAAGTAAAAGGTCCCTGGGCCCCCAAATCCCTTCCCTGCCCCAACCTCCAATACAGACATAGTGAGGGCTCAGGAATTTTTAATTTATTTTTATTTTTCAAAAAGGGCCCTAGGTGATTTCTAATAAACAGACCAAGACCAGCAGTGGATAACCAGAGGAGAGGTTGAAGCATCTTTAAATACATTCAGCTCGACGGTAGGTTCTGAGCTCTGCTGCCAAGTGCCTGCCTGGGCTCGGTAGCAGTTAGAAAAGAAGCAGAAATATGTTTACAAGGCCTTCCTGCATGCTTCTCTTCACAATCAAAAATGTTTCTAAGAATTTCCTGTGGAAATCCTCAGCTGTGAAGAAGCAAAGAATATCTAATATGGGTCCATGTTTCTCTTAATTTAGATGTTTTAATTCTGAAAAATAATGTCATTCGCAAGACAAAACTAGGCACATTGTTTATTGATTTTCTCGGAAAATTAGGGGCCTGTGAACTTAGTATGCCAAAAAATATACAAAAGCCTATTTCGATAGTCGGGAGAGTCCAGAAACTAGGCTGGCCAATTTGTTCCAGTTTTCCTGGGATGACTTGTTTTAAAATTGAAAACTGGGACTGTCCTGGTTTTAAAACGGGAAGTCCTGCATCCCAGGAAGTCCCTTCGTCTCAGGTAATTTAGGACAGTTGGTCATCGTACGTGAGACCATCCACATCAACAAGATAGGAAAAATGGGTCATTTCTGTTGACATGACCAGTCAATTCACAACAACTATCTACGTTGACCTTTTTCCTAGATGGGCTGGCTGTTGTTTTGATACTGCTAAAGGATCAGTACAAAAAGAAAAAAAAAAAAGTCAAATACCTTGGGAGGAACACACTGAAGAGAGTCAGAAGCCCTAGGCCAGAGTTCTGATGTTGCCTCTTTTTGCTGCATAACCTCAAGCATCATCCATAGGCTTCCGTTCCATCCTCTGACATAATATTTATACAAATGTGTAAGCATAGACATTCAAATTTATAATACATATGGAAGCACGCTATAATTTTCAAAGCTCCGCACAAATGATTATGTGTATACAGATCCTAAAGTTGGAACCATAGTAGAATTCTTCCACTTGGGACAGACTACTAGAAATGGAAGAAGTACAGTTTGTGAGCTAAACAGATCAGGACTGCAAGCTCAGATCTTAAACAAATAGCTAGGTTTCCTTAAGCACATTCCTGAAGCTGGCATTCCCTTTGGTTTACAAAATCCTAATTTTGATCGGGTGGCTCTGGGTCCAGTCTGAGGGATAACTCACCATTGAGCGAAGCCAACCATGCGCTCCCTATTTCCTTTTCCTGGAGATTGGTATAAGTATGAGTCATGTGATCCATAGCTAATGAACCACAGGAGCAAACAGCTGCTCCAGGCAAGTTGATCCTGCCTAGTGAAAAAAAGCAGTAGCCCAAGTAGAAGGCCTTAGCCTCTTGCCCTTCCTTCTTGCTTTGGACACTGTTACGGGAGGATGCGATAATGACTGCGGCCACCATCTTGAACTAGGAAGACAGACAAAAACTGAGAATCAAAGATCGAGAGGCAGGGAAAATCTGTGTCCTTGCATACATGGTTAAGTAGTTGGGCCTGCTCACCTCTAGATTTATTGCTAGGTGAGATAATAAATATCTTAATCTTTAAAGCACAGTTACTCAAAGTGTCAGTCACAGAATGGTGTCATTCCATGGACTGTCACTGATCTGTGTCAAGTACAAAAATTGAGAGTGTTTATAAACTTTCACAGTAGTTTGAGGGAGTCATTTTATATCTATTGAATCTAATAATAATAATAATAATTTAAACATGTTCAAATTTGTTTATTAATTTTATTGCATTTTATAGAAGTATCAATCCCTGATACACTGAAAATTAGAGGAAAAGTCAGCTGGTTAGCTGTGGCAGACAGTTTGAGAAGCATTGCTCGAGGCCAGGTTTCAACAAACTATGACCCAATGGCCAAATCTAGCCCAATGTTTGTTTTTATGAATAAAGTTTTATTGGAACACAGCCATACCTTTTGTTTGTGTATTATCGATGGATGTGCTCATTCTACAACGGTTAAGTGATCCTGACAGAGACCTTACAGCTTAAGAGGTTTAAAGTATTTATTAGATGGCTTTTTACAGAAAGAGTTTGCAGATCCTTGCTTTAATGATCCTCCATTGCATATTCTCCTGGTTGCAGCTGAAGTCATTCTAACTTATGTACAGTTAATTAACATCCTTATGTCTCACTGTGCTCATCTATAAAATGGGATAAATACCACACTGGCTTGTTGAGAGTACTAAAGGAGATAATACATATAAGGTTCTCAGGAAAGCATGCCTCATAATAAACATATAATATGTGAAAGTTCTCTCATTTCCCTGACTCCACTCTTTGATTAAGTAGCTACTGTGCCAAAGGCCAAGCGTTGCTGTTTATAAACCATGGGGGGTGGTAGCCCTCTGATACTGCATTGTTGCTGTCCACGGTCAGTTGGGAAAACATCATCGGCTAGGAGTTTTGACCCGGTAGTTGAGAATAACACACGAACAATAAGCAGTGACTACATTTCAGGAATAACCCACGAGCCTCGTTTAATACTGCCTGGTCCAAAGTTTTGAGGACCTGACATAGTAAAACAGCTTCTAAGCACAAAGGAAAATGGGTTGAGAGCTCCATTTTTACATTTTAATATTTAATGGAGGATGATTCCCTGTGTTCTCATGTGCTATATTTCAAGGCTACACATTCTTGAACTCTTACTGGTAACAGGAAACTAATGTGATTCTTTTTTTTCTTTTTAGGAAAGCTAACAATGATTTCAGAAGTGTGTGTTTGTTATCAGATTTAGGGCACTTGTCACATTTTGGCCTGAAAGCAAGCCAAGGGAGGGTTTGAAAAAATATCCAAGAAACGTCTTCATTGCTCTTTCTCTCTTCTAATTAAAATGCAGTTCCTCTTACAGATTCCAGAGCATTTTGGATTTGTGGTTGCAAGCATGAGGTCATTTTTCCTGCCTATATGTCCACAGTGAATTTTTAAAGTCTTTAGTGTTTGGTAACAACAGACAAATAACTGTGGAAACCTGAGAACCGAGCTCAAGTTCTTTCCAGAATGTTCCCATTATTCCTCAGCATGGGGTAAAAATGAGTCCACCTCGCTGGGCTAGAGCCAGGATCCTGGACGCCCCGCACCGTGAAGCCAAAGCGCGAGTCCCCACCCCGAACAGGCCAGCCAAGCAGGCGACACAGAGGTGAAGATCAAGGCTCTGGGGTCTCTTGGGCTTGAGTCTGCATTCTCATTCTGTCAACCTTGCGAGTGATACAGAGCAAGTCAGTGATTTAACCTCTCTTAATTTCTTCTTCCTTATCTACAAAAAAAAAAAGCAGTCTCTTCGGGTGACTGTGAAGTTCAAATAGGAAAATAAATTTAAAATGCTCAGCACGGTCCCTGGGATATAGAAAGCTGTAGTGAACATTTCTGGCCCTCCTCTTCTTTACTGCTAGCTATTCGTCCTTCCATCAAAACTCAGCCCAAGAAACTCTGGGGAAGCTGGTTCTGTGCCCCAAGTTCAGAGATGGTTCTGCTTTGACGAACTCATCACTGTAACTGCATGCCGGTGATTGGCTCGAAAACTCGGGCTCCTGAAAAATAGCCAATCGGTGCATGTTATGATTCTTGGGAAAGCACATGACTCATGTCAGTTCAATAAGACTGGTGGGAAGAGACATTTTTTTCCTGGCTGGATATGAACAAGGAAGCATGTAACTTCAGCTATTGCTGGCAGTCATCTTGTAACCATGAGGGAAGTCAGTTTTAGGAGAAAGCTGAGATATCAAGAAACTAATAGAGAAATAGAGCTGGATTCCTGATTGCATCACTCCTGGGACCCCTCCTTTCTTTGGATTTCCTTATATGATATAATTGCATTTGTTATCATTTACACTGGTTTGAGTCAGGTTTTGATTACTATCATCTAACTGATAGGAGCTCATTAATACTGGTTATTATCTCTCAGACTGTACCCAGTAAACTACCCTGCTTGGGATCTCAAGAAACATGAGAAAGAGATTAAAGAACAATACAAGTTTATCTCATCTGTTTATTGAGCAGCTAATTGATGCTTGGCATTTTACATGCAGACGGTATCTCTTTAAATTCTACCAATAACTTTAGGAAATTGTTACATTATTAGTAAACTGAGGCACAAAGAGATTAGGTGATCTCTCCTAGATCTAACAGCGGACATGCAGCAGAGCCAGGATTCGAATCCAGGTCTGTTCAGACCCGAAGTTTATGCCACAGCACCTTCCCTCCTATCTCCTATGCTGTCTCCCTCTGCCAGGATCTTTGCTGCAAAACACCTCTTCACCTGATCTACTCCAAATCTGCATGATGGATGGGGAGGGAGAAGCAGCAGGCTGTCCTCTCCAAAACCAGGTGAGCACTGATGACTGCGGGGTCATACAGAGGAGCCCTTGTATTAAAACAAAGCAGACCATCTTAGAAGATGTTCATACAATTATCCATCCCATTGGATAAATGAGGAGATGTATTTGAATTCCCCCGGAAGACTCTACTTTAAAAAGAAAAAAATGGGATTAAAAACTAACGATTATTGAGAGACTCCTCTCATTACCTGTTGGGACCGTGGTGTTCATTTGTGTGCACAAAGAGAATAGCAGGGCAGAGAAAGAGACAGGCAAAGTGCAAGAAGCCACTACCAAATGAAAAGAAATCAGAACAGATGCTGGACAATGTCCTGACTGGTGTCCTGACACCTGCGTGTGTCTGCCAGGGGAGCAGCCCCGTTGTCCCCTAGCTATGCACTTGGACACACCCCTTCCCCTAAACCAGTGGTTCTCAAACTTTAGCAGCACCAGAATCATCTGCAAGGCTTATTAATACCTGAGTTTCTGGTAAGGAGTGAGGCCAGAGAATTAGCTTCCCTAACAAGCCCCCTGATGATTCAGCTGCTGCTCATCTGGGGGCCACACTTTGAGAACCCTCGCCTGGCCTAGCTGTACTTTGTTTATAGGAACTAGTCCCTGACCAGTCTCTCTTCTGTGCTGCCGATTTGCTTCCAGGGTTGTAGAGCTCCCAGCTGGTTCCTGGTGGCCAAATGGCCCCAGATTCTATGACTGAAACTTTCTCCTCATTCCCTTTGTGCCTTAGGCTCTGAATGAATAACAGATCAATAGGCCAATTCCTCTGGGACTTGGCTCTTCCTTGCCTCTCACAAGTCCTCCCCAGGTCAGAGATGGTGTCCTTGATCCCCAGTCCCTGTTGCCCACAGCTTGACTCTGCTACTGCCAATGACAGGCTGGTACCTATATTTAAAATTATAACATCGGCATCAACAATCGCAAGAGCTTCTGCCTCTTGAACACTGGTTACTGTGCCATCTCCCATGGCTGCTGTTGGGCTATACCTGACCTGCATGAGTGCTCACCCACAGCCCCATGTACCCCAGACTCCATGACATCAACCCTGTCTGTCCAGCCCTATGGCAAGGTCCTCTCTATGGTCATTCTCTCTGGCTGGACAACGTAGTCTCAAGGTCCACCTGAGCCAAGTCCTGGTCCAGATAAAGGATCTCTGGGATATTTGCCTATGTTTGTCTTTAACAAAAATTGCCTAACTTATCAAAGTGTCTACCATGTTTCCAAAACGTGAGGTACATATTCAAGGCCATAGTGAGGATTAAGACTGCACACTGTTGGCTCACATTTATCTAGAAAACAACTTTGCATCTCAAATTGTGGGCCAAGTGCCACCAGTGATTTGTGAATGTTTTTATGCGGCACACTGACATGACGTTACCCTGAACTGCACAGTGAGAAAGATCCTTCTTTTTCAGTTCTCTTTGAAACCAATCAACAGAGTCAAGGAAAAGTCTCAGTGTGGTGTTAGCATGTCTTTTTATTCTAACTCTTGCTAATCACTTATTTTATATAATGGAGAGCAGTCCACAGGCTAGACCACAGTAATTATCAACTTTTGTTATCATTCTATTTATTTTATATACACCTTCAATTTATGGCAGGGAATATTGACATTCCATTTAAATTGGTGATTTAATGTCCCATTTATAAATAACTTTTCTTAAGAAAAAAAGTATTTTGCCCAAGCCTGTCTGATCTTGGAAAATAAGCGGGGTTGGGCCTGGTTAGTCCTTGGACGGGAGACCGCCTAGGAGGATCAGGTGCTGTATGCGTAAACAATAAAAAATAAGGGATTGTAAGCTGACAAGGTCCTTACAATCTGTGAGGTCAATCAAGGGTTGCCTTGCCTAAAATAAATAAGTAATAAAAAAAGTATTTTGCTTAAAAAAGAACATTATATAAACTAGGATATGGTGTTACATGAGTGTGGCAAAAATCATTAGGGTTGTTTAATAGTTAATTTTAGAAGTCAACATGACTGGTGCCTAGACAGTTGGTCAAATATTACTCTAGTGTGTGTATGAGGGTGTTTCTGGATGAGATGAATGTTTGAATTTATGGATTTAGTAAAGTGGATTGCCTTCTTTAATGTGGGTGGGCCTCATCTAATCAGTTGAAGATGTGAATAAAACAAAAAGGCTGAATGAGAGGGAATTCCTCCTCCCTCACTGAGCTAGGACATTGGTCTTTTCCAGCCCTAGACTCAGACTGCAACACTGATTCTTCCTGGGTCTTGAGCCTGCCCGCTCTCACACTAAAACTTATACCATTGGCTCTCCTGGTTCTCAGGCTTACCAACTGCAGATCTCAGGACTTCTCAGTCTCCATATTCATGTGAACCAATTTTCCTTAATAAGATATAGATTAGATAGATAGGAAGGACGGAAGGAAGG
>NW_006431919.1:7710673-7745097 GCF_000325575.1 Pteropus alecto | reverse complement strand
GAAGGACATTCTCTTTCTTTGGAGAAACTTGACATGAATCCACCAATTCCATGCCACCATTATCTTTTATCTAGACATTCATTGCATCTGAATTGGTTGCAATAATTTGAGATGCTGGGACATAAGATCCAACCCTGCTTCCACTTTAATCTGCCTCAACCCATTTCCCATACAAACTGACTCAAGCTGGGGACATATCACTAGCAGAAACGAATTATGCTTTGTGCCAGCCACCATAAGTAGGATTGACCTTGAATTGTGCATCTCTTTTTCTTTTGCCAGTTGGGACAAATTGCAAGGAGTGATTATACATTCAATAAATATTTTTTGAGAGCCTAATCAACACAATTCGCTTTTGAGAAGCAGTTGCTTCTCCATTCAATGGTGCTTTTGAGAACAAGATCTAGGTCCCGGCTACCCTCGTTCTTAGCAAGGCCCAGTCTACCTCCTCGCTCTCGTCCCTGTAGCTGTTCACACCCCCACCATATCGGCCTTCCTTGGGTTCCTCCATACCTCTCATCCCTTCTGGCTCTGGGCCTTTGCACACACTGGTCTCTCTCCCTCGGGAATGCCCTTCTCCCCTCCCACTGCTTCCCTTTTCTCTTCACCAAGTCAGCCATTGGTTTTAACGTCTTAAATATCGCCCTTCTTAGAGAAGCCTTGCCTGACCTCCAGACCAGGTGAGCATCCCCGCTGTGACATATCATTCTTCTCCCCTGAATCGTTCTTCACAACTGTAACCAAATAACCATTTAGGTGTGGATTTTGTCCAATGTCTGTCTCTCTTGCCGGACTGTAAATCTGTGAGAGCAGGGAACTTGACTTATGGTTGGTTTTCAATAAATACGTTTGTAAACGACTGCGTCATGACCCATCACAGAGAATTATGTAGGCTGCAGGGACCTAAAAATGATTCTTAGGTGACTAAATTAAAAGAACAGAGCCATTTCCACTCCTAGGGATTGAAGTCAGGTGCCTCTGACTACCAGTCATAACAAGTGGTCAAAATTATCTGTGCATCAAGTAAATCAAATGACCCGAGCATGCAAACCTGGCCCTCCAAATGTACTACTTATAAAAACAAGAGATTGGGAACATTGGTTGGAGCCAGATGTTCTGTGGGCTGGAGCTCATTGTCCTAACTGCATATTCCCATAACTAGAACTGTGTGTATTTGAGATGCTGGGACATAAGATCCAACCCAGAAAATATTTTGAAATAATGTTGTTCAATTACTTAATCCTCGCTATGTTTGTTATTGAATAGAACACTCTCTTATATACACTATTATAAAAATATTATGCCTGAGTCTCGAGTTCTAGAATATCCAGTTACAATAGCTTTTTTTCCACATTTGTATTCTCTTTACTGTATTTAATTGCCTCAACATTTTCAGCAGATTTATTGTATGTGACAGTGAGCAACCTGAGCCTGTGTAAGAGCTAGCCATGCTATTTCCTGCTCCCCACACACCACTTCCCTAATACCACTCTGTCCTGCCTTTTCACATCCTTGGTAACCTGGCCCGTTCCCTGCTGAGAGCGTGGACTGACAGAAAGGCACCAGGGTCCAAAGAAATGTCCCACTGGTGGGCATCGTCCTTCCATCTGTGAGCTGATCTGAGCTTTGGCTGATATCGATTTGTCATCCCAACCTAAATTAATCCATAACATGCAGGATGTACAAAATGATCCAGGAAAAATGGTCATTCACGGAGTGTTAGCTTTAGGAGCATGTGTCTGTGTGTGGATGTGCAATAGGATGACTCTGCTTTAGCATGTGTGTGTATGTTGTGTGTGCATGTGTTTCCTGCTTCATTTCTGTTATCCAACTGGTACCTTGAAGCCATGTGAGATAAATGTGATAAACTAGTGAGACTTTTATGAGTCATCTGCAGCTTCCATATCCCATTGTGGACAGCCTGCCCAAGCTAGGAGATGTAGGACTGAAGACATGGCCATAGTAAAAGCATAAGTGGTGGGAAGGAAGTGGCAAAGAGACCTGGGTGAGATGGGGACACACAGGTGATCAGGAATCCAGTGCTGGTGCACTGTAGGTATGTCATAAGGGTCCAGAGCTCCGGACACTCCTCCCCCTTCACCCATTTTGATGGTCACATGTTTGAGAGTTCTACCCAAGGTGTAAATTATTAATAGTAAGTCTCACCATTTATTGAATACTTTCTATAGGAGAAATAATAGGCTCAGTGCTTTGTGTGTATTATTTCATTGAATCCTCCCAATAACCCTATGTGGTAGACATCATTATTACTCTTTTTATTTTAGACCCAAAAAGATAAATTAACTAGTTATTTTAGAACTGAAACCAAAATCTTTTTGACTCCATAGTCAAGGCATTCAACCAGTATTTTATACAGAACATTTAGTTACGTTCTATTCTCATTTATGATAGTGAATTTGTGCAATGACTCTGAGGTTGGGTGCCTGTCTACAATTGGGTGCAAAGTGACTTTCTTAGAAACTTTTAAATCTGCACAGTTGTTTTGAGGAAAAAGTATTCTGATAGAGCAACTCAGGAGTTTCTTTGGGGGAAAAAGTAATGGAATCATCAAATGTTAAATGGAAAAGTTTGTATTAAAAGTCAAGGGCAGCTAGAGTTGCCTCTTTTCAAGGGAGAAGGGACATGGAGAGGAGTACGGGCAGGGAGCTTTCTGCCTGAGGCTAATTGGCAGTCTCTCTGGAAGGATGCCAGTAGTGTCTTCTTGTCTCCAGCCCAGAGTATCGATTTTAATACTAATGGAGATCTGAACTGGACCTTGAGCAGTTTACAAACGTTCCCCTCTCTGGTTCAGGAAGCCATGGACTTGGCATTCAAGAGAGTTTGGGATATGCTCTGTAATTGCGTAACAAGCTCCCCTTCCGTTCTGCTAGCCTGTCACCGTGGCGCGCCTCGATCTTTTCTCTTTCCAGTCTTGCACATGAAAGCATCATCCTGGTAGAGAGAAGTGCATTTACAGCTGAAACTACCAAAGTGGTCCATTATGTTTATCAAGACAGAAGAAGAAAAAAAAAAAAAAAAGGCTGCAGTTTGTCCCAGTTGTCTGAAGAGCAGCTCCTGCAAATGGAGAGGTACCGAGCCGTGTCTTTTTTTCCCTCTCCACTTAAAAATTAAGTGCATGTAGGCATACCCTTCGTGCTGTGATTTTAGGAAAAAAAAAAAAAAAAGCGGTGCTTGGCAGGACAAAAGGCCAGAGCATTCCAGAACACTGAGGTTTCCACATAACAGCGCTGCGAGGTTGCATTTCAAAGCTCCCGCCACGTGTGTGCTCCTCTCTCACAGCTAAGAGTATGGGGGGGGGGGGCGGGAAATCGATAATCCCAAGGAAAGGTTTTGCAGAGATGAATTCACACGTAATAGGAATGGGGCTGGGAAAAGGGAAAAGGAGGCTGAATTCCTCTGACAATAGCTAACTGTAGTGACTAATTCGGCTTCTGGAAGGTAGAACTCCATAGAGTGTGTGAGCACCCACATGGTTCCTGTTTTAGTTAGTGGCGCCTCGGGGAGAAGATAGACTTATAATTGAATAGCTTGCTGATCGGTCAACGTCAAGCCCTAACCGGACGTGCTGAGAAGGGGACATTAACCGGGACGTCTGCCTCGCCGGAAGTCTGCCCCATTAGTGTGGCTGGTGTCAGATCGTGTCGTTGTCTTCCCTCTATATGCTTTCTGGAAGAGGACACAAAATACTTTCTAGACTCTCTCTCACTCGTTCTCCACCTACCTACCTTTTTGTTCCAATTCTCCTTAGCAGGTCCCTGCTCAGGCACACCCATGTAAGTTGGTTGACTTCCACTGTTCCACTTTCCCTCCACGTGTTGTCGGGTTCTCTCTTCACCAAGCCAGTGCCACAACCATCACAATTTCCGATGTCCTTCCTTCCACGAGTGCACTTTAATTTTTTTCTTGAGAAATTCTCTCTCTCCCACTCTGTGGGATCTTGATGAGACTCTAAGTTAAGGGCTATGCTCTTTCTTCTCTCCCTGTCATGCCTGTCACCCCCGCCCCCCAACACACATACCCCAAGAGAACTAGGTTCATGATCCAAATTAGGCCATTGGGACTCTTTTTCCCAAGACCGATTCTTGAGAAAAATGACGGAAAAGAAAAACAGGCGAAGCTAAATATTCTAGTGGCAAACGATGGTCAGACTGTTCATTTTTTTTTTTCTTGCTACCCAAATCCCTAAGTTGTCAGATTCCTATCTTGATTCTCAAGCCTTTCCCCAAATCCGTGAGCCCTCTGCTCTCCTATGTTTAAATTAAGCAAAGCGAGTTTCTGCTGAAATTAAGCAAAGTGAGTTTCTGTTGCCTGCAGTTGCATAACCCCAAATGAGAGGGTATCCGAGAGAAAGCACTCTAATGTATAGCTCGATGCTATTCTCTACCTTCCTTGGCCTGCTCCCAGTAGGAAAAGTTGCAGAGTTTCGGAAAGCAAATCATACTTGTGGTACATGAGAGGATAAATAAATAAATGAGAAAAAAAATGAAGCATTGCTACTAATGAGTCTGGGTTTAGGGCCTGGAGTGAGCGTCTTCGTCCCAGATGTTCTCATGGGATCTACTCGGAAGCAGCCTTCCCATGGGATTCTCACTGAAGCTTGGAACATGAGAGAGATTTGTCTGGCTCCTCTTCCGGCTCCGTTTTCTGTCAGGGGCTCCCCCTCTCACTCATGCCCTCCACCACTTGGGGTTGACGGCTGATACACGCATAAATGTCATACAGCATCTAGTGCAAGAGGGAGAAATGCTACCTACCCTCTATTTCCCGGCCATATTTGGGGCATGGTTTGTATTAGCTAGCCTTAAAGAAGGCGAGTCTTGGCACGCTTTCAGGTGGGTGTGCTGTGCATGTGTGTGTATTCTGTTGCCAGGCGACCCAGGAACAACAGACCCTTGCCGCTTGAGTCTCCTGCCCAGTGTGTCCCTGGTGCCTTTGTTGGGGAAGAACTATCCACCTGGCCTTGTGAACACCCTGCTGTTTTTTTACCTACATGTGCAAACAGGCTCGGTCCTCAGTGTCCGTCAAGGGTTTAAAAGTTCTGGCAGCTGAAAAAGCCGTCATTCTCATCCTGTAGATTCCAAACTGTGCGCCTAGAATTCTAAGGAGCGAGCTGAAGCATTTCCCTGGCTGACTAGGGTTTTTGCCTCTTACCAGTTTTAAACATAAAAGTGTGAAAAATATACACAAAGAGGGAGGTCGCCATAGCTAGCTCGGGGCTGGGAAAGGAAATGCACGCAATCGGGTCAGCTTCACCTGGGCTGGCTTGGCCCACACACTTTCATAACCACATCAACTCAGGGGTTTGATTTTCTTTCAGCCCCATCCACTAAGGAGTTGCTCACGAGTTCTGTGGATTTTCTGCGCAATTACAGATTATTGCCATGGCAACAACAGAACCATGTGACAGTTTTGCTACCTCAGAGACCAGGAACAGCCACTTACAGGCACCGAACATCATCTCGTAATGGGACTCTGTGCCGTTGGCCTCACATTGTTTTAAGGCTAATCACTGCCTTTTCACAGATGTCGTTTCCCCCCACCCACTCTATTTTCATGATCTTTTAAAACAGTTTGGATTTGCTCTAAAGCAGTTCCACATTTGCCTGTGTTTATTTGGTCATAAAAAAGGTATTATTTGGGGGGTTGGCGGAAGGCAAAAGAGGGGTAAAATTTGATGAGTGGAGGCAGATGGGAGGCACCAGGCAAAGGAGAAAGAACTTTGCCAGCAGATGGTTTTCTTGCCACCATGTCACTGAATCGAAACCCACGACAGTACTGAGATTCTGGGCCGGCCACGCGCAAGGCCACCCTGGGAATGAATAAAACTTGCTTTCTTTCAAATGAGTTCAACTCCTATGTCGCTTCGCAGGCACAATGAGAAACGGGGCCGTTGGTAATTAAGTTAGAGATGTGATTGAGAAGGGGGACCAGGTAATATTTTCTCTCTGGCAAAACAATCAATTTATTTTTCAGAAACTTGTGCGCATAGCCAAACCCCAGGCTCTTTCTGCCAAACATTCCCCCCTTAATTTTTTAACCTCTGGGCATTTCAAGGAAAATTGAATCCACATGTTTTCAGATTCATTTGCAATGCAGTTTGCTCAGAGCTGTTTGATGACCAGTATGCCCTTTGAGTGTTTTTATGAGCTTAAACTTATTTTCCCCCAAGCCTTTTGCTTCTGAACCAGGAAGTGGCATTTGGAGTTGGAGGCAGAATTCAGAACCGATCATTTTCTAAAGCCTTCACCAGTTTCTCACGTCTCTTTGTGGACCCTGGTAAAGCTAAGAAAAGGTTTTCACAGAGTGCATAAGAATAATCAAGAGTAACTTACTGTTTTTACAACTGAAAAGCAGATCTGATATGGACACAATCCAATGCCTGGATCACATGGCTTCCCCATCTTTCTTTATTACTGATGACATTTGTGTGGAAGCAGATGCTTTCTTTCCCAGGGACATGTCTCCACCTGTGACATAATTCCCTGATTAAAATAATGCTTGAGAGGCAGAGTTGGAAGTTTAGATTCAGCCCTCCCCGCCCCAGACTAAATTGCAGAAAACAAATCTTTGTTTATTATTAAGTGAATCACATTTGCAAAGTAGAAGGGGCTCCTTTTGCTACAGACCCTGCAAATTGGGAATGGTGTGGGTATTCTTTTCTCACTTAGCCGTATGACCCAAAATAAAATTCCGCCTTACAGAAGGGTGGGAGTATTATATATAGGTATTCCCGTTATTATGAAAAAAAGAAGAAGAAAAAAAAAAAACTTAATAACAAGGGAGGAGAGTAATTGGGAAAGATGTACAGAGCAGGGAAAATATCCATAAGCCTGAGATTTTTCTGAGTTAGCTCTCAAGTTTCCTTCAAGGATGTTCGATGGGTTCCACCTACATTCCAGGACACTTTCGTTAATGAGGAATTAGTCGGAAGAGTTCTCTGGATAAATATTTGTGAGCAAATAACATTCTTCCAGGAAACTCATTTAATATGGTGTCTATTTTTTCTTCCTTCTTTATTTCCCTTCAACAGACTTATGATCCCAGAGAAAGTTGCATTAAATTCACATGCCCTATTTTTAACTTTCATCTGGACTTCCTCCCTCCCCAACCCCTCACCCCACTTTAAGCATGAGAATCAAGCAAATAACGACCCTTTGTATTGTTTCCAATGGAAGGTCATAAGCTCAGGGAATTTACTTAAGTTCCCGGGAGACGTCAGGCTGTAAAAGATCGTGTACGTGGCCTTCCAACTGTGCCATTTTGGCCGTCGGTTCTGCTAAGTATTTTTACTCCCATTCTACAGACAGAAGCAACTGATGCACGAACGGATACAGTAGTTGTTTTGGTTTTTGTTGAGAATCTGCCTGTAAAATCACAGTTTCGTTTTATCCTTGGCCCGCCCCTATCAAAAGCATTGAGTGAATGGTAGAGACTGTCGGCCTTGCTGTGGTCAGCCACAGCCCATGGGAGAGAGCTTTGATAAATCCAATATCGATTGCTCTTTAATAATTTTTAACTATTGCATTCCCCCCCGCCCTCCCTCCACAACTTGCTCCTTAGAGTTTATTGCAGAGAAGAGGAAAAGGAGGGGGAAAAGTCAGCTCGTTGGTAACTTTCTGTCAGTTACAGTTCGGGCCTCAAACTCTGCTGCACACAGGGGCCAGATAGATGACCTGAGTGAGTGAGGGGGCCTCACAGACATGTGCTGAACTGGAGGTCACCACCTGTCCCTTCTTACATGGACAGTTGCTGCTCAACTCAACTTGATTTTTGCCATGGGGGATGACAGGCCCAGCATAGACAGAGCTTTTTTCTTTCTTTTTTTAATGAGAAGCCATAAATTTATATTTGAGATGAAATCTCCTGATTTTAAAATAGCGGGGCTGTCTTCCAAACTATAAAACTGTATGGTAGACTAAAGACAGTAGGTATATGGCAGAACTTATCTCTTCCAGGGGCCAAATGAGCTCAGTCAAAAGCATGGAAATGCAGTCGACAGTGTTGATCGCCCAGCCATTTTTAAAACTTGTAGTCTCGGTGTCCAACTGTGATAGAAGGTTGTAAGTCAGAGGAAACCGTTGGGGTCAAGACGAGGGGGAAGAACAGGAAGTGGGCAGAAGGAAAGGGCAGGATGCACCCAGCATCCTTTCACGACCTCCATCCGAATCTGGACAATTCATTCGTGAACGTGTTTACTGAGTACCTTTCCTGTATCGGTACCACACAGGACACCAGCTATGTGGTGGTGAACGAGTTAGTCATCACTGCTCTCTTCACAGAGCGATGTCTGCAGGGGACACACATTATTGAAATAATCACGCAAATGAATGTAAACTGTCCAGTTCAATACATCTTCCAAAGGAGGGATGCGGGATATGAAAATATATAATTAGAGAATTTGATCTGGTCAGGGTGGTGCAGGAAGGGAATAGGGTGACTTTGCTAGTTGTATATATAGGAGTTACCCAGGCCCAGGGGGTGGGCACCAGCTGTCAGGTAGAAGGAATAGCACTTGCAAAGACCCTGTGGCAGAAGGACACAGGATGAACACAAGATTACCGTGGCTGGAATGCAGAGACCACTGAAGAGGCTGCAGAAGTGGGCAGGGGCCAGACACAGCAGAGCCTTCCAGGTGGTGTTAAGAAGTTGTGACTGATCCTACATCCAGGCAATGGCGATTGGGTGATTTTAGGCAGAGGAGTACAGGATCAAGTACGCATTTTGAAAAGGTCATTCTGGCTGCAGGGTGAAGAACAGTTTGGGAAAAGCATAGGCAGGGAGAAAAATTAGGAAGCCATTGCATTGGACCAGGAGAGATGATGGCCACTTAGATTAGGGTGGTGAGTGGAGTTACAGAGAGAAGCGAATGAATCTGAGAGAGGGTTAGTTAATATAAATGACAGGACTTGGTGGTGGTGCATGCGATGGTTAATTTCTGAGTCAGCTTTGCTGGGCTATAGGACCCAGTGACATAATCAAGCACTAATCTAGGTGTTGCTATGAAGGTATTTTGTGGATGTGCTTAACATCTGCAATCAGTTGACTTTAAGTAAAGGAGATTACCCTCAATCATGTGGGTGGGCCTCATCCAATCAGTTGGACGCCTTAAGAGAAAAAAACTGAGATTTTGCAGAATAGAAAAAATTTCTGCCTTAAGACGGTACTGTCAACTCCTGCCGGAGTTTCCAGCCTGTTGGCCCTCCCTGCAGACTTGAGACATGCCAGCCCCACAATCACGTAAGGCAGTTCCTTGCTCTACTTTTCTGGAGAACCCCGATATGGCGCCTATTCGAGACTCCCCGCACCATTCCTGAGACATGCTTGTTCCTTCCAGAAAAAAAAAAAGATGCAAATTACTTCAAATCCACCTCTATAAAGAAATGTGATGTGCTCATGCACACATATTTCTGCAATATGAATAAAGGTGGAACAAGGAAATATTTCTTTAGAGGAAACCCAGGAGTTTGATTGAGGGCAAAGAGAAAACCAAACCCTTTAAGAAGAAATGAGGAATGGCTGAAAATCTTACAAACTATGAAAAAAGTTTTTCTTGGACAAATAGGTCTTTTCATGCCCAAGCTTCCTGGGTCCTTAAAGAAAAAGGCCCATGTTGGTAAAAGGAAATGATATTTCATGTGGACAATCACTTGAGTCTCTAATTGGCAGAGCCTGGCCCTGGCCATAGCTGAACTGAACTTTCCCAAGTCCTGGAGAGACGGAGTTCTTAGGTCCTGGGTGAGGAAGGCTGAGGAAGCTGACACTCACCACCAGGCAGATCGGCCCAGAGAGAACAGAGGAAGGACAATCAATCGGCGACCCCCAGCTTCCACTGCTGTGAGCCCTTTAACCTCTAGAGCCAAACAAAAAAGTAAATAAGTTCTTCAAATAGAACTGGCTTTAAAAATAAAAATTAAAAAAAAAGAAAGAAAAGCTTTCTTTTCTCCTTCTGCCTTCCCTTCTGTGGCTCAGGTTCTGATCCAGTCCTGCTCAGGAGAGAGGCAAGTTTGCTGTCTGCATGAGCCCGCAATGTTGGGAATGATTCCGTTATTGCTGCAGAATCTCAATTCCTCAGCACGTCTGCTAAGCATCCCTTTCAACATGGTGCCTGGTGACTGTCTCGCTTGAACACTGTATCCTGGTAATCCAGCAGGTCACTGGGTGGGGGTGGGCAGGGGAAAAGCAGAGAGGGTCAAGGGAGAGAGGAGCAGGGAACTGACCTGTGTTTGCTAGATTTTCCCCCCCTTTTTTGGATCAATAAATAGACCAGAGATCAGAGAGACAGAAGACCTCATCCAGAATCCGAATCCCCCTAAGGTCTATCAAATAGATGGGAAAGCATGCTCAGTCCCTTAATACAGTATGCAGGATATAGGGCAAGTCAATTAAATTCAGTGTCTCAGTTTCTCCCACCACGAAAAAGAAAAAGAAAGACAAAGAAAAAAAAGGAATGATAATTTTCATACATTGAGACCACAGGAAGCAACAGAATTATAATGCTGGAAGTGACTTCAGCTCAATTATGTGGGCTCCCAGCTGATGGAGGAATCCCCTTTCCCTCATCTCTGACCACTGGTCACCTGGATGCTCCTTCCAATAGGCTCATTGGTACAGGGTAAGGGGAGGAACTTAACCCAGAGCTCGTCCATTCTACTGCTATACAGCTCTGGGTTATGCACACTTATTTACTCTAAAGAGCCAGAATCTCTCTCCTCTAAGCTCCACTGAGGAGGGAGGAAGCACCCATGGTAGTACTTAGATCCAACAGGGTTTATTACAAGAGCAGCCAATCCACTAGATATCCTCTGTCATCACAAGCCCTGTCTTCTAATATCACTCGCTAAGAAATAATCCATCAAGTATAACTATACAGAGAGATATATGTACTGATATATGAGATAAACATACACATAAACTATCTCAGGAGCCAAGTGAAAGCATAAAATCAGCTGGCAGAAATGGTCCAACTTAAACAGGGCATTAAGTGGTATTAACAGACCAGTTCCAGAGATGATCAGAAATTCCCAGTCGAATCAAAGCTTGATATCAAAGACACAGAGATCCCTCAAGGCCAGCATCTCCAGAGAGGATTGGAGCTGATTGGAACTGAAGCTCTATCTCTTCCCTGTGCGTTTGAGTGAACACTTTAAATCTCCAAAGATTGAACTATAAAGAGAAATTAGTTTATTAATAATTCACAGACTTCAAGGGAAAAAAAATGTCAAAAGCATATGCTCAGGAACAAAGCTGGTGTTATTTTTCCTGTTTAGAATAGAGCTATGTGCAGAGAAGTTGAAGTGCCAGTTCAAAAATTGAATTTGGTCTTTTTTCCCCTTGTCTTCATGTTTTTAAAGAAATGTTTCTAATAAAATATATGTGAGCATTTAGTCTGATTTCCCTCTGCATACTTCAAGTTTTTCAAATCCTATGAGGTTTAAGAGAGTGTCAAAAGCAGAATACTTTATTCAAACTTTAATAGGTTGAGATATTTTCATGGTGGAGTTATTAGCCAAGCATACTTAATTGGAGTTTGTGAATTCAAGGTATCGTACTCAAGAATGGGTGTAAAAGAAAGAAAGTTTAATAAAAACCTGGATTGAAAATGATTTGACCAATCCACTGAATGAATGAGTCACACTCTCCAAGAGAAACCTCTCATTAATATGGGGACAAGAATGCATTTTTCCAGGACTCTACTGGACCGCGATGTCCCTGAAGACGACAGTTCCTCATTTCTTTGCATCCCAGGATTCGGTTGTAAGCCAGCTACTGAGCTACCTCAGTTTCCTCAACAGGCTGACACAAAGAAACAAAGATGGGAACAAGATTAAGCGCATCCTACCACTGCCTGGACAGGGCGGCATCATTCCTCGAATGCCCTTCACCTTCCTCAGAAGAAAAGCTATCAGCTGGCAGAGGTGCGCGGGGTCACCCGCTCATGCTTCCTCTAAGGCTTTGCTCTTCTGATTATCCACTCCCTTTTGCAAAGTTTCTCCATCCAAAAGATCATTGCCACCAGCTCTGAAACTATCTCTCACCTTAATAAAATCCTTGACCCCAATACTCTTACAACTACAATAAATTTTCTTGGCTTCCCTGTAAAACAAGCCTCATTTTAAAAAATTGTCCCATATCGCTATTTTATTTCCTAACATCTCATTCTTTCTTAAACCCATTCTAATCAAGTTCCTGTCTCCACTACTCTACTGAAACAAATAATTTGTCGTCAGAGATTATATTATATATTTATGTTTTGATTTAATTTTCCATCTTTCTTATTAAAGCGCAATCTCCATGAAAAGGTCTTAGGATTGAATAAGAACTAAACATTATTGTTTGCGTATCCCCAGCACAAGGCTGACACACAGGTTCTCAAATAATACTTGTTGTGTAAATAAACAAGTAAAAAAGAGATCATGATCTTTTATATAAAACTCATGTACAATCCCAGCTATAGCCCTTTGATAGGAAGACAGTACAGGTGTGTAGCAGGCAGCAAATAAATGCTGAATTGATGTCCTCACAGCATATGACAAATATCCCCAAAACTGCTATACAGTATTTTTTTACCAAGTAGTATAATTTGGGACAAAGGGAACATGTCTTGAACCTTAGCTGAGCTGCTCTAAACATAGCACCAGACTTTAGACTTGCATGTGATGGCGAGGCAATGGCCTGCTCCCAGCATGGAAATACTGTTTAGGACCATCAGGTTAGTCGTTACTCTTTTGTGATAACAATTCCCCGAATCCAATTTTAATTCCTTATCTTTTTACTTTAGCTCAGCGATGGCAAATAAAATATATCTCATGTGCAAAATGTTATTGAGTCACTCATCAAAGATTTAATTTAACAAATACTTATCACATACCTACAAGTAAAAGCACAGTTCTAGATGCTGGGAACAAAACAGTGACCAAACCAGACAAAAGTCCTGCCCTAATGGAATTTCCATCATAGTAGCTGATGGTTGCTGGATCAGTAGTAAAGAGTCTGTGACCTGCTTATGATGTCTGCTCTGGATGCAGAGAGGAAAGTGGCAGAACCAATGCCAGCCCAAGA
This sequence comes from Pteropus alecto, assembly GCF_000325575.1. Classification (NCBI taxonomy): domain Eukaryota; kingdom Metazoa; phylum Chordata; class Mammalia; order Chiroptera; family Pteropodidae; genus Pteropus; species Pteropus alecto. The sequence continues at coordinate 7,732,017 of NW_006431919.1, read as the reverse complement.
TTTGCCATTCTGGTTTTAGATTTTGTTTATAATGTCTACTTAGCTTCCTAGCTCAAGCCAACTGTCTCTAAAAATGACTTACTCCCCACTACAGGCTCAGGCAGACTTCAGGCTGTAAGTCTAAGAGTGATCACTAACTGGAGGAAACTTAAGGACATCTATGTTGGTGGCTTTTCTTCACATCAGTATTCACTGCTAAGCTCAGGATGACACTTTCCTTGGTCCCCGTAGCTGTTTTCTTGCTTAATTCTTTGTGATTAGATCACAGTCTTATATCTCAAGGCTTTCTATCTTTCTCCTACCTTTTAGTTCCCATCTTGGTCCTCCCGTTTATCCACTTATTGATTTATCTATGCAAGAAATATTTACTCAGAAGTTACCTTATGTCAGCTACTATTCTAGGCACTCAGAAGGCAGTGCTAAGAAGAAGAGATATGTCCGCTGATTGAAAAGAAACTTCTATTCTAGAAGCAAGAGAGAAAAAAAAAAAAAGGCAAATTTATAAGATGGTTCCAGATAATTAATGTGAATGGGATAATAATAGGGTAACCTAGGTAGACTGAGTAGGGGAGCATCGTCCTAGGCGGTGACATGGAAGCTGAAATAAGAAGGATGGAAAGTAGGACACCTGGTATGCTAAGTCCAAGTGTCCTGCGGCAGAAACCAACTTGGCCTGTTCCAAAATCATTACAGCTGAAGTCTAATGAATGAGGGAAGGGTGAGAAACGGGGTGGAAAAGCAGGCAAGAGCCAGGTCAGGGAAGTTTGTAGTATATGGTAAATTGTGTTTGCCTAGCTGGATTTTTTACTCATTTTCTGCTGGCAGACTTTCCTGGTTCTACCATCAGCCATCTCCCCATATATCTAGTCAATGGCACCTGATATCACACATGTCCAGGGACAACAGCGCAACACTGAGACCAGTCTCTCAGTCTCTCCCTCCACCTCCTTGTGAGTCTGGTCTGGCATCTGCACCTAGTGAACTCTGGTCCAATCTGCCTCCAGGTGAATCTGGTGCAGCTTCCATCCTCAAAGCTGCCCTTGCGCCTTATCTTAGCAAGTTTCCAGGCTTCACCAGATTAAAATCATCAGCTGGAAAGTAAAGGGACGCCTAAAGAAGATTTGTTTCTGACAATCACCTGAAGCACTTTGTGACAAAGCAGCCTCAGTTATAATGGGGTCCCAAAGCATAGGCCCCAGGGGCAGTGCTACAGCAAGGCACTAATTACTCTTTCTGAGAAATTGCCTTATTTCAAAGATTTAGAGCCCAGGGGCATTGATTATCAAAACTCAGTTTAAAGAAGCTTCTTAACAGGGATAGTTTATTCGGTGACTTAAAAGCTCTGTGTTAAGACCCCTTCCCAAAATTATCCTCACTTCTGTCATTTGGTCTGATATTCTGTTGTTATAGAGTCCATCCTTTGGTTCTTGAAGGTTTTCCAGTGTATTAAATAGAAATATTCTCAGAAGAGTCAATACTTTAAGCCATTATTAATTTTGCCTCAGTTTGTGCTCTCTCACTCCAAATTGTCTTGTGAAGCTGCCTACCCCACCTCTTCAATGCTTGCTCTCATCAGAACTCCTGATATTTTATTTGCCTAGTTATTTTCAGCTTATAGTTTCACCAGTGCCTGTTGTTGTGTGTTTAAATATTATCCCCAAAGTACAGATGGAGAAATCCAAGCTATGAATTCCATTCCTTAACATTTTCATGATATCTAACTGAATCAGGACTTTTAAAGTTTCATTTCAATGGATATCACATTGTAAAACTGGAGAAGAATACAAAGAGGTGAATGAAGGAATTTCCAGAGCACCAAAGAGTTTGGAACAGAGCTACTCTGTTTCTCTAATACCACAGATGGGCTAGAATCATAACCAGCAAGCTTGATACAGATACTTTCTATCTAATATACAGTCATTCAAATGGTTGCTTTTAACACTGGCTTCAATGCAGAAAGTTGAAGATCTGCCCTAGCACCGTGGTAGACTAAATGTTTAGAAGAGAGTTTCTTGCGTTGTCTTCCTTGGGTGAGTGACCTGCAAAGACTGCATTGTGAGACTACCCTGTGGTTTCTACAGGACTCCAAAGATGACTTGGCACTAACGAGAGAACAGTGTAAGTACATTAACACAGAGAAAGGAAGAATGTTAAGTCCCACCCCTCGAGGTAGCTTACCAATAGAGTGGCTCTTAAAACAAAGGAATGCTGCGTAATCCCAACATGAAAATTGATTCTGGTATTTTTGATTTGAAAAACAATTAAAAAGACAAAGAAAAAAAGCACAAAATTGAAGAAGATATGAAGAAAATATACAAAAAGGAATCTGTACAGATGATGAAGGTCAGATATTTACAAATTTTCTATATATAAAAAATTGACACCAGCATGATGACCTCATGAAAAAGCTGATATTAGTAGAAAAGGATAGATCAGTGTCAAAAACAATGCTGAATCCCAAGCACAAGGTACCTGGCTTAGCCAACATTTATCACCTCAACAAATTATACACACAGGGCGGACACAGGTCATCATTTCCAATTAACTCAACCTTTGGTTAGCCCACGTTTATGCCAAGAGATTGTGATACATCTGTGAAGAGACAGCCATTAGACACCAGTGTCCCATTCACAACTGTCCTGCATACAACCCAATTGGATCACTTATTAATGTCACCAACCCAGTTTGGGTCATATTTTTCACATTTATTTCTTATTTTTATGTAGCGCAAGAATGGGCGCCTTTGTAAGCAAACCAGGGAGATGACTCAGTACCTCCCTTCCCTAACTGAATGGCATAATGTAAGCCAGAGCGAAAGAAAACACACCAAAAAGTGGTGTGTTCTCTGGTGATCTGAAAACACGATCCTGGCCAAGAGCCAACACTGAAGGCTTCTCATGGATGAGTTTGCTTTTCCACGTGGATCTGGGTTGCCTCTCCAAGGGTTCTGCCCACTGAAAGCCAGGGTCGGCCAGCCAGGATCACTCAGCGGTGGGATACACATGGCACATGGCAGATGCCCCCCAAGACGACTGTTTGTTTTTCTCCCTGACGAATAAACTAAGGCAGAAATGGTCTCGGGGGCTGTGCATATGAAGAACGTCAAGCATGAAAATGAAGCTTGACTTACGACAAGCATCTTTTTTTCTGTTTTTTATCTTTTTAGCAACCAGAGGCTGGATCAATTCCCAAAGTTCAGTGTAATTTTCAGAGTTTATAGGCATTCCATTTTCCTAAAGAACAGAGTATAAAAATCTGGTAGAGTGAACCAAACTAATAAAAATGAGAATGCAAAATACTACCCCCCGCCCCACATACACACACATACACACTGATTCTAGCAATTGGGGGTTTTCCAGGTCCATTAACACAAGCGTGTTATCATTTTTTACCAGAGGTCAGTGTTAAAAGTCCCCTTGCCGCTCCAGATCTATGCTCAGAAATTTGAAAGATGGGGAGATTTGGCTTGGCTCATCCTATTTAATTTGCACTATGCCTGGATCTGTCAGGTTCTGAAGAAAGATACAGCCCAGGAGATTTGGGAACTTCCTAATGCGAGTCAAGTTGGCAGCACGCACACTTGGCTCCCACTGATTACAGCGTCAGCTTCTGACCCCCCGGAGGCCAGACCAGCAAGAGGAGAATGCGTATAGTAAATGTGGAGACCTGGGTCCATAATGAAAGTGCCCCCCTTTCATTATGCTCGTTCCTGTCTTTTGGCAAAGTCCACTTTGTAGCGTCAATGCCTTCCCTATGGTATGAAATGGAAGAGAAATACCAAAGCCCACGTCAACTCCAATGCCCAACAATAGGAGAATTGTCTAAAACAATGTGGCTTCCATAAGAGTAAACACTGGCAGCCCCCGTAAAGCATGTTTTGGGATATTACTTAATTACATGGGAAAATGCTCAAAAAGGCTAAGTTAAAGAGTGGGATGCAATATTGTAATTTATAGTACAGTCACGAAAAAAGTGTAAAATAGTTATGTGTGTAGGGTGAGATTTAATTTTAAATTAATTTTATAATTTTTTTTTTTTGAGATGGGATAATGATTATTAATGTGTGTGTGGCAGGGGAACTCCATTCCTTCATCCTCCCTGGCTCTCTGAGAAAGAACTGAAGCTGCTTAGACAGTTTCTGTCTATAAAATATAGCCAGAGCCACAGCGGAACTGCTCTCTCATAGTGGGAGATGTGGGAAGAGAGAGAGAGAGAGGGAGGGAGGGGAGAAGGGAGGGAAGGGGAGAGAGAGAATAAGGGAGAAAAGAAAGGGAAAGAAGGAAGAGAGAAAGAGAGAGAGAGAAATATTGCCTGAATGTTTTCTGGTACTAGGGGAAAAATGAGAACAAAAGATTTAAATAAGAGTTCACGCACTGTGAATTCTTCAATGTCTTTCTATATTTGACCAAAATGTGGTGAAGATGGTTACTCCTGGCCAGACCACCCTGCTCTGTGGGAGGGGATGTCACACCTTCATAAGAATTCCATGTTTTCTAAAATTTCCACAACACATAAGCTTTACTCTTAGACTCAGTAAAACAAACAAATCAATACATAAAAACCGGTTCCTCCCAACAATTTCTTTGACTAATGAACTCTGGCTACTCTCCTTGGCTGTGGTGAGTTACAATGAGTCTTCACCTTTAAACCACAAGGCAAGAGGGATCATTCGTTACTTTTTGAATTGATTAATTCAATATTTATGGAGCATCCCCTCTGTGCCAGGCACGATGAAGCATACTTGAGATATCATATTGAGCAAACCAGCCATAGCTCCTGACCTTAAGAGGAATCAGAATGCAAGAGGCTAAAAGAGCATCTCTCTGGTTACCTGGACAGCACCACAGCAGCCCTTGATAATGCAAAGTCCTGTCCATCCCCTGAATGTTCCTTGAAAAGTAAGAAACAAAGCAAAAGTACAAACTCCATTCTTAGTTAAGCATTATCATGACTCAATTTCAGTCTGGAGCCAGTGGCAGTTTTTTTTAAAAAAAAAAAAGTTGCAAGACCATTCTCTTACGAAGGATAAAGTTCTTGTTATTCATTATAATGCAATGCCAGAAAGTGAAGGGTGTGTGAGGTGATCCCCCTCTTCTAGGCCATATAATTTGGAGGCTATTAAAATCCTCTCACCCTGTCTTTTAATGCATTTGCTACGGAGGAGCAGTTGCCCAGTTTGTCAGTAACAGCTCAGCATATGCAGAAAATCAATCCCAAACAAAGTTCAAAGAACCCCTTTCAAAGCTCTGTTCAAGGTGACAAATGGTTGCTAATGAGCGGTGGAGGCCCTCTCCTCATTTGACTGACGGGTGAAAGGATAGGGGACTGGGGAAGACCACCTGCTCGCTCTGGCCCAATTAAGACCTCCAACTGTTTGCAGTAACATGAGATTCGCATTAATTGATTCCCCTTCCTAATCTGCCCCAGAAAAATCCAATGTGAGATGGAAACTCTGAGGAAGGATCATAAACTAAACTGACACGGATTGTTTCAACGTTTCCATAGCTTTAAGCCACCAATGACTCCTCCTCCTTTCTCTTCGACCACGGTTCTTCCTGGTAGCTTCTGAACGGTGCCTTCTACCACCTACCGACCCACTTTTTCGAGGGAGACGTGTCAGAGTCTGAGTCAGTTCCTACCAGAGCTTTCTCCCCAACTGATGTGAGGCAGTTAGCGCCCTGATCCGTGCTTGCAGCTCCTACACACAACCAAGGTTCTTTCCCCAGACAGAAAATCACGGCCGTGAAGTTGACTGTAAAGGTCTTGGGCGTTCTTCTATTGAATTGGAGCTGATCTCCTGAATGCCAATAAGAACATTTCCTCATGTTTTGTGTTTATACAGCTCTACCTCTGGATCTGGATGGAATTTTTAATTTTTTTTTTACATTGTATTTAATGGCAAAATTAGGTTTGTAGTTCCATATGTTTGTCCTTTATGATGAACTTCTTTAATTGTTGGAAATGATCGCTTATGTCCCCCAAAAGATATGCACAACAACATTCATGACAGTTTGGTTTGTGATAGGCCCAGACTAAACAACACAAACATCTACCAATAACTGAGCGGATAAATAAATTGTGACACATTCACACACAAAATACTACACGGCAATGAAAAAATAATGAACGTCTTGTTCTTGTCTCCAGGAATCTCAAGGACATAATGCTGAATGAAAGCACCCAGACAGGAGAGTGATTATTTGGGGGCACTGACTAGGAGGAGGCATGAGGAAACTTTATAAAGGTGCTGGGAATTTTCTAGATCTGCATCTGATCATTTAAGGATAAATATATATAAAAGTAGCTAAGATTTGTGCACTTTATTGAATGTAAGTTGTACCTTAAGAAATGTCATGATCAAATTTTGCTGTTTCATAGTTTATTGGGGCCTGGGTGGGGATGAGTGAATTCACTAAAATAAACAGTCCTATCTGAGGACCATGAACTTGTTTTAAATGACAAACGTAGGATCTGACTACCTTCAGTAGAGTCTTAGTAATGACAACAGGCAGTTTGCGTTTTAATACTCTTTATAGTACAAGAGCGATGTAGAACGCCATGTAAATATTTATATACACCATATATATAGTTTCAGTAAGACTTGTGGTAGGCTGAAGGACCCTGCCAAGACAGCCATGTTCTAAGCCCTGGAACCTCAGAATGTTACTTTATATAGCAAAATGACAGTCCAGATGTGATTAAGTTAAGGATTTTTAGATGAAGAAATTATCCTGGATTATCTGGGTGAATCCAATGCAATCACAAGGGTCTTTTGAGAGGGAGGGAGGCAGAGGGAGATTTGACCTCGGCAGAGAAGAAAGCAATGTGACCACAGAAACAAAGAATGGGATTGATGGAGCCAGGAGCCAAGAAAGGCCTGCTCCTCTAGCACTTAGAGAAGCTCGGAGGGACTCGCCGTGGAGCCTCCAAAAAGAAAGGACCGTGGACGCCCTGCTTTTACCCTCGGGAGGCCCATTTTGCACTTATTTCCTTCAGAATTGTAAGATAATAAATTTGTGATGTTTTAAGCCACTAAATGTGTGGTAATTTGTCACAGCAGCAACAGGAAACTAATGCAGGGCTTAAGATCATACAGCTGGTATCACGATTTGCCCTTCGATCCCTTAACTTCGATCTTCTTCCCAGATTTTCTGCCATACCAGCCCCACGACACAGAACAAGCCAGAATCCACAGGCCTAGAGCTGTGGCCACAGGGTGGTGGTGGAGGGGTACAGCCTGGGCAGGAGGCACAGTGGCCTCCCCGCTGGCCATCTGTGGGCTCCATCTGGGCATAACCAGGACATTCCAGGTAAGAGCTGGTAAAATGTTCTTGCTACTAAAACCCAGCTTTCGAGCAGTGAAGGAAGCTGCCAGAATACTTCCAGCGAGTGTCATTCCTAGATGGGTCTAGAAGTTTCCTGGGCAGAAAAGCCACACGTTTCTAGTGAGTTATGTCTACGGCAAACAACTGAAACCCCAAAGTAAATTTTCCAGCTGTGGCCTCAGTTATCTGGTTTGGCCACCTATGACGATCCAATTTTCTGGTGGATTGTCAAGTCTCCCAGCCACTTTGTGGTAATTTGAATATTTTATTCACTCATTCACTCACTCATTCAATACTTATTGAGCTGTTACTCTGTGTCAGGTAAACAAGAAGTAGAAGAGAATTGGAAGAACTGCGTTTCCTGCCCTCAGCAGCTGCTTAGAGTCTTAGAGAAATTGTGCCTAAAGGTATGAAAAATGAAGGACCAGCTTTTTGGGAACCACTGGTCCTCTAAAGAAGACTATTTCTCACTAAAACACTAGATAACAGATACTAAAGAGTCAGTGTCATGGGAGTAACAACTGGGTCTTACGTACTGTTAACTGGCAATTGCTACGGGGTAAAGTGCTCAATAATATGTACTAGAGAGAGAGATGGAGAGGAAGGAAGGGAGGGAAGGAGAAAAGAAGGAAGGAAAGAAGGAAGGAAGGAAGGAAGGAAGGAAGGAAGGAAGGAAGGGAGGAGAAGAGAGAGGGAGGGAGGGAGGGAGGAGAGAAGGGAGGGAGGTGGGAAGGGAAGAGGGAAGGGAAGAGGGAAAGGACAAACTTCTGGGTAAACCACCACTTCCACCACTACTATGGGTCTTCTTTTTTCATTCTGCCCTTTCGAGCCATGACCTCCTTAAGACTGAGGGTCACATTTCTGTAATCCTGACACTCAGCACATGTCGGCACTAAATAAAAATAATTTTGAATCAATGAATAGTTTACCCGACACTGTGAGATAATTTCAAAAATGGGCAGCCATTCAACCTACTTGATCTTCTTGTGGACGCCCTAGTCCAGGTCAACCCCTCCCCCAACTTTTACCAAGCACAGGGTCACCTCTGTGAGTGGGAGTAAGCAAATATTAGCACTTAAGATCAGCTGACGAATGTGTCCTGTGGCCAAAGCACAAAGGGCATAAAACAAACAAAACAAAACACAAGACAAACAAACAAACAAAAAAACAATGAATGAAGGTAAACTCTCCCCAGGTAAATAACAACATCATTTGGCCACTTTAAATTACCAGCATAAATATTTATGGGGGAGAAGATCAGATAAAAAACAACAACAAAAACCTAGCAGGTAGCGACAAAATCTGTTTCATGCTAATTTCAGAACAGAAAGCAGCAGCCCTGGATCTCTGACTCCCAGCATCATTTATAAGAATTAATCAATTCACACCAGACGGAGACCAACAGTGAAGTTCGTAGAGGGAAGTTTGGAAACCTGAGGAAAACAAGGTTTTCCAGCTGCCACTGTGCTTCGGAGTTCCTCAGAGGAGCTCTCAGCTCTGTTTATCTGTTTCGCATCTTCTCGTGTGTGATTTTTCAGGCTCTTCGCTGTGAACTGGGGACCGACTGGGAGGTGCGACGTTCCCATCACTTTCTCCTCTCGGGAGAAATTGGAAATATGTCCTCTCTCTCTCTGCCTGACATGTCTTTAGATGGAAGGTTAACTGTCTCGCTGCGGCAGTGGGCATTCTTGGAGCCCGCTCCTCTCTCCGGCCCTCGCTCTCCTGCTATTCATCAGTAAGGGATTTGGGGGTGCGAGGGGCTGGCATCTGCCACCTCTGGTTCCCAAGAGCTATTTTCCTGGCCAGTACTCTCCCAGAGCCAAGGAGTCTCGGCCAGACCCTGCAGCCACCTGGGAAGCTAATGGGGGTTTGGCCCTCAGGTAGTGTGGGAGTCACTGCTGCAGCTTTGCATTTTCCATTGTTAAAAACTTCATGAGAAGATGGCCAAAACATAAAACGCAGCCACGACTGTGTCTCTAGCCCAAAGATGAAAATGGTCACCTGTATTTGCCCGAAAGAGGAGCCAGGACTGTCCTGAGCCCTCACGACAGGCATGTTTCCTTTACGGTCACCATACTGGCTCCGACAGCTTCCCCTCGACCTCTGCCTTCCAGCCTCCAGCAGAGTGAAAAGCCAGTCATGACTCTGGCTGATCTCCTACCTTAAACTGCTTCCTGCGGTACCCAGAGGCTCAGACCCTCCCCGCTTCAGGCCTATGCTCGTATTTCCCTTTAGCATCTTTCTCCCTCCCTGCCCCGCCCCCCCGCTGCCCCATCCCATCTGCAACAGCCCCCCTCTCACTTACTGGCTCTCTTATCCAGCTCATTTTCCCTCTAGCACTTAGTACCACCTGCCACATCGTATAGTTATCTGTCTATTGTCTATTTTTCTCCTCCGAGAATGCGATCTCCTAGCATGAAGGAGCTTAGGTTTCTTCAGGTCACATCTACATGTAGCCCCGCATCTAGAACAGTCCTTGGCATGCAGCTGATGCTAAATGTACCTTGCTGAATTAATGAGTGAACATGTGGTCCTGCCAGACCAAGGTTCTTCTTTTTAGAGGAACTTGTGTTGACAGCCAAGTTGTCCTATGTGCACCGATACCAAAAAATGGAAATGGGCCTGAAATGCACGTATCTTCTTAAATACCCACTCTAAACCTAGCACCCATGAACTTTACTGCTGTCACTTTCTCCTACAGTCGTCATCGGCAACATTTATTGGTTCCCTAGAATGTGCAGGCGGTAGGCTCAGTGTGGGTGAGACGGCTGAATGGGACAGACACTGTCCCTGCCCTCAGAAGGCTGACGGCCTGGTAGGGAAGACAGAAACGGAAACCAGCAACAGCAAGAAGCCCTCCTGAGGGCGATGCTGGGGCAGCAGAGGTCGGCCTGGGAACACAGTGCCTGAGGCCTACCCCGCTGTAGGGCCTAATCTTTTCTAAGAAGTCATAAAATAACTGTCCCCTCTAAGGACTAAGAAACAATCCAACAACGCTCTGCGAATACAATGTAGGGCTTAACTCGAATAAGAGCATAAAGCTCTATGACAGCCCTTGAGAAGTGTCCTATAGTCCAGGATGTCAGGATTGGTAGCAGGCCAATTTGAGGAAAGAAAGGCGGAAATGACGTTTCTGGCACTCCTAACGTGTGCTATGCACGTGCCGGTGTCTCCTTCTTCCTTCCTTTCTTTCTCTCCATCTCATTCTCCACGTACGCCCACATTTATGCATCCGGAAACAGGCCCGACGAACGCTCACGATGATCCTCCTGAGGTAGGTGCTCAAAGCTCCATTTTTAAAGTGAAGGAATGCAGGCTCAGACGGGCTGTGTAACTTGTTTGAAGTCATACGGCTGGTAAGTGGCTACCCTGAGATGCAAAGCCAGGTGTAAACGAGTCTTTCTAGGTTTCTCCAATTCTGTTTCATAGGCTTGTGTCTGCGCCACCAATGTGTCAGGTCCCCTCACAGCATCTGCCAGTACCTAGCCAGTAAATATTGCTTATAATCCCTATGTTCTGATAACGTAGCTGTTTGCACAGGAAATGGAGCTCTAGCAGTCAATCGGAGCTGGGAGGAGGTCAAGCACATGTCCACAGAGAGACAGCCGTGGCTCCCGGTCCTGGCGAGGCAGCAGGGCTGAATCAGAACACTCTGGACACTACAGGGCTTCCTCTGGTGACTGACACGGAGCACAGGGATTAAGAATTGACTCTTTCTTTCACAGACTCCATCACCGACTTTCCGGGTGACCTGGGCAAATCATTTAATGTCACACACTTCCCTTTCTTCATTGGTAAGATGAGGCAGAAATAACAGTCAGCAGCCCCACACAGGAACAAAGATTCATATAAAAGTCAAGCTCCTACAATGAAACGACACAGGCACGAACATGGGGTTTTTATTACTACAGGCAGAAGTTCATGGAGGGAAATGAAAAAGGGGAGGGCCTTTAAATTTTCTGTGACAGGATTCAGCTGCCCTCGACCATCACTGCCAGGCAAAACCTTGTACTTTACCTCCTTCCCCCAAAAGTGAGTGATCAGAGGGCTCCACCTGCAATGTCTCTTTCACGCCATCCTTGTATTTGCCCTCTAAAGAGCTCACCTTGGAAAAGAGAAACTAATAATAACAGCAGTAACAATAATAACAATAATCCGTACTTCTGTAAAGCACTCTTCAGGTTATAAGCACTTTCACATATGTATATTGCTCTTTTGAACCCCACAGTAACACTCAGTAATGGATTATTGCCACCCCCATTTTACAGATACGAAACCCAGGCTTAGAGAGCTAGAAAGTTGGCCTAGTGGCAGAGATAAGGCTCCAAACCAGTTATTCCGACTCCTCATGCAGTGATCTTTCTAACGCTGGACGAGTCGACAATGACAAGCCACATCGCCTGTCAAAAATTTTAGTCCCCAAATAGCCCAAGTTGTGAAACAGTCACCTTGAGAACAGAACCTTCTCTACACCGTGCTGTTACTCAGTTGGTTTTCATTTCCAAAGATGACACGATTTCTTTATTTTCATAAAACTCCAGGACGTGTACGCCAGCCCAGTCACCGGCGTTTCCCTCCGCGTTAGTTGGGCTTGGAAGTGGGAGTCAGTCATGTTCTTGGTATTTTTTTTCCAGAAGTGAAGTTAACTGTCAGAGCCTTGGCTCTCTTTTCATTACTTTTGGATGGAAGAGAAACATTTGAACAGGGGTAAAGGAAGCGGCTGGCACGAGCTTGGGGGCCGCAATTCAAGAAATGATGGAATCACCGTTCGCAAATATCTGAAGTCAATGCATTCAAAATCACATTGAGGATCATCTGAGAAATGAACCCCTGAACCCATTCACTGCATTGGCATGCCACTGGGGTCCCTTTAAACCAGATTGTCCGGAATAACTGTAGCTGTAACAATTTCGGTATTCACATCACATGCTTACTTTCGTTTGGATATTGAGAGGATTTTGAGGAGGTTGCAGGAAGCAATCATGAGAATTAACTCTATTCAGTTTAATCTTAAAAAGTCTAATTTCTGTGGGTTTATGATCCTTTTTAGAATCCCCAAGCAAAATGACTCTCCATAAGCCACCATCCTACTATACAGAGCTCACAGAGCCAATACTTTAATTGTACAATGATAAATGATAATGTAATAATGACCTGAGACCCAGAAAAATTCTGTCTTGATCCCTGAATCACCAAGGAATCCAACTAATATCCCTCCTGTAGAAAGCAGATTTATCATGTTCAATCCTTTGCATTGTCCATCCATCTGTGGTGCACATGTTAACTTTCCACTTATCCTTACCAGGGCTGGCTTCGTGGGTGTGCAACCTGTGCAAGTCACACTGGGCCCTATGCTTAGAAGGCCCCATGTTTTAATACTCTGTTGTTGCCATCTTGGAATCCTTAACAATTTCTGAAAAAAGGACTTTGCGCTAGGCCCTGTAAACTATAAAGCTCGTCCTGATCCTAAGAATGTACGGTCCAATGCAAGTGGAGATTCCTGTCTGTTTTGTTCATAGATAATTTCTAGAATGGTGCTTGATGCTATTCTTCATAAATGTTTGTTAAGTACATGTATAAGTGGGTGAATGAATACCAAGATATTCGATTAATGAGAATCTCTCACTCCCAGGCCAAGCCAGAGAATAGAGTTGCTCTTATTTATCATTTCTGTGCCCTGAATGTTGAGTCCAGACATTCCGAAGTTAGGTTACAGGCCTCAATAATTGTTTAAGAAAGGAGAGCTAGCAAGAAAGGGAGAGGAGGGGGCCCAAAGAGAGAAACAGCCGAGCCTACTGTCAGACGCTGCCCGAAGATGCTGGGGAGAGGAGGCACGGTGGGCTCGGGGGCCAGAGAACAGAGCAGCAGCCATACACGGCCTCCCAGTTCATCAGGGGGACTTTTCCTGAACGTAGACCAGAATGCAGGGCGAGTTTTCTGACTTACGACCTCAGTCCTAGTCCATGTCCTCAGGGTCCTGGTGGAGGAGAGCCGCCCAGCTGTGGGCTCAGGCACACCCCGGCCTGGCCATGGATTTCCTCAGCTGCTAATCCCAGTCTTTGAGCACCAAAAGTGGGGCCGTGGATGCAGGATCCACCCTGCTGGACTGTGCAGGCCTTGTCAGGAAAGACTGAGAAATAAGAGAAAAGCTGGGGCCTGAGCCAGCCTGCTCCACCCAGAGCCACTTCGTGGAAGTGACGGTGATGAGTGGGTAGACAGTAGTAGTGCTCACACAGAGGACACAAGACTGCACCCCCAGTGGAGGGGTCGTTGTGGTTGAAGCCGTTTTTCATCGATTTTATTGACAGACTTCAGTCTTTGTGGATTTAACTACCGTATCTATATGCCCTCATTAATTTTCTGTTTGAGGATGTCATGGCAACGAGCAGTTCTCTTTCCACGAAGCCCTCAGAATTAATCCCAGAGAAAGGGGGATACTAAGAAACAACCCATTTGGGCCATGGGTTGTATTTACCATCCTCACTATTTATTGAAATGATAAGTTACGGGCCGAAAATCAAGTTATCTGAGGTCCTTGGGGAAAGTGGACAACTTGGGTCATAAGGAAAGATAAATAAGAGAAGTAAAGCCAGAAAATAGTAGTTATCTGGATCACATGGAGAAAAAAAGCACAAAATGGGAAAGAGAAAAAAAATCTGTACAACGTCCAAATTTCAGGCACTGCCAAAGTTTGCAACATATCATTTCATTTAGAAATGCTATGATTTAATGGCAAAGGAGGACGTTTTGTTGGAACGCCTAGCGTAACAAACACTTTTCCCTCCACTTAACAGCACTCTCCTGGCTGAATTTTGTGGAGAAAATAATAATTTGGATGTTTTGAATTATAGCAGTAATACTAAAGGCACTCACTCTAGGCCCACCCAAATTCCCAGTGTTGGACATGGTGTCGGGCCTCAGTGAGAACGCAGGAAGAGGAAGACAGGCCACTGTTGGTTTTAGGGTATAGTTCAGGGTCTGCTGCAGTCAGAAGGCGGGGGCCGGGGGAGAGTTCTCTGTGGGGCTGTACCCCTCTCAGTGCCCCTTCTGCCGGGGCAAAGCCAAGACAGGGCTCTCTCAGCTGAGAAGGCTCAGGGCTTTGGACCACGAGCAAGACCCAGGGGGAAGAACGTGAGGCTGAGCATCTGGAAGTCTTGGATCTGCTCCTAGCTCTGCCACTAATGAGCCCAGTGACCTTGGGTGAAATTTCTATCCTCTCTGGGCCTCCCCCCTTCATCAGCACAATCTTTGACTTTTAGAACTGCAAAGACCCTTAAAGATAACCTGGGTCTATAGTTTCCAAATTGTGTTCATTCACATTCTGCCTGCATGACTTGCGCTTTTTCCATGTACCACTTTTATTTATTATTCTTTACTTTCATAAATCTATTTTTTTTTAAAGAAACCAGTATCAATTACAACATACAGAAGGTGACTGTTAACGGTAAAGATGGATTTAATAAAAACAAAGCCATATCATTATATTTTAGCCAGGTAAATGTTTCCTGTCTAACAATAAAAATGTTGACAATGGCAACAAAAATTAAAATAATAACACGCAATATTTATTGAGATCTTACTATGTGCCAGGCTTGATTCTGAATGCTTTACATACTTTAGTTAATTGTCACAACTCTCTGAATTAGTACCTATTTTCACCCTATTTTCACCCTGTCACCCCTCATTTTGCAGGTAAGACTACAGAGACAGAGAGAGAAAAATTTGAGATCTCTTGTCTCTGTGCTTAAGGGCTGTTAGTCTGCCTACCGACATGGACCTAAGATTTTCTCTTTGACATAATCAGGAGATTAAAAGAGAATTTTAAAAAAGAAACACTTTTATTATGAGATTCAGTCTTATTTGATGCCATGAGTTTGTGCCATCTACCTAAAATCACCCTGTATGCCTCAGGTAACAGATGTCCAATAGTTCTGGTAGAGAATAATCTAGTCAGAACAACTTGAGAAGTGGAAGGTTTTCTCACAGCCATGCTACTATGGGCCTTTGTGGAGCTGATCTCATTACTTCCTCTTCCTCTTTTCTCTTGTCTGCCTGAATAATTCCTACTGGAATCACGAATCTCCCTGACCTCCTCCCAAGCCCCCATTGTATCCTACACACATTTCAGTTACGGGGATGGCCGTACACTTGGTGACCTCTACCTTTGGACTCAGCTGGTTCACTGCCATAGAGAGTAGAGCTTGTTCTAAGTCTATGCATTTATAAAAATTCCAAAACCTAACAGAAAATAAGTGAGTCGAAAAAAACATTTTTGCAAAGCATTTATTACATAAAAATAAAACATGGAACACAAATGCTATATTCTAAAAGTTCTTCTGGGGAATGTTTTATCATGGGGTAGACTGAATGAGGCTTCTTAAAACTAGAATCCAATGAGCTTAGATGGAACATAGTCTTTTTTCTGGTTATGCTCCTTGAAGTAGGCACAGATGCTCTTCTTTGTGACCATGATCTGCATGGCATTCATAAGTAAGGTCATTGGTGTCAAAAGCCCTGTATTTCAATGGATGCTAATGCCTCTGAAAGCACTTGAACGTGTCAGGGACAAACAGCTTCTTGGTGGCGCAGCTCTCCCTATGCTTAGTCTTCTTCAACTACTGGTTCTGCTTCCATCTCCTCCTCCTCCTTCCCCTCAATGATCTCTTGCTCTCCCATTTCAACCAGAGTGCCCTGAATTGCCTTAGACCCTAACTACCATTAACTGTCAGAAGACTATGTCTTTGGCAGCCACTGGGAAACCCAAAACACAAGTTTTGGCTCTTTTCCGAGGGAGCAATATTTAGGCTAAAAAGGGTCACGAAAGCAGAGCTCACAAGTCGAGCCACCGTAAGCCCAGGATCCCCTGTAATTTGCTTACATGCCTCTCTGACTCGACAAGACGTTCTTTGAAAGCAGGGACCGTGTCATACTACTTCGTGTATCCCAAAGTTTTTCAAGCATTATGACCAAACAGATTGACTGAGTTATTAAATTAATTAGTTACCAGCTCAATTCATGCATTTCAGCACTTTGGCCAAGAACTGAAACTCATGATCATTTAGCCTCTACCTGAATACTCTGAGAAGCAGAGAGAGAGAGAGAGAGAGAGAGAGAGAGACAGAGAGAGACAGAGAGAGACAGAGAGAGACAGAGAGAGACAGAGAGAGAGACAGAGACAGAGACAGAGACACAGAGAGAGAGACAGAGAGACAGAGAGACAGAGAGACAGAGAGAGAATATGCTATTTAATGAGGTTTCCTAACATTTTGGATTAGTCTAACCCTTGGAAAGTCTTTTCTTATATTAAATTGAAATCTTTCTCCCTGGGACTTCCACTAGCCATTCCTAGTTCCACCCAACAAAGCAGCAAAGCAAGAATCGATGTCTCTGCAATGGAAGCGCTGCTGTGTGTTAGGAGGTTTGCTCATCTTACCCCCTTTATCCTTTCAAACAGCATCAATTGTTCCCTCAGATCTTCAGATCTTATGATTCCCATCCCGCCATCCTGGAAGAAGTCAAAATAGCCAAGTTTTGGACAAAGTCCACCTGCTTTCAAATTCAAGCTCTCCAGTTCACTTTTGGTGTGATCTCTGAGTCTCAGTGTCCTGATCCGTAGAGCGAAAATAATTATAATAGCACCTCATGTGTCTATTGTGGGGACTATATCAGATGACACGCACAACATGCATGATACAATGACAAGCTTTTAATATGCACTCAAAAACATTAGATATTAATACTCCAGGTGGCAACTGATCAGAAAAGCGAGCCCACAGTTCCCACAGAATAGAATAGTTTCTGTTCATAAGGCCTGGCTGTGTTCGGTTTTAGAGCAGCCGCATACCCTGATGACTCGTCTTGGGCTTGTGGTCAATCAAAATCTTTAGGTCTTTTTTTCCATATAAACTGCTGTCAAACCTGCTCTCCCACACCTTACACTTGAAAAATCAATTTTCCGAAACTAAAAGCAAGACACTATATTCATCCTTATTAAGTTTTCTACAGATCAGTTTGGCCTATCATTCTAACATGTTGAGAGAAGTTTAGGTCTTGATTCTGTCATCTGACCTATTAGTCGCCCTTCCAACACTGTGCCATCTACAGATGTGATAATAATCTCTCTTCTCTTCACCAAGGTCACTGATAAAATCATGAACAACTCTAAGACCAAGGACAGAGCCCTGTGGTACTGCTGACATTCTTTGGGCAGTAGGCCAACATTCTCATTTTATGGATGAAGAGAGTAAGATTCAGAAGGGCTAAGCGATTTGCCCATCATCATACAACACAGCAGTTTTCTATTTCCCAAAGTGTGGACCTTAGGACAACAGTCCCCTGAGAAATTTTTCACAACAGAGGGTTTCCATGGCCAAATAAGGTTAAAAATCCATGCATATTCTATTTCCTTCTTGAAGATTCACAATGCCCGATAGTACACTACAGATTTTGTAAACTCCTACAGTCAAAAATCCTGTTAAACCTGTTTAGCCCAGCATTTCCCAAATGTAGTTGACCATAAAATCCTATTTTCATGTAATAACTCTTAACAGCCCATAGAAACAGTGACCCATAGTCAGCTACACATAGATATACCTAGAACACGAGACCAGTGCCTCTTCCCCGTCATGAGAATAAGTTCTGAGATCCCCGTGTTCAGAGAGTTTTATGACCTCTAAATAAAAAATAAGATGGGAAAGGGCTTTGGAAAGGAAGAGTTAGTAAATGGGAGTGCAGTAAGATGAAGTAGGCAGGAGTCAAGGTGGCGAGGACGTACAGCCCTGCCCTGGAGTCCATGCCACCAAAACAGGAGTAACATGAGAGGCCAGAACTGAGCCTCCTAGTAAGATCTCCACCCCCCGCCCCCTCCGTCCCCGCTCACAGCCGTCCATCACGCTCTGCCTCAGGACCACCAGGACTAGATTCATCATGCTTTTATTTCTGGACATGTCAGTCATGCTAAGAAACCAGGGACGCTCAGGGGACTCAATCACCAGTTTTTCGAGAGGACCCCTCTGATTTAAGGTTGCAATTCCTCCATACGGCACCCCCTTCCCTTCCCTGCTTTATTTTTCTCCACGGCATTTACCATCATCTGACATAATATATTTTATTTATTTGTGTGTTTGCTTATTTTATTTGGTCCATATTATGGTCCATATCCCTCTGTTAGAGAATAAGCTTCCTGCTGGCAGGGTATTGATTTCATCCACGGCTTTACTCTCAGCACTTAGAATAGTATGGGGCTGATAGCTGGTGCTCAATAAATAGGAAAATACCATTCAGCTCAAGCCAGGGGGCCTAAATGAATTATAGCCTCTCAAAGGGCAAGGATCACATCTTGGGTTTGCTTTGACTTATTTATGATGTGATACCATCTGCTGAGTGGGTCTTTATTACACTAGAAATGAATATTATTACTCAGATAGATATCAATATACAGGGAGAGGCTATTAGCCTCAGGAACCGCATTTTCCCTTCTCCGGTGACCTCACCCACCAGGCCTCGCATGGGCATGACTCATAAATCCACGGCACCACCCCTGACCCCCTCCATGCCACGGCCTACCTTTCCTGTGGTTTTCTGCACAGTTCCACCATGCTAAGCAGTTCAAACTCTGCAGGCCCATAGCCAGAAACATCATCTCCTTCCCCCCGGCCAAAATTTAGTAAAGAAATAAAAACAAAAACAAGCCTTCGTAACTCTACTATTTCGGCACCTATTTATGTTAGTAGCACTGAAAAAAATAAATAAAAATAATTACAAAAAGTAATAAAAGCCACATTTTTTTTTCTGACTTCTACTTCTTCCTTACAGTCTCTGGATCTGAAAGGTCCCAGCCAGCTCCTCTCTCTGCCTCGTTTCCACCCTAGTATTAGGTTCCCAGTGCCCTTTGCCTGGGCAATTGAACTCTTCCTCTCCCAATCCCTCTGCTCCTTCATTTCCAGTGTCTTTTCATTTCTAATCCAGTGTTTTTCAAGCTATGGGCCATGCCCATTAGTGGGTTATGAAATCATTTAGTGTCAAAACCAGAATTTTTAAAATAAAATAGAACAGAACAAAACAAAATAGAACAGAATAGAATAAAATAGAAAAAAAATCAGACTGTATTATAAGTACCATAAAAATAGTTTTTAAACGTTTAACAAAGGTATACGTGTATGCTCTGAGCCATTATGTAAATATATTTCTCACAATGGTTTGAGACTCATTGCTCTAACCTAATGCATTTCGAAGCAGAGACTTAGTTATATTACACTCCATCTTAACCTTCAGTGACTCCACAGTGCTCTCTGAATAAGTCTAAACAAATTTACTCATTAGTGAATGGTGTCCCAACGCAGGCTCTAGTCTTCCTTTGTAGCTTATTTTCTGACACTCCTATACTCATTCCTAGCATATTCTTCATGGTGGAGTACTCATTATTTCTGAAATATGCCCTGAGATTCCCACCGCCATAATTTTTCATAGACACTGTTCTTTCTTCTAGAGTGGTGATTCTCAGTCGGGGCGAGAGATTTTGCTCCCTGGGGATATTTTAGCAATGGTTGAAGACACTTTTGGTTTTCACAACTGGGGAGGGATGGAGGGGCTATTGGCATCTAGAGGCCAGGGGTGCTGCTAAATATCCTACAACACACAGAATAGTGCCCCACGACAAAGAATTATCCAGTCCCAAACGTCGGTAGCGCTGAGATTGGGAAAGTGTGTTCTGGAGCGGAGGATCTCACATTTGGCATGCATCTAAGTCACGTAGAGGAGTTATAGAACGCAGAGTGCTGGGTCACACTCCCAGAGTTTCTGGTTCTATAGATCAGTGTGGAGTTGGAGGCAGGGGCGCGGGTAGGGGGCATGTGTGCAAGTGCGTGCATTTCTAACAAGTTCCTATATGATGCTGAAGCTGCTGGTTGGGGACCGCAGGACCACTGTCTAGACTAAAACGACCTCCCCTTTCACCAGGGCTTACTGCTACCCATCCTGAGGCTTTAAAGGCTGACATCAAGTGCCTCCGCCTTCACGGAGCCTTTCCTGATACAGCTACCTCTTCTTTGGCTCCTCTACTGGTTGGGCTCAGTCTCTCAGTTCCTATCTTTCACTCTTGTTCTGCTCTCATTTGGGCTTTCCCTTCCTTATGCTTTGCCCAACCCTGTAGAGCAGGTGCTTCTCAGGCTAAGACTTACACTCACCTTCTGCCTCTTACTTCTCCAAAGCACTTCGGGCAATCTCCCTGCCTGAACAAATTCCAACATGCAAAATGTGACCAAGGCACACATCTCCCCAACCAGTTCTCTGCAAGCCTCTTTCTGTCTGCTCTCCCTCCAATGGGGGATTATCAAAGTGTCAAGGGAAGTACTGAAGCATGAAAGGCTATATTAGCCTTTTTCAGGCACCTAGGTAGGAAATGGGGTAGACAGGGGCCAAAATGAGTGAAGCGACAAAACAACAATAAAAAAGGGTAGAGCAGAGTCAGTCACCTGTAAAGGAAGTGAGTGCATTGTGACCTAATTTCTGTTCTTCACTATCGTGTCCCGAATCAGCTTTGTCTACCGCCTTCATGCTGGGCAGTGAGAAAGAACATGAAGAACAAAGAGAGAGAGAGAGAGAGAGAAGCCCAGTTGTTCTCTTAGCATACCTTAGAGACTTAAGTGCACCACACATGAAATAATTGCATTCTGAATGTGGCCCTTTAACTCGTCAATTTCCTGTATTGGTACGACTCCACTGTAGGTTGTATTCGCTTGAATCCCCCATGTATGCATTTTTTAAAGTGCAATTTTGTTTTAATCATATCATTAAAACACATGATTTTTAAACAGTCTCTCCTCTTCAAAAGAAGTATCCGTAACATAGTTATTTCAAATTCCTTCTTAGCCAGGAAAAGGTTGCTCACACTTTAAATTAAGTGTCATGAGCAAGAATTTAATTTAGACCTAATAAGACAGTTATTACATGTTAAATACCATATGGTTATTAAAAACATATTTATTGAGGTTTAACAAGTATGTCGAGACGATATTCCAT
>NW_006431919.1:7687186-7710627 GCF_000325575.1 Pteropus alecto | reverse complement strand
ATGTATCTTGTGAATGGATATACTTTATATTAGACCATTAAAAATAATAATAAAAAATCTCCAAGGGCCTCCATCTGGGAGGGCAAAAGGGACAGTGAATTTGTGTACTGTTCACTCACCCCTGGAGACCTAGGATCAGTTCTTGTTTGAGATGGGCAAGAAAAATGAGATTGTGGGTCTTCCCTTCATCTTCATCTGCGCTCTGTGCAAAGCCAACTGAGCCACTGGGCATGATTGATGCGGGCCATTTAGGGGAGCTTGCTGGTGGGGGGAGGGGTGCGCAATAAGAGTTTAGGAGGGGTCATGTGGAATAACTCAGAGGGAAAGGACTTATGGGGACTTGAGCCAGGTTTCTGATGCTTACGAATTCTCACTAAGCTTAAAAACTTCAAAATGTGTGGGTGTGAGCGTGTGTGTCCATGTGTACATTCATGCAGTCACACACAGCTAGTATCCTATCATATAGACAGTGCTTAAAAGAGGAGATAATCACTCCAAGGAGTATTTGAAAACATTGCTCATCGACGTCATACACCTAGTGTGATGTCGTGTAAACCTGTCATGCCGCCCAACAGGAAACTGCATTGGAAGGCAGGAGGTGTCCCAGCATACCCTGCAGCTCTCCTCCAGCTGAAATGCCAAGGATCGGCCCACGCCTGTCTTTCTGACCCTGTGTGCCGATGCTGTGGCAATGCCCCTGACATAATGGCTCCCGTTCACCAGGGTGACTTCACAGGAGGGTCAGGTCAGGGGACTTCAGATGGGCCACGGGGAAGAACTAGCAAAAACTAATATCTTTAACAGTTGCAAACATGTCGAAGGAAATTATTTATAAATATCTGAAGAGCAACGAGGTCCGAGTTTTGAGTAAGCAGCAGTCATTCTCCAGGTTTTCCCCAGTGTACCCCCTCTTTAAGAGAGTCAACATTCTGCTCTGACTGAGATTTCAAATGCCAAGCCCCAGACTTTCCTCAACTGCTTTTCACACCAAAGGTTCCTGGATGCTTCAGTGTAGTTATGTAGTTATGCAGTCTCCAGCCAGGTCTCTAGGTGGTAACCTAGAAAAGATATTTGTGTGGAATATTCAGCTGTCTATAGAGCCATGTTTGGAATTATTTCTACTCCTCTCTGAAATTATTTGTGTGTGCATGAGAGAGAGAGAGAGAGAGAGAGAGAGAGAGAGAGAGAGAGACAGAGAGAGAGAGAGAGAGAGAGACAGAGAGACAGAGAGACAGAGAGAGAGAGAGAGAGAATGTAGAAAAGAATATATAATCATCACGTCAGCACAATAAACAGGCCCAACTGCATGAGGATAATTATGTTTTACAGTTTTGCTAAACACAAGAAAGTATTTTCTCAGGCCATTTAATTGAAACAACATCACGGGTTATACCTTCATTGTAATAAAACTCTACTGTGTGTCCAAGTGCCAGGGGATTTATTAACTTGCTCTGAGCTCTGAGAATCAGCAGGCAGGGTCAGACGTGGCTAGTGATGATGACATCATCGGTTTTGGCAGCTCTTTTCAACTGGTGTTGAGTGAGGTAATGTCCCCAAAATTAAAACTGACAGCAAGATTAATGATGATAGATTCACTGACTTTTTTTCATGATTTAAATTGGTGTTCTGTTTCTTCCATTCTGGATAGCCAAGGGAGCTTCATGCCATTAGCGTGGCATATCAGCAAAGCGAGATAACAGGAGCCCCTTCTCCCCACCGCCTGGGAAGAGGCTGAGAATTCAAGGCTTAGAGGTGACTTAGAGATGGGGCCAAAGGAAGACCCACCCTCATGACTTTTGCAGAGGTTAGGACAGCAAGACATGCTGCCTTTATCAAACCAGCAAACGCACGTATTGGATTTGTTATTTTGGTGCAAGAAAGGTTATGTTCTCTGCAGGGGGTTGCTGTGTGCAAGGAAAACCTCATCAAATCTTGCTCCACTGAGTCAGAATTTACAATCCCTTGAACTGGAGTTCAGCTGATCTTGCTCTTTATACTTTCCATAATGAAAAGGTTTGCTGGGGACATCAAAAGCATAAAAAAAATTCTGAGGTAGATGATTGGAAGATGTTTAAGCTGCTTGAAAAAGATCCATTTTATCAACCATTTTAGAGACTGGTATCCTACAAACAACTATCATCTTAATTAATTAATTATTCTACCCCCACTCTATTGCAAAATTCTCAAGCACAGAGATGGACTTTTTTTCATTGTTGTAATTCTAACAGTAGTCATAGCAACATACATCAGGCACTAAAAAATATTTATTGAATGTATGTTACTTAAGCAGATACCTTAAGGACTTTTCATAAGAAATCGAGTCTCCTCACTGAGTTTATGGAGCATATTTCCAAATAATGAAAACATTTTTCTTTGAAAACATAGTCAGATTTATCAGTCACTAATCCATGTGGACATGTCTCGCTAGTCTGAAATAATGTGATTTATTGCTTCAAAAAAGGGGGGAGAAAAGAATGAAAGAAAAAAAAAAAGCCCAAATGCCATATGATGACATCATAAACAGCCACACTGCAGGATGGTGGAATTGGAGAGAGTCCTGGTGTAATCTCACTGTGAGATTATCTCACAACCATACTCAGGGTTGACCTTGTTGGGAGTGGGAGGTGGCAGTTGGGAAGAAAATGTTCTGTCTTAAAAGAGGGGATGCAGGGTCCACTTGGCCGGGGATGAGGATGTGGAAATTCACTGGGGCTCCTCCTTCTGGTAAGTCCTGTTTCTAAGTGGAACATTCACTGTTGCCAGAGTCAGGAGGCCAGGCAGCCAGTCCTTGCCCCGCCCCTAACTCCTGGAGACACTCCAGCCTTGCCCCTCCCAGGGCCTCCTCTCCTCGCTGGTAAGGTGAGTGAGTGATTGGAGTCGACAGGCACTAAGGCCCTTTTCAGGCCTTTCTCTGATGCTGGGGCTTTAATTGCTCCAAGGAGAGGCACCCACACAGATCAAGTGCACTATGCTAACTCCTCGCTCCAGCTGTTCAAACAAGGTCAGGGTTTTCTCCTGCTGGAGTGCATGGTTCTGGTCGGGATAAGGGGATAGGTTTCCCCACCCTCTGTTCTCTTGGCAACCTGGACTCCAAACACTGTTTCTAAGCAGGTTCCGACACCTCCCCAAGGCACTCGCAGCCCTTGCCCCACACTGCGCTGGCCACAGTTCTCTTTCGTGCCTTTCTGTCTTTTCCCAAGTGCACTTCCTTCTTTGCACCGAACACGGTGTTGTGGATGCAGGGTTTGGAGGGGACATGAGGTCTGACTGATGAGAAACACGGGGGACATAACCCCACTAATGTCCCTTTTATCTCCATCTATAGCGCTTCTTTTTGGAAAAAGAAATGACTGTATTTGACAACTTTTGGAGTAGTTATCAAGTTTACCATGGTTCCCTTTACTAGGCACTGACTCACGATCTACAGGGTAAGGCTGGGACTCCAGTGGCCAAGTCCATGCCAGATGATGCCTACCCCTCTGGCGATGCTGATCACAACACAGTGCACCTGAGTCACCCCGAGATGCTGAAAAATCTTCACTGGTTAGGAGGCTGATTCCTCCCCACTTTGCAATGCAATGCTGTCGGTGAACCACAGCCCTAACTTTTCTGCCTACTTAGCCTCTGTGGACAAGAAGAGAGGTTAACACGGAGCCTAAGCGCTGTGTGGTGGGCGGAGGATTAAGACGTGCAGTGTGAGTGCCAGCTCAGGCTTTCAGAGACTCTGGCGCAGGAAGCTGAACAGTTGTCCGACACTTGAATACTGGCTTTGCTTCCTCCACCCAACTCCAGGAGGAGGACAAAGCCTGGCTGATGACTTTGGTTTGCCAACCAGGAGACCCCATCCTTTGTACACAGTCCCGTACACCAGGCTCTTAACCTGGCTGCCCCTTAGAATCATCTAGGGAACATTTCAAAACTGCCAAAGCCTGAATTCCTAATCCAGAGGTCCGAATTCTATCAATCTGGGGAGAGGGAAGAGGCATTGAAAGAGTTTCGCAAGCTCTGCAAGCGATGCTGATAGCCAGACAGGTCTGGGTGCCAACTCCCTAAACCTAAGCTATTTTATGTCACAGAACAAAGGATGGCACTGATCAGAGGTATGAACAAGAAGAGGTCTGCATAACTCCTGAAACCACAATTTTGGTCAGAGTACCACTAAATTAGCACTCCGTCCTAGTCTCGGGGTAAAGATTCAGCCTGCCGCCAGCAAACCTATGGCGATCAACCACCCAGGTATGCCCGAGACCATCCTGCTTTTAATACTAGAGTCCCTGTTCCAAGAAATCCCTCAGTCCCAAGAAAACTGAGACAACTGGTCTTATCTCTTTTGAACAGGGTTGCAAAGGACTGACAGCAGATGGCCCTTACCCCAGTTGAAAACATTTCACCGAAGGACATGACTGTCCATCATTTTCAATGCTGAGCACGCCTGTCATGCCCCCTGTTCCTAACCTCTTACAAACGAGGGGTGGCATTAGAATGGGGGTAATAAACCTGTTTTGAAGCTGAACCTTTTCTATTCAAAGCCCCTCACAAAGCTCAGATAATAGAATTTACTCCTAAAACTACCCAACCGAACTCAGGTCATTCGGGGCTTCTCTCCGGGTGATTTAGAATTGGGACCGAGAGAGACTCTTGTTAGTCCCTTCCAATGACTAGGGTGTAACATGCGTGCTTGGGAGCTGCTGGCAGCCAAGTCTTGCAAAGGCAGCTGCTGAAGGGAAGAAGCCAGTCTACAGTGAGAAAAGGCACCCAGGCAGAAGCAGAGAGGAAAGAAAGGTAAAGAAAGTTGCTTGAGGTTCTGCATGGGTCTCTGTTTTCTGCTGCTAGTCTTTTTCTGGTCCCTATCGAAACTCCTGTTCTTTGGTTTCATAAGATTCTCCTCACTTCCTTGTATCTCTCAGTTGTAAGGTTAGAAAAATTTGACTCAAACTGACTTAAGCGAGAGAGTTTATTGTTTCATATCAGTGAACAATTTGGGGTCCAGCTTCAGGCATTGCTTGATCCAGGCTTCAAGCAATGCAACTGCTTTCTGTCTACATTGCTCAGCTATGATTTCTTATGAGAGCCTCCTTTTAGCTCTGGCAGCCTCATCCCTCATACTCCTATGATGGCTCCTGGAATCTTCCAGCACTATATTCTAGTAGGTTTATTTTCATTGGCAAAAGTGAGATCTTTACGCAGAATTCCTAGTAAAAGTCTTAAAGCTTCTCAGTGGCTCAAACTGGCCATTCTGAGCCAATACCCAGGGCCTGGGAGAATGTGATGCTCTAGCTGATGGACCTGAATCACATGTCCAGCCTACTACCAGAGAGAAAGCCAGCTCTACTGAAGCCCATGGATGGAAATGGAGAAGAGGTGATTGCCCAGAAGGTGTTGATATATAGGTACCATATGAAAGATAGAGACTAGGGATCAAAAGTTATATGAGATATCGCCTACTCTTATTGAAATACCCCCCATTTTTTTCCTAAGCTAGACAATATGAGTTAGTTATAACTATAAGGAATCCTACCAATTTCAATAACACAGCCCACACCTACAGCATGACATTCCAGAAACCTCCTCCCTCTCTACAGTTTCACATGGTCCTATCATGAGAGCAGACATCGGGCTCACAGCCATACTAGTGTTTTGTCCAAACAGAGGACAAAGCCTCACTAAAGTGCAAAAAGTTTCAGTGTTCATTTGAACTTCCAACTATGGCAAAAATGACTATGCAAAGACATTTTTTTTTCAAAAGTTTTTATGTAAATAGAAAAGTCACATGATTGTCCAGAATATTGATCAGTCTTTTCTAGTGCCAGCCAAAATCTAGAAGTCTGAGGAGGCTTTTGGAGAACCAATTCATTAAAAACAATAATTGCAAAATAAAACATTAGCAACATGGAAAAATGAATCTCTTCAATATCGTAAACTTCAAAGGTTGTGTTTGTTTTGTTTGTATTTATGAGCAAAGCAAATCTGTCTTTCTGGCTCTGTTATCACTGAGTTTTACCTGACAAGAACCGATGAATACTCATAATCCAATCCATAGAAATAAGGAGCCTTCTCTTCCATCTGTCAATCATCTATCTGTCGATATTATGACTCCATTCCCTATAGAAATTTGGACTTCAAGGCTCCTAGTCTGGTTCCAAGAACAATTTCTAGAATTGCCTTCCTATGGCACCCTCCACCCTCAACATGAAGTCTCCTCTCCAGCAGCATGAAATTGCTCACCTATCCTGACACCTCCTCTGTGGGTCCCCCACTGTGTCCTTTCCCACACAGTCTGCTTTTGTTGGTATATCATTCTCCATCTTTGTTAATGATATCCTTCCTCCATGGCCCAACTCAACCCCCACCACCTACCCCCTGTACCATCAAGTCCTTGTTAGGATCTAGCTTGGAATTAACTCATTCCTCTACTTAAAAGCCTTCAATGGCTTCCCACGGCATCAAGGAAAGAATTTTGGACTCTTTGGTTAAACCTATGAAGCCCTAAATAACCTGCCAGGCTACCTTCCCATCTCATCTCACGCTGTCTGCTCCAGCCACCCTGGGTCCTCTTCCCTTTCTAGGATTTGCTTCACTTTCTCTAGTCACGGAGTCTTTGCACATTCTATTCCTTCTGCTTGGAATGCTCTTCCCTTGGTTCTTCTCAAAGCTGTCTCCTTCTCAGCTGTAAGGTCTCAGCTGAAATGTTACTTCTTCAGAGATCCCCCTGTGCCTGCTTAGGGCTATAGGTCTGCCCCACCTTTGTGTTGTTACTGTCTCTGCACTCCCTAGCTGCAGAGGCCTTTTTGATTATATAATTATCTATTTATTTGCTTCATTGTTTCATGTTCCTCTTTCCCACAAAATGTAATTTGCAACATGTCAGGGACTTAATTTATTTCACTCATACAACTCTGGACTGACATTTAGCATGGTGCCTCCACACTGGAGGAGATGTTCAATAAATCTATATTGAATGAATAAATGTATCACTCTCTCTTGTCTATATGTATAATGGAGTTGGATCATAATCTGCCTTACATGACAGATGTATATATTAGTCTTGCCTCTCTTACTAAGTTACAAGGTTTTGAGGGAGGGATCATGAAGAAAGGAGTACTTGCAAAGCATCGGGCCAAATGTAGGTCCTCAATCAGCTGTTGCTCTCATAGGGTTGAACATCACAGACTTCAGAGTTGGTCGGTTGTGGGTCATAAAACTCCATCGCTTCCCAGCTCTGCAACCTTAGCTGTTTACTCAGCCTCTCGGGGCCTCGCCTCAGTCCTCTCATGTGTAAGTTGTTAATAACAACAGTCACTTTACAGGACGGCTGATATCTGCTAACACAGGTGAACTGATACGCACAATGTCTGGTAAATAAAATGTTCAGTAAGTGGAGGCCCTTATTACTACTTTCTTTATAGTGAGAACAAGAGAAGCCACCGCAGACAGCCAGGAGCTGGCCTAGTACTGTCAGCTAGGCCATGATGCTTATTCTCTCACTGAACATAAACAATTTCACAGAGCATCAGCATCAGATAAGACCACTCTGTGACCACGATGGGTCAAGACAAAAATAAGACCACTCCATAATCATGTCTGCACACAGAAAAACATGAACATTGTCCAAACCACAAAAATAACCAAACTTGTGTCTTTCTGTTGCTTTTTTTGTTTGTTTTTTACTTCTATTTGACTTGATTTTTTACAATGGCTTTCTTTATCTGTTGCTTCTTAAGCAATTACAGACTTAGCATTGTCTGGTGTTCCCTAATGCTACATAAAATTTATTTAGATACTCAACCTCCATCTAGACTCTCCTTCTAAATACGAGTTCTTTAGATACGCAATCATAGGATTATCCCTACTTTCTGACAGCACCTAACACAAGCTCAAATCCTACAAGAGGTCTTAATACCCTCTTACTGAGATGCCCCATGGCTCCCCATGGTGCGTGTTCTCCCTCAACGAGTACGAAACCCAACTTGTTCAACTACAGGTGTGTTCCTGGTAGTCTTTGCTTGAAGATCATTGATAATAGTAACAACAATCATAATAGCCACTATCTATTGATCATTTACCAAAAACCCAGCCCTCTTCTCTTCCAAGCAGCATACATATATATTAACTTAATCCTTGAGGCAATTTTAGAATGTAAGCATGATAACGTGCACCATATTATTGAAAAAAAAAATTGAATTATAGAGGGTTAAAATTGCTGATGTCAGACAGCTAATGAGTGGTGGAACTGGTGTCCAAGCCAAAGCAGTCTGACCTTCATCCACCGTTTCTCACTGAGCGCTCCTAGAGACCTGTCACCAGGCCTGGAGCAAAGACAGCACTTCCCATTTATGAAGATTATGAAGTTGCCACAACGTGCAAGGCACGGAGAACTCAGACAGCACATGAGCCAGTTCCTTCAACATGTTTCGCTGGCAATGTACTGAACAGTATTATGGGGGCTGCAAAGAAGATTAAAAAAACCATAGTCCTCGACCTCAGGGAACTTACAAGCTAGTTGAGGAGACAAGACTTAAACACACAAAAATTTAAATAACAATACAATCTGCAATCTGAGAGACACATTAGGACGGAAGAATGCATGATTCAGTGTCAAATGAGGTGTGCAGATGGCACTGGGAGAGAGCTCACTGTGGGCTGCAGGCCCAACCCACATACTCCAACTCAACTCAAAACCACAGACAGGAAATCAGCTAGAGAGCTGCTTTGTTAGTAAGAGTGGGGAAAAAAGAACAAAGCTTTAATGGAAAGAAAGCTATTAAAATTATACTTGGAAGATATATAAAACTAAGTGACTTTAGAAAATTCAGGTTTTGGTAATTTGTTGAGAAATTATAATGCGGTCTCTCTGAAAGGGAGCCTTCTGGTTATTTCCCATGGACATTGTATCAGGAATGTTCGGGAGCAATGAAATATAAAGATCACTTCTATTCAGAAGTCGAGCCCTGGCTTGACCCCATCTGGTTTCCACTGTGGGTTGGTTACACTAGAGTTCGTGTCAGTCCACTCTGCTATCATAGAAAAATGCTGAATGAAATTCCAGACACAGCACCCCAGAAGGGTTCTCAGCCACCAAGAGCCACACTGAGATTGGAGTTATTTCTGTAAGGGATAACCAAGCTCTTGTAAACGTCTCACAAGCTCATGGAGTATTCTAACACTTTTAGACCTGAAATAGGTAGAGATCAAGAACTTCTCTTGAGTAATTCAGGAAGTATGTTGATCAAGGGCTAGGCTATCAACTAGATCAAGTACTTCTCTTGAGTAATTCAGGAAGTATGTTGATCAAGGGCTAGGCAATGACATTGGGCAAGTTATGTAATTTCTTATCCGTAAGTGGAATTTAATAATAGTACCCAACTCGTGGGATGACCACGGGGTTACATGACATAATGTTTTCAAAGGACTTAACGTGTCTAACATATGTAGTGCATTCTCATAATGTGTTAATAACCAACACTGTCATTATTCTACATTTGAATGTTGTACTAGGGACTGAGAGAGATAAAAAAGAAGCATGAAATATGGTCTTCCTGGCCATTCCTAAAGACTCTGACTTGGGGATTTGCCCATTCTGATTTGGGCAAGTCATTCAATTCTATTATTTAGCCACTATTTTATTTTGCACAAGCTCAGGAACTAGACTGCTTGATTTTGATTCCCAGCTCCACTACTTGCTTAGAACTGCGGCAATTTCCTTACCCTATTTCTAACTCAGTTTGTTTATAAAAGTAATGAGAGTAATAATGATTCCTACATCTTAGGACTGTTGTAAGGAGTAAAAGAAATAATGTATACAGAATCCTGAGAACAGTGTCTGAGACATCACTGGCTATCAGTGAATGTTACTGTTTACCATCATAATCATCATTATCATCATCTTCTTCATCATCTTCTTCTTCCTATTCTTCATCAGGAATATCCCAGACTTTCTCTTTACCACAGGAGATCCAAGTTCAATGATCTCCATCAATTCCTAGACTGTGGAACTTTCTGAACATTTTAGAACATGTTGTTCTATGTTGGCAAAGACAAAGTTTTTGACCTCATTTGAAAGTGCTATGTGGAGATAGTGCACACTGCCATGCACTCACATATAATGACAAATGACTTACATCTGCAGGTTTATAGGTTCACGTCAAGGGTCTTGTCCTTGGGAAGAAGAGAAAGAAGAAGGAAGAAGAGGAGAAGGGGAATGGGGGTGGATGGAGAAAGGGAGAGAGAGAGGGAAGAAGAGAGAGAGAGAGAGGGAAAGAAAAAGAAGGAGAAGAAGAAAGAAAAGTAGGGCAAGCTGCCATTCCCCCTAGGACTAAAATCATAGTTGAGTCCTGAATGAGTGGTTTGGACAAATTACTTAACCTCACTTTTCACACCCAGAGGCAGGGCTGGTGCCTCTTTCCTAAGGATGATGTGAATATTAAAAGAGAGAATATATGTATGAACAAAGGGCTTGGTACATACATAGTATATCCTCAGAAAACTGTAGGCATATATTATTACAGATGTTCTCTGTCCCATATGCAAAATAACCAGCCAGAGACCACAGCAGGATAGCATGACACCAGCTAAGAGGTTTCACATTATTCCTTTATCCTTTTTCTTTTTCTGAAAACAATTTCAGACTGCAGAGGAGAGCATAGCTGTGTTCTGTTTCAGGTTTCAGTGTGAAGACCACACGAGTACAGTAGAAAAGGTTTTGGAGCGAGTCGAGGGACTTGGATCTAGTGCTGGCACCATTTGCATTCACCTCTTGATCTGGATTCTAGTTTTCAAAAGTACAAAACAGGTGTTGAGGACAAAGACTGGACTACATCACATGTAAAGTTCTCTCTGCCTATAATCCTCTAGGATTCTGTCTCTTAGGCCAGTACTTCACAAAAAGCAGCTCATGATGGGTTAAAATTATTGAGTTTATACTGAAAAATGTATATTCCTGGATTTCCACCTGATTTTATTATGGGAGTCAGGATCCTGGGGGCAAAAGCAGGAAGTTAAGGTGAGGAATACATCAACATCGGTGACCTTCTCAGAGATCCACTACCCTGTACTGTAGAAGAAAGACTCTCAAGTAACAATGGAAACAGGAGAAGAAAAGGGGTAGATGGGAGGGAAGCTCATGCCTGCTCAGGTGGATGACTGCGAAGTGAACAACACGCAGAACGTGCTGGGCACTTAATCCATAAAGATTACTGACGATGCCAAGAAGAAATATTTATAGGTACTTTTTAACATTGTCTATAAAATAGGAGGTTGATTCAAACGTAAATTACCGACCACATCATTCTTTAACCTCTAAATCTTTCTCTAATGGCTTGAAAGGCAGCTTATTAAAGCTAAGTAAGTGTTCACTACATACATACTTGTTAGTTTATAAACAGCTAGAGAGGTAGAAGAAGTTACTAAAAGTGACGGGTTTGCTAATAAAAATTTTAAGGAATTTTTAGTCTCAAGAAAAAGGCTAAGATATCATGGGGTGTGATTTTTCTCCCCTCATCTCAGCTCTGCCTTCTGGGTTGGCTCTACTCTCTGGATGAATCTTCCCATTTGTTAGCATGATGGCAGCCTAAAGTCCCACGATACATCACAATTCGTTAGCAGTCCTAAAGGGAAGACCAGATGCCTCTATCTAGGCTCTTCCAGCAATTTGGGTGAAGCTCTCATTGGACTAGCTTGAGTCACATGACTGCCCCAGAGCCAATAACCATGGCATGAGAATTGGCATATGCTGATTGGCAGCTTATGTCACATGCCCACTGCTAGATCTGGGGAGCATACTCAAAACACATAGACTGAGAATAGAACAGCATTGGTCTCCTCAAACAAAATTAGGGTGATGCTACTAGAAAAAGGAACATATGTTGTTTAGGCAAAATGTCCCTTGCAAAATCTTAAATTAGCAAATATCTTTTATGGGTTGAATATACATTTTTTTAAAAACTGTATGATAAATTATGCCCCCAACCCAGTTTATTTTATTTGTTTTTCTCTGTGTGGTACATGTTCTTTTTGTTATGCATATGATCATGTACACACTTGTCACACACATAGTACCCTAAGGGTTATGGGAAATTAGATGACGAATAGCGGTGGAAAAAATGAGCGAAGTTTTGATCATTGTTTAATATACTAAAAGAACAGCTCCACCTAAGAGTCTGCCTACTGCCAACGGTGACAAAGTAGTTGGAGATACTGCAAATGTGCTTCTGAGAACCTTCTGCAGCTGTTGCAGAAGTGGGACTGAAAGCCCAAGGAATGTAATCCCCAGGAAAACATTCTCTGTGTTTCTTTGGAATCCTGCAAAGAGAATTCTCATTACCCAACATAATGGTTAATACACAATGGGTACTCAATACATATTTATTGATGAATATTTATATGAAGAAATCTGTAAGTGGTTTCATTTTTAGAACTGGATGTTAGTCATAAACAGCATTTCTACATTACTTAATTTGTGGACTCATTTTATGGAACAGGATGGCCACTTAGAAAAACATATTTTTTGAAAATCGCATTAATTTTTGCCCTTCTTCATCATTTACAAAGGGATGAGCAAAATTTTGGAATTTAACAAAATGAATTCACCAGGAAATGGTAGAATATTTTTATTCAGAAATTGAATTTTATACAATTTCCAGATGCTAAAAAGTCTGGCACTGTTAACATTTCTTACAATGTAGGAGGGCAGGGATAATGAAAAGCAAAACTACTGTGACTTTAATTAGCTATTCATTATATAAGGAATTGGTTTAAAATTTGTTCAACAATCAAAATCTCCCGAGCCAGATATATGGAAACATAGAACTGAACTGAGAGAATTTTTAAAACATTTATTCATTCATTTATTTATTTTTATCCAACCCTGTGTCATAAGAATAATCAGCTTCATTTGACAGATGAGAAAACTATGTTACCTAATGGGTAAGTAATGTCTCAAATTCATACAGATTTTTCTAGTGTCTTATTTGTTCTTTCTTATTTATTTTGTTTATTTGTATTTTCCTGAAGAATTCTACAGAGACTTGTAATTATAGTCACATCTATGTGACACAGTTGAGATTCAAACTCTGACTTCAAATCCAGGTACTTTTATCCATACCCCTTGGCTTCCAAGTATGGTTCTTTATTTATAGAATAAGCCAGAAAAAAAACACCTAACTTTTAAGTTTAACTACTAACCACTTCAAGTCAACAGACTTTAACTCTGTCTACTGTAAGTTAAAATGAAGAAATGGCATGTAGTGCAAAAATTCAGAGTATTGAAGTAGAAAAAACGTGTGTTCCAATCCTTTGCCCATTTGGCAAAAAAATTAAGAAAAATCACTTGAATTTTCTGAAATTTGTCTTTCTCTTTGTAACTTGGAGATAATTAATAATAGTAATAATAATAATAATAACAATAATATAAACCTTAATGTTTCTACCTCATAGTATTGGTTGGAGGAACAAAAGATATATATTACATTTATGTGCAAGCTGTAAAAAACTAAATGTGCCAAATTAAGTTATTTGCATATTTCAAGAACCTCTCTCTCTACCTACTCATGAAAAGAAAACATTCAAAAACTTAGTAGCATTAGTCCCAAAAGACCCAGTTCAAATAAACCATAGAATATGAAATGTTAGTTATATTATAGAATTTATTTTATATTAAAGTAAATAACTTAAATTTATTTGATCTATGTTCATTATGGAATACAACTAAAGGACAGTATTTATATAACATATATGAGAGTATGTGAAGAATCAACAACTATTTATTGAGCATCTATTATGTGTTATACACTGTCTTGATATTGGGCTTGGTTACATAAGTAACATTCTCATTTTATAAAGGTAAATAAAATTCAACCTTCAACACTGATAAGATAGTAACTGGATAAATCAGACAAAGAAATGGTTAACTCATAATTTTTTTTTTTTAGTTTTCAGATATATCAAGAGCTATATCTTATTCCTCAGAATTCTAGAAGGAGGAAACTGAACGCAATCAAGTATCAAGTATCATCCCTAACCAGGGTGTCTCCAATTACATCAAAGTTTTAAAGGAGGAGCCATAAAGTATCTGAACTCTTCTTAAAATTATTAATATCTGCTCTTATTTTTAAAAAGAAGCCTGGGCCATGAGCTAGTAAGCTATGAAATCAAACTAAAAATGACAGGTGTTCCAGTTACTTATTGGTGCATAACAAACTACCTCAACACTGAGTGGCATAAAGCAATCACCATCTTATTATGCTCACAAATGTTGTGTGCCAAGAATTCAGATGAGGCATGATGGGGATATCTTATCTCTGCCTCCTCATGTCTGGGGCCTCAAGCTGAGATCATTCAAATAGCTGGGAGATGGGGGGACTAGAACAACTGGGGGCTGGAATTATCCAGAGGCTCCCTCACTCATATGTTGGGGCCTAGGCTGAAATGACTTGAAGGCTTATCTTAGCCAGGATGTTGTCCAGGGAACCTACACGTGGCCTCAGCATGAGCCTTGGGCTTCCTCATAGCATGGCAGCTTCAAGGTAGCAGTAGCCAGACTTCTGACATGGAAGATCAGAGTTCTAAGAGTGTTCCTGTGAACACAGTGGAGGCCACATGACTTTTTATGACTCAGTATCAAAAGTCACATTGTACTGTTTCTGCTGTACTCTGATGATCAAGTCATAAGCCCACCCAGATTCAAGAGTTAATACAGATCCACCTCTTGATGGGAGGCATGCCAAAGAATTCACAGCCATGTTTGAAATCTCCACAACACAGAATAAAGGATGGATAGAGGTTTTTTTTTAGAAGAAGCCCCAGGATTTAATTTTGCTTCTTAAATGGTTGCTGAATAACTTTTTTGTGCTAAATGTGGTGGAAGATATAAAATGGATAAGACATGTTCTATGTCCTACCTTCATGAAACTTAGAGTTTAATAACAGGAAGATAACTAGAAATTATTTTAATAACCTCTGACATCTGAGATCAATGAATATCTTTCTTCTGCCTAAACAGCTGAGAGCCAGCCCTTTGAAAGCTGATAGTTACTATGTGGTGGGAACTTTCATGGGTTACATCGTGTAATCCTCACTAAAACAAATTCCATGATATACATACAATTATCTATTCCCTTTTCACAGTTGTGACTGAAGCTCTGAGAGGTCAAGTGCTTTGCCTAAGGTCACGCGGCCCATAGGAGGCAGAATTAGGGAGCAACTCCAGTTCCGCTGATCCCAGTGTTTGATCTTCACCAAAACCATTTCACTCTCCTGGTCTTTGTCACATTCAGATGGTTAATGGGGATGGGCTTCCCCAGATAGCGTCTTTCAGATTACCATATAATATTTCCACGTAGCTTCAGCCCAAGATTTGTGGGGAGAGCATGTCTTGACTTGCCACAGAGAGAAGATGACTGTGCAAGTCACCGGCAGCCTCCCCCAGAGACTCCATCACACACTTATCTCATCCTTAGTCACAAACCAGAATGCTTCTGATTTTAAGCAATGGAAACGTCAACTTAGGTGAACTTAAAAAAACATTCAGAAATTGAGAGAAAGGGCAAGTTTCAGGGAGACAGAATTCAGTGTTGTCATCAAGGATTCGAGCTCTTCCCATCTGATTTGCCATCGTGGTGTTAATTTAATCTTCAACCGAGAATCAAGCTGGCATTTCCAGGCTTTACGCAAGACATGATACTCAGAGAAAGGCGAGAGGTCATTTCCTCTTACCTTTCTTTTGTATGAGAGAAGAAACGTTCACCAGAAGTCCTCTTGCAGTCGTTCCTTCATGTCTCATTGTCAAGACTGGACCGTGTGCCCTTTCTAGAACTATTCGCAGACAAGGCGGGTATGACTAGGCCTAAACCTAGGAAGGAGAAATGAGGAGCGGATGCTGGGTGGACAGTGACAGGCCCGCTACAGCCTTCTCTGCTCTGCTACAGTGGTTCCAACCCATACCGCCCATTACTATTCTTTCTCGTCTCTATTTGCTTCATATAAAGGTAATTTCCTCATTTAATTCTCCTGATAAGCTATGGGGGTTGTGGTTTCTAAGATAGTAAAGCTCATCTTAGACCGTGGAGTAAGTCGTTGGTCACTGAGATGAAAGGCTGGGTTTTGGAGAAGGTGGATATTATTTGTTTAGGAGAACCAGATAAGCCAGTGTAAATGTTTCTTAAAGTATACTCCATAGAACAGAAATTATGAAAGTGTGTGTGTGTGTGTGTGTAGAAAAGAAGTGTGTGTAGAAAAGAAAGTAGATGGAAGTAGAAAGAGGATTTCATAGTTTTAAAAAAAGTCTGCAAATGTTACACACTTCCTGTCTTGCAGAGTCACAGTGTAAATCAGCATATTAAAAACCCTGAGAAATCTTACAGTAGAGCAATGCAGTGTTTGACCCAGCATTCCCAATCTCTTTTCAGACTGAAACACTTCTGAGCATTTCTATTAAAATCATGCAGGACACATATTGCAACGGTCATGTTTTGAGATACACTGATAATACCTTCTCTTGACTTATGGCATGAGAATTTAATATTCTTAAATTAATACCAGGGATGGGGACACTAAGAATATCATAGCTTTAAAATCTTACTGCCAACTTGTTTTTTTCTTATAGTTTAATTTGAATAATCCATATCCAAAATACAACTATGATATACATGCACACATACATATATCCATCTATCAGTCAAGCAATCTATTTATCTATCTACCTACCTACCTACATATCTATTGCTCCATCTATCTATCTACTGAGAGAGCTTAGACTGAAGCCAACATAGGTAGAGGAGCAGATGTGGGGAAGGTGTTGATTTCCATTTGTGACATGCTGGGTTTTAGACATCTCTAGGATATGCAAGTGGAAAGCTGGAACAAATATTTGGACATAGATATGCAAACCTAGAATTTGGGGGATCTAGGTTTTAGTTCAAGAACGTTAGAGGGATACGAGAGGAGGCTGAGATCGCGTATGTGAACGGTTGAAGAGACGGGTGGCACGTTTTTCATTTAATAGAGGTCTCATAGGGCTCGGCGGGAAGGGCCAAGAAAGAAAAGAGAAGAGGGATGTTGGCCAGGAATAAGGGAAGGAGCAAGGGTACATGAGAGGACAGATGACTGAGGAGCTAACGCTTCTGGAGGTGGAGGTGACGACCCTACTATGTTTCTATCATCTAATTAATAGCTGCCATGCTTTCCACGTGCTGTTCCCCAGCATATAGCTATACTATGAGGTTGCTATTTCACCTCTCTCTTCCCGCTTTCCTTGTCTGGGTTCTCTCAGATGTGGTCCCCACATAGAAAACTACTGCCTCCACCAAGACGAATGTAAAGACAGCTGGTTAACCCAGTAACAAGAGATGACTCCTCGTCCCAAATCGTAACACCAACAAAACGGTAATTGTTACTATGGGGGAAATGAAACAAGAGAAGCTTCCTGCGCCAGAGAATACTTTGGATTACCTTTTGCTTATTATTACAGAGTACCGTTCTTTACAAAAGTACGAAGCTCTGGGCCGAAGGCCTTAAAACCTCTCATGAAGCTTTTTAATGGAGACCACGATTTCATACGCACCACAGCCCGGTTTCTGAAGGAAGCCTAGCAGTGCCAGAAGCCGGAGCTATTTTCCATTACTCAGTACACAGTGCTAGTCTCAGAGGTGCCTTGCAGAGTGAGGGGTGCCTCTGCAGGGGCGTTCTGGGGAGCCGGTGGGAAAGGTGGCTGCAGAGGTATTCTGCTTCTGGGTGTCTTGGTGTCACTGTCCCTCTCTGCCTAGTCCCAGCTAGGAAGCTGATTCTTTATCATTTTGTTTTTCTTGTCCAAAGGCAGGAGTTAGCACTAGAGGCTGCAAAGTTTTCAGTCCCCAAACAAAGCTTATTTTAAGGATTTATCTTAGAAACAATTTTCTTCAGCTGTCATTGTTCTCTTCTGGACAATTTCAAATAAGCGTAGCTGAGATTTTCTCATCCATTTTGGGAAATGGAAACATTTTTCTACTAAAGCAAAAGTTCCAGAAAGTACAGTTTATCCCATAACTAAAATACTCCATCTTCTATAGGTCTTCTCCAATAAGCTCAGCCAGCCTTGATCTCTTCTCTTTCCAGATGACCC
This sequence comes from Pteropus alecto, assembly GCF_000325575.1. Classification (NCBI taxonomy): domain Eukaryota; kingdom Metazoa; phylum Chordata; class Mammalia; order Chiroptera; family Pteropodidae; genus Pteropus; species Pteropus alecto. Next base: position 7,692,536 of record NW_006431919.1, on the reverse strand, counting down.
AGACCATCTACTCCTTACATCTTCGCTTCTCAAACTATTGTTCTTGGATCCTTGGCTTCAGAAACTCCCAGGGAGTGTGTCGTGAATGTGATCATCCTGAATGAGAATATAAACCTGCGGCGAGGCTTAGGCGCTTCTGACAAGCTCCCAAGTGATTCTTCTCACTAAAGATGAAGAATGATGATTGCAGTGCATCAGTTTAGACAATGGGTGATCCTCAGGTTAGCCCTTTACATGCCTGTCGGCGGCAATGTTGTAGTCGGACAGGCAAGTTGTGTCCAGCACAAGAGCACCGGGTCAAAGGGAAGAAGGATGAAAGCAAGATGTGCACCCTGGCACAAGACTGTGCCCTCCAGAGGAAGAGGTGGCTTTTTCCTAATTTGCACAAATGTTCCTTGTGCTCACTAGTGGCTCACTAGAATATATCTTCTAGAAAGGGGCATCTTTTCTAATTTATACAAGGGCACTGTGTGGGCTGACAGTGTCCTATTGTAGGTCTAACTTATAAGGCCCATAGGACAAGAAATCGTCTCCCCTCCCATGGTACCCCATACCCCATTAAACCTCAGTATTTGTAGAATCGAATTGAAAATGTTAATAATATATTAATACTAGAGAAAGAAGGACGGTTTTATCACTCAAACAACAATAGTCTCCTTCATTTCTCTCCTCCCCTGAATTCTGCCAAATCAGCAGAATTTTCCATTGCAGACCGCAAATTGAACATACAGTCTGTGTGGGGGGCAAAATGAAACTCTTCTCTTCCTTCCTAGTGGAAATAAAACTCTTTGGCAGTAATTCTTGGATTGTTTTCTTTGGAAATTGCATTCATGTGATTTTTCAAGATGTTTCCCGGGCTTTGTTGAAATCTGATCCATTTAACAAGAAACACATAACTCAATTCATGTTAAAATTCTCAGGGTTACTTAAGAATAATTATGAGTTGTCCATGTGTGCTAGAAAAACAGTCCAGACTTCCTTAAGAATGGGAAGATTATTTGTCTCTCTGGGGTAACGTTTCTCCTGATTAACTATGGCCATTGCAAGAGTTTGCTTAAGAGCCCCAAGGTTTGCACTGGAAAGCAGAAGACAGGCTTCACCAGTTTCACCCCGAAGCCATTCTCAAAGGTGATTTATCATGTTCGAACCAAGGATCTCTATGAACTACAGAAGTGACAACAACGTCTCCCACACCTAAAGAGAGCAAGGCTTGGACCAAACTCTAAGATGTAATCGTTGGGTTTGGTCTGAAATACAGGTTCCTGAGCTTCCTTTGTTATAATCTTTCCTTCACTTGTACCTTCTTTTTACTAAACGATCTAAGCCACAGCTAAATCAAATTAAGTCCCACAAATCTCCTTTGTACTCATACAACTTCCCAGCACAGACATGGCCACCCCTGAGTGTCCACGGACTTGAAGGCAGCAAAGGCGAGGACATGGAGGTGGGGAATCGCAGTGTGAAGACCCTCTGGCCTGTGAGCCTCAGTGCTGCTGTGACCTAGCAAAGCAGGGGACGCCTATCCTCTCGCCAGTGTTCACTGAGAAGGCGATCCCAGGTTGCCCCTTTCTTAGTTGAGCCTCTTCTGCTTCACTGCAAGTAACTGGGGCCATCAGGAACACAGCATTATTTCCCTGCCAACTGCCATCTTTGCTTCTCCCGCTCCATGCACCAGCTCCCTCGATCTCAGGGCTATTCGGTTTAAATTTCCTCTGTTTAAGAGACCCACCCAGACTTACTTTTTTTTTTTGAGCCCAATTTCAAATTCCTGAGGAAGGAAAGCTGATTGGCTCATCTTAGATCTGGTAACCTCTCCGGTCCAAGTATCTATGGCAAGGGACAGAGTCAAGCTGAACCAATGTGAATTCAAGGAAGTCATCCTTGTGCCCTTCTGGATGTGGGGAGGAACAGTCCAGAGAAAGCAAACTGGGTGGAAAATGTAGAAGGGATTCACTAGAATCCTTTCACCTATGATCCTATAAACGAGAGAGGGTATTAAGGTCATTTATCCCAAATACTCACCCATGGCAGGAATCAGTCCTGCAACACTGGTGAGTAACAACGACCCTTCGGCCCTGCTTGAATAGCACACCCCCCACCCCATCCCCCACCAATGATGGAGAGTTTACACCTCATGGGGCAGTCAATACTATTCAAATTTCTTTCTAAGATTGTAACAAAAATTCTTCCGGCAATGGCCACACATAGATACTGGTTCTAACTATTTAAGTGGGACACATCTCTAACTTGGGAGTGAAATATATATGCTTTTTCTTTTTCTTTTTAATTAAAGAGGGAAGAGCATGGGCTCTGGTGATTCTGGACCACCAGTTTTTAAATAATTATTTACTAGCTGTGCAACCTCCAATGAGTTACTGAACCTCCATTTCCTCGACTGTAAAATGACCATGATGTCATGAGGATTCAATTTTTAAAAAATATAGAGAACATTCAGCTTAGTTCCTGGCATAGATTTAAAGCTTCATTTCTTTTAAAAGAGCTTCCCTTATTTTATTTTAGCATTAATTCCTTATATAAATACAATGAAATCATATATTTTCTAAGCCTTAAATCATTCTTTAACTGATATTTATGAATTTGACCAAATAGCTTTTCCTCAAAGGGTCTTGTCCATGCCAATGGGTAAGGGTAACATGGCAGCGCCAGAGTGTTCTTTATCCACCGCCTGAAACCGGTTTCTGGTGAGGAAGCTGGAGAAACCTCCACAGGCTGAATGCCAGAGGAGTGGGTGACATTCTATTTGTCACTCAAGTATAAAGCTGAAGGCTTCTTGCTCAAGAGATAACGATGGGGAGTTTGTAGAGAGCATTCTGCGTGCGTAGTCTACAGAACTGAAATTTATGACTTTCATAATCTTTGCAAGTAAGAGGTGCAGCCAGAGCTTAGGTATTCTGAGTACGCTTTCAGCTCTCGAGTTTAGTGTAAGGTATGGAGAGAGAGGGAAGAGGAGCTGACATGTCCGGAACTAGCTGGGGTGCATTTGCTACACCTTCGCTCTGAATTGCTGAGGAAAGCCACGAGGGTGTCAGGCTACCTAATCCATAGGTGGAGCATTACTCTTCAGACCACAAGTCTCTCCGAAGTAAGAAAGCAGTGACGTAACATCTGTCTAAAGACTATCTTTTCGTTTCCTCCTTCCTGTGAACTGTGTGCCCGATCTTTTGAGCAGCAGAGCAGAAGAGAACTGAATAGGCATCTTGATGCAGAGCCTCTTTCAGGTTCTGGAGTCACTGAGGGCTTGGGAATCGAGCCTGGGCCCCGTGTACTACCCTGGCCTCTATAATACTTGCTGGTTAGCTGGCACCCGGGTGCCAGACCTATCCTGAGACCCTGCTGCTGTCCAGTGATATGATATAAAAGGATCGAAAGAGGGGATGAAGGGATGTCACAGGTTCAAGTTGACCATTTACTGAACACAAGCTCTGTGTGAGGCACTTTCTTTAGTTCAACAAACATTTAAAAGCACCTACTATGTGCTCTATATGTGGCAGCAAGTGCCCAAGGGTACCAAGAGTGTAGGGTGTCCCCAGATTCTACCTGGACTGAAGGGGGGTGGGGACTTGAGAAAGGTTCTCGGAAATGGTGATATTTCAGGTGTACCTTAAATAATGACATATATCCAAGAATAGGTAAATATGCAAAAAATGTCCAAGTGTAATACTGAGTGAAAATATATATATAATTTAAATTTGATTATAAAAGCATAGACATGCATATAAATATAAGGCAGACACTGTTTAATCTTTTGTGTTTGGTATTCCACTTACACCTACCTGATAAATAGGTACAATTATCTGTATTTTGTTAAGTAATTAGAAAAAAAAAAAAAGAAGAGATATACCACAATGTTAATCCGGATGAAAAATTATTGGTAATATTTGTTTGTTTGCCTCCTTATACTTTGTTAAGGCTTCTAAGATATTAGAAAAAAGTAAACTTTTATTTAACTTTTAATAATAGACTCTTACATATATGGTCAATGGATTCTGGACAAGTGTGCCAAGATCGTTAAATGGGGAAAGGATATCATCTTTTCAGCAAAAGAAGTGGTGCTGGGAAAACTGGATATTCACATGCAAAAGACTGAAGTTGGACCCTTACTTCATAACATATACAAAAATTAATTTGAAATAGATCAAAGACCTAAAGAGTTAAAACTGTAAAGTTCTTAAAGAAAGCATAGAGGAAAATCTTTATGACATTGGGTTTGGCAATGCTTTCTTGGATATGAAACCAAAAGTACAGACAACAAAAGAAAAATAGATAAATTAGGCTTCATCAAAATTAAAAATGTTTGTGCATCAAAGGACACTATCAAGACAGCGAAAGACAATCCGTAGAATAGGAGAAATCTGCAAATCATATACCTGATAACTGATTAATATTTAAAATATGTAAAGAACTACAACTGAATAATAATAACAGAATAAACAACTCAATTCAAAACAGACAAAAGAATGTGGTATACACACACACACACATACATGCATACATACATACATACATACATACATACATACATACATGGACTATTATTTAGCCATTAAAAGGAATGAAATTCTGACACATGCTACAAAGTCGAGAAACCTTGAAAACATTATGATAAGTAACATAAGCCAGACACAAAAGGACAAATGTTATATGATCCCACTTATATGAGGTGCTTAAAATAGGCAGATTAATAGAGATGGAAAGTATAATAGAAGTTACCAGAGACTGGGGGAAAGGGTAAACTGAAGTGATTGTTCGATGGGTACAGAGTTTACCTTCAGGATAATGAAAAAATTCTGGAAATATCAGTGATGGCTACAAAAAAAAAAAAAAAAAAGATAATTCCAGAGGAAGAGAAAGGCAATCCAGACATGGGAGACAGAATGTACAAAGGCACGGAAGGGTGGAAGCCCCATGTCTGAGGAGTCTAGTGACGTTGCATCATTGTTGTATTGTGAAGAGAGGCTGGGATCTAGGCCCGGTTTAGAAGAGCCTTGAACACACATTAAAAAGAAACAGCTTGAAAATGTACAGTGCCCACCTTTACATGCCATTCTTTCTCGGGGTTCTCCAGAGAAAGAAAACCAATAGGATCTGTGTGTATAATTATATGTATTATAGATAGATAGATATTAATATAGAGAATTGACTCACATGATTATGGGGGAGGGCAAGTCCCAAGATCTGTAGGATGAGTCTGTAAGCCGGAGGCCCAGGAAAGTCATGTGACCAGAAAGCAAGGAACCACAACACTTGTAAATAGCCCTAAAGACAGACACATATGTTAATACATCTATCACCCAGCAAGGAAAAGATCTCCAAGCAGAGGATCTTAGGG
>NW_006431919.1:7666628-7687170 GCF_000325575.1 Pteropus alecto | reverse complement strand
GGTCAGAGCCACAGAGATTACTAGAAACCTGACCAATGAAAGATCTTAAGCAACATCCAGGAACCACTTCAGAACCGGCACCATGTCTTTCCTTCTTGTTTCTACATCACTTACAACAAAAAAGAATGAGAAACAAAGGATGTGAAGGATCTATACACTGAAAATTACAAGACATTATTAAAAGAAATTGAAGAAGACACAAAGAAAGGTATTCTGTGTTCATGAATTGGAAGAATCAACATAGTTAAAATGGTCATGTTACTTAAAGCCATATACAGATTTAATGCAATCCCCATCAAAATACCAATCACATTTCTTAAAGAACTAGAACAAAAAAATCACCAGATTTGTATGGAACCATAAAAGGCCCAGAATAGCAAAAGCAATCTTGAGAAACAAAGAATAAGACCAGAGGTATCACAGTCCTTGAGTTCAAATTATACTACAAAGCGACAATAATCAAAACAGCATAGTATTGGGAGAAAGACACAAAGACCAATGAACAGAATTGAGATCCCAGAAATAAACCAACGTATATTTGGGCAAATAATTTTCAACAAAGGAGCCAAAATCATACAATGAAGAAAAGAAAGCTTCTTCATTAAATAGTGCTGGAAAAATTAGAAAGCCATATGTAAAATAATGAAATTAGACTGTTGTCACCATACACTAAAATTAACTCAAAATGGATCAAAGATCTAAATATAAGACCTGAAATGATAAATTGCATAGAAGAAAACACAGATAAGAAACTCATGGATCTTGGTCTTAGAGAGGATTTTATGAATTTGACCTCAAAGGCAAGGGAAGAAAAGGCAAAAATAAATGAATGGGATTATATCAAACTAAAAAGTTTCTGCACAGCAAAAGAAACCATCAACAAAACAAACAGGCAACCAGCTAAATGGGAGAAGATATTTGCAAACAATGTATACAATAAGGGGTTAATATCCAAAATATGTAAAGAATTCATACAACTCAACAAAGAAAAAACAAACTGCAATTAAAAAATGGGCAGAGGATCTGAACAGACACTTCTCCCAAGACAGACAATGGCCAACAGACATATAAAAAGAGACTCTGCTTCACTAGTTATTAGGGAAATGCAAATCAAAACCACAATGAGATACCACCTCACACCTGTTAGAATGGCTATTATCAACAAGACAAGTAATAACAAGTGCTGGAGAGGTTGTGGGGGAAAGGAACCTTCATACACTACTGGTGGGAATGGAAACAGGTACAGCCACTATGGAAAACAGTATGGAGGCTCCTGAAAAAATTAAAATAGAACTACCATATGACCCAGCAATCCCTCTTCTGGGTATTTACCCCAAAAATGTGAAAACATTTATCTGTAAAGATATATGCATCCAGATGTTCACTGCACCATTATTCACAGTGGCCAAGACAGGGAAACAACCAAAGCATCCTTTGATAGATGATTGGATAAAGAAGATGTTGTACATATGTACATGGAATACGTTTGTGGCAAAATGGATGGATCTTGAGATAATCATACTCAGTGAAACAAGTCAGAAAAATTGAAAAGCATATGATTTCACTCATATGTGGGATATAAAAGCGAAAGCAACAAGTGAAGAAGACAATCAAAAACTCATAGACACAGACGACAGTTTAGTGGTTACCAGAGTGAGAAGAGGGAGGAGGGAGATAGAAAAGGGTAACAGGGTCCAATATATGGTGATATAAGGAGATTTGACTTTGGGTGGTGAACATAATGCAATACACAGATGATGTATTATTGAATTGTACACTTGAAATCTATATAATCTTATTAATGAATGCCACCCCCAATAAATTCAATTAAAACAAAACAAAACAAAACAAAAAAATAGAAACCACAGCCATAACCATGGCTCTTCCTTGCCAGAATTGTGCCTGCGTGGCTGCCTATGGCAGTGGTGGCTCCAAATTCTCTATATAGAAGATGCGTAAACCTAATAAGGAGGAATGCTGAGATCGAGACTGGGTTTGCTTAGCAAGTTTGATGTTTTTACTTAGAATGCATGTTTGTTTATAATGTTTTGAGGTAGAGGGACTGCTGATGAACATCACAGCAAGATAAAAACCCCTCCAAGCCCCTCCTTGTGCCATCACCAGTTCAAGGCTATTGCTTCTTATTCTGACTCTCCAGTAGAGAAGACCAGAAGATGTAAATTAGTAGCATTCTAGGGTGGCCAGCCATCTTGGTTTGCCTGGAACTGTGTGATTTTCCAGAACAAGGACTTTGGTACTAAAACAGGAACATTTCTGGGCAAACAAAGATGGTTGGTATCCAGCATACAGCCCTCATATGTATTTTATTTTGTCATTTAGAGTTTTGCTTTCTTTCGAAATTTGAGGTTAGGATAATTTAGAGATCAGATATACGCTTCTTTTAACAATTCAGAAGATTTGGTCACTCTGGGACCTGTATTCCCTCAGGGCCAAGTGGTGGCAGCTGGCCACTAAGACAGGCATGTGCCCTTCACATCTTCACAGTCCCCATCCGGCAGCTTTCGGTCGCTTATATTACTGCCTGGACCCTAAGGCACGAGGCTGCACATTAAAAATACTTGAGTGGCCTGTACAATCCTAATACTTGGGCTCACCCAGAACAACTAGATAAGCATCTCTGGGGGTGCGACCTCGGCATTTACACACTATATATATTTTATCGTGGTAAAATATAAATAATGTAAAATTCACTATTTTAACTATCTTAAAATTCAATGACATTAAGTACCTTCGCACTGTTGTGCAACCATCATCACAATCCATCTGCAGAACTATTTTTTATCTTTCCAAACATGAACACTCCATAAACACTACCCAAACAATAACTCTCTATTCCCTACTCCCCCAGCCTCTGGTACCCACTGTTCTACTTTCTGTCTGTATGGATTTGCCTATTCTAGGTACCTTATACAAATGGAATCATCCAATACTTGTCCTTTTGTATCTGGCTTGCTTCACTGAGCATAATGTCTTCAAGGTTCACCCATGTTGTAGCATATGTCAGAATTTCCTTCCTTTTTAAGGCTGAATAATATTCTATTGTACACAGTTTGTTTATCCATCCATCCACTGATGGGCACTTGGGTTGTTTTCACATCTGGGCTATTGTGAATAATGTAGCTATAGATATGGCTGTACACGTACCTGTCAAGTCCCTGCTTTCAATTATTTTGGGTAAATAACTAAGAATGGAATTGCTGGATCACATAGTAATTATTTGTCTAATAGTATCCATATTTTTACATCCCCTTCAGCCCCAGGTGATGTGAACTCCTGTGTTATAGCTTGTAACCTCTGAAGAACCTGTATCTTCTCCTTGGTGGTGGCAAGGAGCAAGTGGGCAGCTTAGTTAATTTAGCCACAAAACAGGAGCTTAAACACAGTTTTGAGAGTGAAGAGAAAGTCTTTCTACCTTCTCCCTCCAGCCTCTGAAAACGAATCTTTGCAGCCCTTAATTACACATTTCTATCAGCTTTCCAAGAAAGCTATCTTCAAAGAATATTTCAAATTTCATTATACATACAGCTTTAAAATATTAATTCAACCTGTAGAATTTTATAAAAATGTACTGGATTGGAAAATGACACAAACATAATATCCCTGGTTTCTTTTTACAATATCATACAACTAAAATGACACATTTTAGAGTAGCACTGTTATTAAAATGCAGTCTTGCGCTGGTATAAGTGTCACTTATATTTAAAAGGAAAGTAATTTTACATGATTCGCTCTCTTATTTTTTGTCCTCGTGATACAAGGAGATCCATGGACTCAGTGACTTCATCAGATGATCTTGTTTCTTCTACCATACTACTTTAAAGGAAGATTGGAAGCTTTTAAAATCCTTCTTCCCAGGGGAAATTATAAAATGTCAAAATGGTCAAATCAGCCACTTGGACTAGCCTGGGAATGAAGACTTAATTTGGTCATGGGAATAGAAGAAGAATATTTCCTTGAAGTTCTTTCACCCTCCTGGTCTTTCTCCTCTGCAAACATTCCATTAAACTGTATCATTGTCCAAAATGGAACACTCACAACTGAACTCCATATAGCAGGGCAATCATTTAGGGCTCTTAGTATTCCAAGTGGTAGGAAACCCAACTTAAGTGACTGGCGCACTGAAGAGTGGTTATGAGTTCATGTAATCCAAAAGAAATAGAGTGGGCTTCAGATGAAGCTTGATCCAGTTCAGAAAACGTCACCGTTTTAAATCCCCTTCTGTCTCTCTGTCCTATCATCCAGTGTTAGTTTGATCCTCAGGCAACTGTCCAGCAGGCCTGGACTCCCCAGTTATGCTACCAAAACTTCTCTGCGCTTCTCTGTCTCCCATCCTTACACCATGTGAGTGTTTGCTCTAGCAAAGCTAATAAGGGCCCCTCCTAGAAGCCAGGAGAGACACCGCTATTCCACCCAATTCCTGTGGCTGAGAATGGCAAAGGGTGTTTTCTCTTCGGACATTCAGCACTCTGCTTCCAGGAAAAGGGAGGAAGCCATTCTGAACAGCAGACAAGCGTCCGCTATTCCAGGTGTGTTCTGACCGATGCAGAGGGCAGCGTGACTCTTGTTATCCTTGCTCTAGTGCAGTGCCGTCTACCAGAACTTTACGCAATGATGGAAACGTTCTCCATCAACGCTGTCTAAGACAGCAGCCACCTAAGCTCATGTGACTTGAACACTCGAAATGTGGCTACTGTGACTGAGGCACTGGGTTTCTGGTATTATTTAAATTAAACTTAATTTAATTTAAATAGCTACATGTGGCTACGGGCTGCCATATTGTACAGTGCAGTTTGAGAAACTTAAATTTCCATTGTAGCAATTGAAGATCACATTTGTTTTTTTGGCAGGCACATAATATTATTTATAGTACATAATGGAGCTTATTATCAACAAAATTCCATAACTCTTTTTTTCTATTTATGAGGCCACTGAGTCATGTCTTTGTCATTCTGTACATTTGCAATTAATTATTTAGACTTAAATGCAAGATTTTACATTTATTCCAAATTGAATTATTGGAACATCCCCATCCTTCAATAAATTTTTTAATCTGATTTTTTTAATCCATAATATTACTTCTTGATCTATCAACCTTTTGTTGGTCTCAGTTGTGAAGGGGACTATCCTACAGCAGAGCTTTTCTAATTTTTTAATTGGGATTATGAATAGCTTTTAAGAATCCGTAACACTTTCATAATTACATGCAGATTTTTGTGTGCTTTTGCTTATATTCTTTTTTTTTTTTTAAGGGAAAGATCCCAATGCAGTCATTAAATTTTCAAAGGTTAAAATCAATAATAAATAATTTGCATTTTTGCACAAATTATTAAACCAAGGCAGAAACCCATGGCCTGCTGTTAAAAATGGCCCTCCAGATTAATACTGGCATTTGCCGCAGGCTGTGGCTCTGATATTCTAGACCAAAAAGATAGTGAGTTTTTTTGTTTTTTTGTTTTTTCTTAAAGCTTTAGTTACCTTGCTCTGTGCCAAACTTGCTGCCTACATAGGGCAAAGGCACACAAATCAGAAACTTTCTTTAAGTTTTGACTTCTTTCCAAAGTCTGCCAACTGTTGTACACTCTCTAGAGCCCTAGGGTAAGTGTTTTTGTATTTTGTCCACAGTTTATAATTTTTATGTGTGAAGTCATTCTCATATCTCATTATGTATTATTCATTATTATCTCATTAAATAAGTCTCGTTACCTCATTCCCATATATACAGCATTTGCTTAACCAGAACTACAATATTGAACATTTAGAATTTTAACAACTTTTTCACAAGTGTCACCATCACTGCAATGAACATCCCTATTTATGCCTCTTTAAGCACATGTTTAAGTAGAAAATGAGAAGTGGAGTGTGGGTTATAAGAGCGTGTACATTAAGACTGTAATACATGGTGGCTTCAAGTCTGGAAACAATAATATTATTTTATCATGAATTATATCATCATATCAATAAAGCATTTGATACGTACTAATATACATAATAAAAGTCCAAAATTTATCACATGTATGAGATATACCAAAATGTCTTCAGGCAGGGTAGCCACTCTGTAGATACCAACAAAATGCTTTCCAAAATGCCTGTGAGTGCTGAATATTCTACTGTGGCATAAGTAACGAGGGGAATTTTGAATTTTCTTTCTCTGGAAGATTTGAAGAAGCATTTCTATCTATCTATCTATCTGTGGCAGCTTAAAGACGGCCATCAAAAGCCACGGTTTCAAAGCAACGAGGGGAAGATGGGCAATGCCGAGCACTGTGCTATCTGTGGTGTTCCAGCTCTCGTCTGAAAACAGGGCTCAGAACCATGGCCTGGCATCTCCTCAGCTTTGCCTTGTCTCATGCTGTGAAACCATTGGGGAGATACTATATGTGCAAAATCCTAGAACAAGAAAGTTCGCAAAAATGAGCACTACCAGGGCAGGGCGCTGAAAAGCACCTGGTCTCAACTGTCCATCCCCTAATGCATGCCAGTCTCCCTCTCAACAAACAGTAGACTTCCCAAAGAGCAAACATTAAGGACTATTAAACCTTCATTTCTTAATTTCCATTTTGATTCAAAAATCACAGGAGGCTATGATCTTACTTTATGATTCCTTTTTTTTTTTTTAATTCATGCAGCTGAAATACGAAATCTGACATTTATAAGCTGGTAAAGGTAGCGCTTTCTTTTTCATGATGGTGTTTTACTTTACAAAGAGCAAATAGATCATGATGTAACCTGTGTGGAAATGTTTACAAAGGAGTTCTGAGAATTCTCGAAAATTCCCCTTATTGTGTAATGGGTTGAAATCTCACTATCACGTCTTAGAGATTCTGTGCTGGCATCACTCATGGTGGCAGGAGGAAATTAACTAAACATGAGAAAAGGCTTGGTGCTTCCATTTCATGTTCAGCAAAGTTGTTTTTTTCTTAGTGACTTCTAAGAACATGACAAAGATCTGTTGGTATCAGGCTTTTTCATATTGTTTTCATCAGGTGTTTATTCATGAAATATTTACTAAACCACCACATTGTGCCAACTAGACCCTGTGTGGAATACAAACATGAAATATTCTTGGATAGGCTTAGAGCAGGGTTTCACTTAAATGCTTTGCCCAGGCTGGGTTCAGATGCCAGGCTCTTTATGTAGATCAAAGTGATGGTATTGATATTTTTATAAGAAATACAGTTTCTAGCTTTATGGAGTTACAGTCCAGTAGGGAATAGAAATGTTAAGTAAAAAATTACAAGTGTATGAATTTACTGTGACGTGACAGTTCTAACCTTGCTTTATAACTCAAAACCAGCGGGATTCTTGTCCCTCCCTCTCCATCAGACAGCCAACAGCCAATAAGAATGAGCACCTTGCTTTTCATTTCCCCCTTTCATGTCATTCTTTTTCCTACCTTAGTTCATTCTCCTTTCCATGTAATATTTATTTATGAAGTGCCTTCTATGTCCCCAGAACTGTGTTTGAGCTGAAAATGTCAGTGTAAACAAGACAGATAGTGAGATGGAAACGATGTCCACTGATGCCCATCTCAAAGCGCCTGATACTCCGAAGGAGGATTTCTCTGCACAGCACATGCGTGGTGATCATGCAGTTTCCTGCTCTGATCAGAGACCTAAGAACGCCCAGCACCATAAAAAAAAAAAGCGGTGTTCCATGGCAAACAATTAACTGAGACTTGAGGATGGCTGGACAGTGTTTCCCATGGAATGAAGGCTGGCCAAATGGCCACAGTTTACTGAAGCTCTCCATACATTGCTTAAGACTAGAATTCACAGTCAGCTGCCTGGGGTGGCTTTCACTCCATCTTTCCTTCCAAGAACCACAGAGACGAAGTAAATGAGCCACAGAAATAGGGATTTCTTCCAGGCTGGAGATATTACAATCCTTCTCTGAATATAAGAGTTGGCTTAAAAAGGCAGCATTCACTATTGAGGGGATAACTCCGAAGAGGTCTTGTGGTTATAATGGTTTTATGATTATTTTGGATCTCTGTAAAGACTCCTGTGTTTGGGTAACTGATTCCACACTGGAGAGATCACACAAACATTCCTTAACATTAGTCTGTGGCTTTGTTAGACAGAATTAAAAGAGCTCTGTGTCTGTTCCAATCCCCAGTCATACCCCAAATCTGTCATTCACATGACTGTGGATCCTTTCAGAATTAGACTCTGGGTCTTCTGTAATGTTAAAAAAAATCACATATGCAAAAACAGTCTGGGGGAAGTCTACACTGTATGTGGAAAATAGAAGATATTCAAGTCAGATTGCTATCCTCCAAAAACCTCTATGTGAGGAAGCGATATTTGTGAGTTTAAATCCACACACGCATGCATGCATACATACATATGTATGTACATACATACACACACAAACAGAGGAACAGGTTGGAAAAATACCTGCCTCTATTCTTCTACAATCAATCAATTAATCAGAAAATAGTGCCTAAGAAATTATCCTTTGGGGGAAGTCTACCCTATATGTTGAAAATAAAAAATGTTTGAGTTAGGTAACAGTCTTCCAAAAGCCTTTAGATGAAGAGATGAGATTGGTTAATTAAAATACATCCTCGATCCATCCATGCACACGCACACGCACACGGGCACACACGCGTACACACAAACACATACAAAGAAACAAACAGTTTGGAAAAAATATCAAGGATGATAAAGGAATACATTCAACAGATACTTATGTATTTGTTTATTTCCTAGGCACATTTTAGTGTCAATATAGAGCTTTTATTGTAGTGACAGAGACATAATAAAGAAGTAAATATATCATTTCAGATAATGGAGAGTTCCACGATGATGAAAAAATAAAGCAGGGTAAAAAAGAATTATGGAAGAAGTGTAATATTTATGTAGAGGGCACTCAGGAGAAAGGCGATGTTTGATATTAGACCATGTGAAAACATGTATGAGAAGCAGCCACGAATCTAGATCATGCAGGACCCTGAAAATGATAGAGAAGACTTGGACTTTTCTGCTAAGTGAGAGAGATGGAAGAGACATTTGAAGGACCTTGAGCTGAGAACTGGGTGATCTAAGGGGTGCCTCCTGTGTTAAGAATAGACTGCAAGGGACAAGGGCTGAAGCGGAAGACCAGCTAAAAGCCTAATGATGATGAGCATTGATTGCTTGGACCTGCGGTGGCAGCAGGGGTGATAAGCAGCAGATGAATAATAGAAATATTTGAAAGGTAGAATTAACAGAATTGCTGATACATCAGAAGTGAGGTGTGAAAGAAGGAAAGGAATCAAGGATGACACCAAGGTTCCTGGCCTGAGCAGTTAGAAATGTTGCTAGGTGATTTAGTTACACAAAGGTTAATTCATCGTTAGGCAAGAGCATAGTTCCTACTAGAATGGCTAAAATTTCTAAGACTGACAACATGAAATATTTGTGAAGATGTAAAGCAACCAGAACGCTCATGCATTGCTGATGGGAGTAAAAAATGGTATGTAACCACTTTGGAAATCTGTCACTATTGCCTCATAAAGTTAAACTTATACCTACTTCCAACCAGGCAATTTAATTGTAGCTATATAACCAAGAGAAATGAAAACACAACATCAATAAGACGTACATAAGAATGGTGATAGTAGCTTTACTCATAATCGTCCTAGAATGGAGACAATCCAGACTTCCTTCAAGAGGTGAATGGAAAAAATTTATCCATTATACAATTATAAAATGGAGTACTACTCAGCAATGTAAAGGCACGAACCACTGTTACACACAGCAACATGGATAAATGTCCAAAATATTTCTCCGAGCAAAAGAATTCATGTGGATTGGTTCCATTTAAATGAAGCTCTAGAGCAGGCAAAGGTAATCTATGGTGCTAACTCACAGAGTATGTGCTTCTGGGGAGGTGGGACGGTAGGGAGGTTTAGCTTGGATGAAGAACAGTGCAGCTCTTTGAAGTGAAGCAGACAGTTTACATTGTCCCATGGGTAGGGCTTACATCAGCGAAGGCATTTCTTAAAACTGATCAAACTACATGATGAAGTGCACACTTCATGTATATTCTTATATGATTATTATGTCTCAAAAAATGTTTATATAAAAGGGAAATTTTTTAAAAAATAGTAAAGTATTTTTAAATAAAAATACAAATACCTAGAATATGTGCCACCTATGTATAAAATCTATTTCTATCGATACAAATATAAATATATGTGTGTATATATATATATATATATATATATATGTATATGTGCAATTAAAAGCAGTATTTTTACATTGAAAGAATATGACTTAGTAGCTTTTCCTGTCTGACTAATCCCTAACAATAACTAACGGTAGCATTATCTTGTTTAAATTTTAGGACAGCCTTTGCAAAGCGGCTTTTTTTACTTGCCCCATTTAATACACAAAGCAACTGAGTATCAGTGACTTGCCCAAGGATGTATCATTGTTGAGCAGTAGAGTTGGAACTTGAACCCGCGATCTTATTACTCCAGAATCTGCACCTTTAACTTCTGCATTCGATTTCTCTCCACAGCAAGGCCACAAACGCTCTCTAAGGAATCCTCGAGTCTCTCTAAGGCCTCAGACAATGTCTCCAGGCACTGTCCCTGTCCTTCATCCTTGCTTTCTTCTGGGGCTTCCAGTTTCTATCCTATCACCTCATACTTGGGGTTCCAGCCCTCCCACCCAGCTCCTTCAAAATGATGCTTCATTTAGCATATCTGCTTGGCTTCTGTCTTCCATTTTATGTTTAGACATTGTCTTTTAGCTCCATCTTCGCTGAACACTCTTAAGCCCTCAGGTAAGTCCTGCTCCACCATCGCAAAACACCCGGGCTCTCAGAACCCTCGCCTCGGTCTAGAACCCTGGGCCCCAGTTTATCAGGAAGGGACTATGGGTAATTTCTCTCATTTTGAAACTGAAAGCTGTTCCCGTACAATGTGGAAATGCTGAACAAGTCTCCTTGCTGAATTCATTTGATGAAATTAGATGTCTACTTCTTCTTCTACCAAGAAACTCTTAAGTTGTTTTCAAACTGTAGAATAAAGACAATTTTACTATTAATTAATACAAAATTCAAATGTATTGGATCTTAGGAAAATCGTTCCTTATCCACTGAAGTTTTAAAGTCTGACTTGCAGATTCTGAGAATTCAACCAATTTATGTTTTCCGAAATTCAAAAATGATTCTAAAAGCTAAGGCTAGATCTGGCAAGAAGGCAAGAGAAATAAGTAATAGGTTAGAATGTAAAACAAACAACCTTTCAGCAAGCTCTGCCTTTTAACCCTGGGAAATACTCTGATGCCTTGGAGAACACAGGTCAATGTATCAGTCTTTCACTTTATTAAATTATTAGTATTAAAAAATAACTCTGAGCAAGCAACAAAACACAGCACAGTGCTTTCTACAAATAAAATTTAATTTGCTATCTCAAGAGCTGCTGGCTTTTATCGCCAAAGATTGGAACATGGAATTTTCAGGGAGAAAGTTTTTTTCTTTTCTTTTTTTTTTATCTAGTTTAGAGGAAACATGGCCAACATTAGTTCCAAATATTTTATTTCAAACATAAAGCACAGAACCAATACTAATAAACAACAGGCTCTTATGCCAACATTGGTGCATGTTTTTGTTATTGCATTATATTCCATGAGAGTTATTGTGCATAATTAAATAGGAAAAAAAAAACAAAACCTTGAACTTGGAATTATAAAACCGTCACCACAAACCAACAATTTCACTTGATGTGTATTAAGTCATTAAATTTATTACTAAAAAAAAAAGAGGAGGGAAAAAAATCTTTTCCTTGTAAATCATTAAAAATGCATGAGGGTTGAAAGCAGAGCAAACAGCTCATACGTTTGCTTGGGAAACCACCGCAGAAGAAGACGACACTGCAATTCAGAGCAGAAAATGAGGTTTTCTTCAAATCAGAGTGGCCTGTTATCAAAATGACTACCACGTGGGCTGTTGGGAAGGGACAGCTTATAAATTCTAAGAATGTAAATGTTGGTCCCAGTGTCCCGGATAAGAGTGTTTGGAGGGCGGAGGCTGGCTAAGGAGTCTCGTAGTTGAACAATTCAGGAGAATGGGCATCTCTGGGATCCGTGAAAGGCAAGAAGACCCAGAGAACACATGCTGAGTTAAGACCTGGCTTCTGGACAACGGGCAACCCAGTGCGCACCACACTCACACCGATAACCGAGACAATGGTTTAGCAGCCAGTTATTTAGGCACCAGAAATTATGTGAGTTTGTTCATTCTGGAGGGTTACCACAGCTCGTGTCACAATCCGGCCTGTGTCAGCATGCTAAGTTTGCTTTGAAAAGCTTCTTAATGTGCTATAACTGTGAGGTATTGATGAAACAGGCAGGAGTAGAGAGGATGGGATCAAAGTTGCCAGAAACAGATACCCAGTTAAACTGGCTTAGATAAAAGTGTCTTTACTGAAGGGAAATTCAAGGTCATCCAAAGACAGGAAACCAAATTCAGTGTGAACACTGAGGAACCTATATTAGAAAGTGAGGCGTGGAAACTCCTTCTTCCGCCTCTCCTGGAGTCACACATGAGCCTTTTGGGAGACGGAGCTATAAGTGAGTAGAGTACATCACTACTTTCTCATCTATTTTCTCTGATGTTCACTAGACATCTGCTCTGTTTTTCTTAACCCATCCTATCTCTTTCCATTTTATTGATGGCTTTGCTGTCTCTTACTCATTTAGGTTTACAGCACTGATGCCGTGGCCCAGTGCTGGCCTCAACTTTACATGACCTCCCGTATAACTGACCACCTCTTTCTCTTTTTCCCCCTGACCCAAATAGATTTATTCTTGGTACAGAATAATTGGTCAATTTCCCAATCACTAAGATGGGAACAGATTCTTTGACGAGACGATGAAGACACAGCAAACAAATGCACTAGAACATCCACAATCATAAACTGTATGATTAGTCCTCGAATGGTCAGAAATTGAACCCAGAGAAAATATATATTCTACCACAGGTCTGTGTATGTATATTGCTTAAATAACTGCTATAGTTCTGCAATTCTAAAATAAATACATTTTCACATTTTAGCATTTTTCAAATTGAGACGTAGATTGCAATCGACCTGTACATTTAATGCAGTAGTTTTCTTCTCTTCCACATAATAGCTGCTATTAAATTGATGATACATCATAAGTTCAAGTTTCTCTGAGAATTAAGGAAACATGGAAAGCATGAATCTACAGGCTCATAGTTTTGTCAAAAGCTAAAAATCAAATCCCTTTATGTAAAATTACTATTAAGCACCATCTTCCTAATTGTTCTATTTCTGACTCGCTTTCATTTGAAAGATGACAATTTCATCATTTCAACAGGTAATTTCCCAATCCCATCATGTTATCCTGTCCTCTGATATCATGCCTAAATCATCTCTCCCTGGATTAACTCATTATTCCAATTAAAGTCTCTGATATATGTCAAAGACATGCCCTTATTTGTGACAAAGCCATAAAAATGTGTTGCTTTAATGTCTTCTATAAATCATTTTCTCTATTCCATTCCCTTAATTATGTGCTGTTTGTCTCTGGAATCCCTCCAATGTCTAGGATTATTTTTTTAACCTAGAGGTATTTCCAAAATTTAAGTAGGGGGTGCCAATATAGTCAGAAAAACCTATCCTTCCTCTGTTGTGATGTTGCCTAACAAATAGTTCCAAGTGAGGCCTTTCCCATTGCCAGATGATTCCACAAAGAACTAAACTATCCTCTAGATTCACCCAGCATGCTGACTTGTAGTGCATTTTCCCACCAGTAAAGATGGCCATTGGGATTCTTTTTACACAGAGAACTAATCTTTCGCTTTCTTTTGCAATAGAATTTCCTCTTATTTTCTAACTCTAGAGTTATTTATTCAGCCTGGTAGTTAGCAACAGATGCTGCAAACTGGCATCGGTGCGGAATGGGATGATGTGATATGTAGACCACTCTCCCCCAACACCGTGTTAGTTCAGTTTGTGACATGGATGTGCCATGTGGCTTTAGGAAAAGCGTTAACATCTCTGGCCTAAGAAGATGAGCAGGACTAGAGGATTCCTAAAACTCCTTCAGCTCTAACGTCTCAGTACTATTTCTTAATGATCTGGGTTATGTTTTCCTGAGTTCTCATAGGTTCATAATCACACTAAGTCCTTGACCCACACCTGTCATTCCTCACCCACCTTGCATTCATTACCCATAGTCTACATCTGTCAGGAAAAGACTACCTAGGGTCTTTCAAAGTCCCATCCCCCAACAAAAGTGCATGCACATGTGCACACATGCATGTGCACACACATATGCACACACACATTTTGCTTTGGAAGTGAAACTTTACAGAATCCAGTTCTATAGGAGTTGGGCTCTTTACCTTTTTTTCTCTGATAAATATACAACAAAAAAGAAATGATGCCCTTGTCATTCGCTCTGAAAAGAAGACTGCACACAGCCTACCCCTCTGATAACTATCTATCTGGAATGATTTACGCTATTTTCCAACAATCTGATGATAAATCTGGTTAATATATTATAAATTCACCATAATAGGCCATGGTCTGACCTTTGAATTCCTTTGTGTTTTTGTTTTAGGACATCCTTCCTTCATGCCCAGTCCCCTTGATATGCACCTGCCATAGTTGAACTGAAGAGTCACCATTATGTGACCTCTCCCTGGTTTTGAAATTTGCAACTCTCTTTGTCTGGATTCTGGTTCATTTGAGATCACGATTCTGCTTGCTAAATGAAAAAAACAAAAACAAAAACAAAAAACTGCCAAAAATCAAGTAGGCATGATCCCAACTCCTATCATCTCCTAGGAGGCAACACCCCCTGACCTGCTGATTCGTACACTGTGTGTTATGCTCAAATTACTCAAGAAATCCCTCTCTGGCCTTTTGTCAATAGTTATTTTTGCAAGGTCTTCACTACTTTCTAATTGACCAAATTTATTTTCTTCATTTCTCTCATTAAAGATGGGTTCAGAATTAACCTCAATTGTGCAGCTTTTCTAATAGCTTTCTTCCTCCAGGCTTGCCTTTATTCTTAAATAAATCTTTATTCTACCTTCAATATCTATCATCCATCTATCTATCTATCTATCTATCATCTATCTACCTATGTCAAATGGAGTTGGAAAAGTCACCGGTAGCTGGATGTCTAGCTTTATAACTTTGAGTGTGAATAATGTTGCCCCCAACAGCATCCCCCCCGACCGAAGTACAGCATGAATAGGACGACCTGTCTGTATTAGCAGGAACCCAGCCCCTCCATTTCCTGATCATGCTAAGATGAAGCCATGCTTGGTCTTTCTTGCCCAGTGGAGCCAGAACTCCAATGTGCCCTCTTGAACCTAGAAAACTCCTTTACTGCTGCAAGTCGCCGATTGTTTCAGAAAGAACTGCACTACAGGGCTCTAGATGCTCCACATCACCAGTGCAAATCCCTATTAAAGAGCCAACAGGTCTTCAATGCTACATCCAGTTCGTTCCAGCAGAACTGCCCTGGACTCCCACATTATAGTTTGTATCTGCGTCTATGTACCTGTATGTGTGTGTTTTAATTCACTGAAAATGCTGCTTCCCAAAGCTCAAGGCTGCACCCAGAAGATCAGAATCCGGGTCTTGTTCCCGGGCCCTCTCCCTGCCCCAGAGCCATCCCATTCACCATTGTAACAAGGGGCTAGAGTACTGGATCCATGGATTTCCCCCCTCAGACTGATTTGTTTCAAACTTCTCAAGGACTCTCTTCCACTGAGTGAGTCAGTCAAGGCCATTCAGCTACTCAAACAGATTGAGACAGCTTCAAATTTTAGAAAAAAGAAGGCGGGGCTCGATCCCGACTCTCTCAGAAAGTGCCCAGGCTCCTGTGCTCCTTCCTCCTCCTTTGTGCTTGCTTAGCCACGGCTTCCTTGGCCAAATACCTCAGCACACACTCTAAATGCTCTCCACAGACATTAAAGCATGTTGCTAATGGCTTCTTTCAGCATTTCCCTCTGAGACCCTATCTACACCTGGTTGACCATTTTAACTGTCTGCTTGGCTGGCCAACTTGGCCCAACAACCACAGTGAGGGTGTGGGTGTTTTTCATGAAACAAACTGCTTGTACTGTTTTTACTGGCTTGACTAGTCAAGCAGATAAAAAGAAGTTACATGTGTTTTTAAAAAATTAAACCATTTTTTTTTTTTGGCACTTTGATCAATGGTTTGATGAAATCTAACTGATTTTTACTTGAGTTTGACACAAGATAAAGAGCTTAAAATTTCTTTCACCTATGGGCCTCTTCTCTTTTCTATGCATCACCCATGGGACTAGTCAACCCAGCATCGATTCTCAGTTTGTCAGTTTTTTCATCTGCAACTTGGCCATAAAATCTGAGACTCTCCACTCATGGCTGAAGATCAAGGCCTTTGAATAGAGTGAGACCAAGGGGGTCCTTATGCTGGCTTTGCCCTTCACTAGCTACAAATGTTAGGGAAATGATTTCACCTTCTCTGTGCCTTAACCTTCAACTGGGAACTGGGAGCCTTAACAGAACTTGCCTGACAGAGCTGTTGTGAGGAGTAAATGAGATGATGCATGAGATAGCACAGTAAACAATAAATGATAATGGCAGCTAACATTCAAGGAGCATTTCCCATGACTCACACCCTGTGCTTACAGTTTCTCAGATGAGCACATTCAATGGCATATATTATTATTATTTGTTTGAGTTATTTACATTCCACAAATATTTGGTCATTATTCTGTGATAAGGGCTTTTGTGACTACAAAGTTTACTAAGATAACATTCCACAATCACTTAGTTTATAATTCAAAGGAAAGGCTAAGACAAAAACACAAAAGGCAGGTTGACCAGAGAGCTCATTAGATATCTAAGAAGTATTATGGGACATAAAAAAGGAAAAATTACTTCTCTAGGGGCATGGGTGTTATCAAGAGGCCTTCTGGAGGGAAGTGATATTTAATGATGGGTCTGTTCAAATAGGCAATAGTAAAAAGAAGAAGAAATCGGCGATAATAACATCAGCTAACACTTGTAGAGTGCCTCCTATACGCCAGACACTGAAAAGCAGGTGACTTACATTATCTCATTTCATCAACCCCATGAATTAGGTATTATTATCATCCCCTGTTTATTCAGAAGGCTGAGAGAGGGTAAATAACTTTCCCAAGAACACATCTCTTGGAAGATTGAGTCAGGATTTGAATCCAGAACCTGTGTTCCTAATCGCTATGGATATACTGCTTTCGGGTACTTGGGAAGAGGGCAACCGCACAATTGGCAGGGTGAGTCTATACACATACAAAAGAGGGGACCGTCACTGTGTTCGAGGAACACTGAGTAGTTATGTTTGGCTGCAGGAGTGAATGAGGGAATGGCAGGAGGAGGAGATAAAGACGAGAATAACAACCGAAGTCCCCAGTAGAGAGAAATGGCCTTTAGGAAAACTAAGCAGAGGAAGTCACGCAGGCGGAGGTGTACTTGACGGAAGACTAATTTGGAAAGAGACTTCACTAAGGCAGAACAAGACTTGGTGACTGGTTGTGTGCAGGGAGATGTAGGTGAGGCAGGAGCTGCAAACAATTTCCAAATTTTCGCCAGAAAAAAATATGGAGGAAAGCAATAATTATTAAGTACTAATAACGTATAAGATCTTGGTTTTCACTGGTGGTCTCCTCCAGCTGCATAACTGTGAGGTTCAGTACCAATTTCTCTCATTAAAGAACGTCAAGATCCCTCCAGAGACACTCCCTATGGAACTGGGGAAAGGGGTAAGCTTTCCAGTGTCCTTTCGGGACATCCTTTCCTTAGCAACCACCAAAGCACACATTTTGATGACTGGATTATCCATCCCTTCTGCATCTTTGCCAGGAAGGGGGATACAGGTAAAATAAAAATGTAAAGAACTAGAGGTCAGAGTTAAAACGTGTATTTGTTACTTCCAGTTTACATCACTTTGGGCCAAGTCACTGATTTCTGTGTACCAAGTTAACTCATTTAATCCTCTTAACCACTCCATGAAACAATATGGTTAATCCCATTTTACAGATGCAGTAAACTGAGGTTCAGAGAAATTAAGTAACTGTGGAGGAGCTGGGATTTGAACTCAGATCTGTCAAGCTCAAAAGTTAGGGAGTTATCAGTTTATTGAAGTCTCAGAAAAAGTAGCATTCATTTCTTTGTAGTAAAGTAGAGACTCTACTTTAACTATTCTGAAGTATTATGTATACCTTCATAGGTGGTCTCCCAGTTCTTCCTAACCTTTTAACCCAGAACTTTCCAGAGGAACTTTCGCAAACATCTTGGGTTTTGCTGAAAGGGGCTCTTGCATAATTTCAACCCCTGGCCAAACTCTCTTAATGATGTTTTTTCACACCATATGCATTGAAGTTGGCCTGAGTCAGCCATTTTTCTCACTTTGGAATTTTTTTTCTTCCCCTGCCCCCTTCTTTTCCAGTCAACGTTCATTTTAAATGCAAGAAGTCAGCCTCCTTTTTAGCTGACAAGGCTGGTTGTTCACACACCCTTTGGGTGCATAACTGACAATGTCCACTTAGGTGTGGGGCGGACTCTAAACTAATCTTCCAAAATATTCAAGGGAGAAAAGGCAGGAGAAGATGGCAATTTGCTGAGAGAAGGATGTGGTGATGATTAGAACCAAAGTGATCCCTAAATGCTGGTCTGAAATGCCTCTCAATTAGGAAAGGTGAGATTGGTACCCTCCAATCTCAATGCCAGCCCCTGTGTCCCCTCCCTAGAGTGAAAAGACTCTGCCAGCCCAGGGCAGTGAGAGCCCCTCTTCCAGACAGAACACTTCACCCAGCCCTAATTCTACTGTCCTTTTCTCTCCTAGAACATTCAGTAGTTCTCCCTTTCTGGGAAAAACGCGTGCCTGGTGGTATTTCAATCCTGGCTGCACATTTGAATCAGTGGGAGCTTTAAAAAATGCCAGGCCCTTGGCCCCACTCAGGACCAGTGACGACAGTGTCTGTGGAGGTGGGTCCTGGGCACTGCATTCTTCAGGCAGCTTGCCTGCTGCTTAGGAACCATGTAGAATGTCCTGCAGTGAGGGTTTGTACAATGTTTTTCCTATGGCTGGACTGGCACTGTGGGTCCGAAGAGGAAGACCACAGAGGGAAGCACCCTTCTCATCACAGGATAGCGTCATTCCCATCGCAACGTTGGGCTTTGCTTTTGGGAAGAGCTGCGATGCAATGGGAGCTCTGGAGTCAGACAGCCCGACCTCACGCCTCGGCCCCGTCTCCCACGCACAGGTGATCTCGGGCAGGCGGATTGTGCTCTCCATGTCTCAGATGCTTTATTTCTAAACTGGGGTAACAATCCATCTGCCTTCGGCATTTATAGCATTTAAACTAGTACCCAGCACATGGTAAGTATTAAAGAAAGGAGAACCATTCTTATTATTTATCATTATTAATCATTATCTTGGGCAAATTTCTCCCATGTTTCCTTAAACATGAAATATAGGAATTGAACTGGGTGGTATTTATGGTGCCTTTAAGTTATAACACTCACGTATGGATTCCAGATGAACCTATAGAGATGACTTGCAAATAAAAAAAAAAATCTCATCTATGTGTGCTGCTTTACAATTTCCCATTCTAATTCTCTCATTTCCCTTTGAAACTGAAAACTGAATTAGCAACTCTGCCAATACTAGTTTAGTTAGTTGCTCTGTATCTCAGAAACAGCTACAATGTATAGGAAAACACTGGACGTCGGGCAGGAGATGTGAGTTAAGGTAGAAACGGGAGCCGACACTGGTAGTTGTTAAGTGGCGCTGTGTTGGAGCTGGGCATACCTTGACCCATCCAGGCACCCTTAAATGGTCCCCATTAGCACCACCATGGTAGGTGACGGGCTGGGTTAGGGATATGACCCAGGACGGTGGAGATGAGAAGAGAGCAGCAGAGCACAGTGGGAGGAAAATCACCGTGAGGAGACGTGGCAATGCCAATCCGGCAGGTGGGAATGGGCTAGCCTGGCCCCAGGGTTCTCCCTAAAGTGTGGCTGGCAGTTTGGCCGCCTGATTAACCTCAGATTCTTCACCAGTAAAGTCAGGATAATAATTCTCAACTCCTGCATGGCTGAGCATCTTTAATGGAACCATATATTTGGAAAAGCTTTGTAAACATGAAAAATGTTATTCAGATGCATTATTTGTGAACTTCTAGGATAAGAAACGGTGAGCTGTGAGTGGACATGGGCTTATCGTCTTTACGTATATTCTTACTGTCTTCAAAGGCCAATCTTGTGGCCCGCTGCGCAAGTGCGGCAGAGGCGAGCCTTGCTTTCTATCGTGTTTAGGAAGTAACCCCTTTGTAAATTTTGAGGCTACTGAGGTAAATCCTGGACCGAGTCAGTCAAACAAAAGATGTATAGGAGCCTAGATTTGGCGAAGTTTGGAACTAATGGCAAATTTGCTTCTCTCAGATAAGAGTTTCTGTTAATTAACGTTTTAAAATTGAATGTGTCCGTAAGTTAGGTAGCGGGGTTTTTTTTTTCTCC
>NW_006431919.1:7645789-7666492 GCF_000325575.1 Pteropus alecto | reverse complement strand
GTAAAGTTCATTAGAAGGTGGTTTGAGGTTAGTCTGTCTCAGGATGTCCGTTCTTTTGTTACAAAGGCTGGTTCCTGATTTTATTTTAATACTAGTCTTATGTGATTCAGAGTGATGAATCTGATCCCAAGACATGGCTTGAAATTGGGAATATCTCAGGAAATAAAGGTAAAATGCAAATAAAAGGTTTTGCTGTTCAATTAATTGCCTAGGCTAGTGCATTTACATTGTGCCTAAAATGAACCAATGTAGTCACTTAAGAAGGTAAAAGGGTCAATAAGCTCTTTGTTTCATCTAGGGTAGAAGTTGGTTAACTTCAGCACATCAGTCAAATCTAGCCCTCTGCCTGTCTTTATAAATAAAGTTTTATTGGAACAGAGCCATGCCCATTTGCTTACTTGTTGTCTGGGCTGCTTTTGCACAACGAAGTTGAGCAATGATGCAGACCGCATGGCCCTTAAACCCTAAAATATGTACTATCTGGCATGTTGCAGAAAAAGTTTGCCAATGCAAGACCTGAGATAATTTTAGGTGTTTCACAGGCAAACAGTTTTATTTTAACAGTTATGTGTTTATTTTAATATCTGTTAGAAAAAGACAAAACTGTCAAATCGGTATTTTTGCAGATTTTTCTGTTGCTGATAAAGACAAACTAAAGAAGACATATAGGAAAAACTCGGGATCGATTTAAGAAAAAAAGAGTAAATAAGTAATACAATAAGAAAATACGATGGTAGTATAGAAAACACTAATATCTGAGAAACACAGACACACTGAGCACCAAAAAGTTTTTGTTTGATTTTTATCTCTCTGAAAACTTGGCCTAAGGGAGAATTTTAACTAGTATACTTTTTAACTTATTCTCTAATTGAATCTTAAAATAGTTTGGGGCAGAAATGAAATATAAACAATAATGACTTTGCATTCCTACACATGAAGATGAGACAGACTCACATGAACCTTTCAGCTGCAATCATGCAGTCATACAGAAACCTGTTTTCGGCACAGAGCGGGACCGAATAGAGCTTTGGGGATAAAGCCTGCGTTCTAATCTTTGCTCATCAGAAAATAGTCTCGGCTTACTAGAAAGCTTCTCGAGGCCTAATATCAGAGAGTCCTTCGGCTTTGTCATGTGGCCATGGACACAGAAACTCAAACTGATCTGATCATACCACCTGTGGTCAAGAACACAGGCTTAAAAGAAAACCATACACAGCCCCCATGATTTACCACCTTGAGCTTACTCTGCGTGGTGGTTCTCTAAGCACATACCATGGGACATTTGTAGGCTTCGATTTCTTTTAAGAGTTTGGAAGCCAAATAACCTTAGGAAAGAAAATTGATTTAAACAGATTTGAACCTGCTCAAATTTACTGCATGATTTTTCAAGACCTGCATGGAGCTGGAGGATGCAACTTGCTCAAACGTACCTGACCACAGAACTCTTTCTCATGGAGCATTTTGGGAAATGCCACTTTTAAAGATCTAGAGGAAAGTGGACATAATCAGATGGGCATCAAAATAATTGAGAGTCTAGAATTTATTTCATTTTGACATCATTTGGAATTCCTTGCCTTTCGGATGTATCATCAACATATGAGAAATAAGTTTGGGAATAGCAGATGATACAACATCCAAACTTGAAAGGATTTTTGTGCAGAGAATATTTGGGTACTTTAAAAATAGTCTGTGCTAAATCTTTTAGGGGCTAATTAAAAATAAATACAAAAATTCTGTAAAATGTGTGTTATCTTTCAGAAAATAATTCCACTTTTACGAATTTATCCTTTGGAAAAATCAGATTCATGTAGTACACAAGAGAATTCCTGTAGAGTGATTTATAATACCAAAAGATTGAAAACAATTTAAATGTTCAATAATGGAGGAATGTTGAGAGGGGTCAAGTATATTGGAATATTAAGTAGGTAATAAAAGTCATATTACAAAAGAGTACTTATTGACATAGGAAATTGTTTATGATATATTTCTAACAGGAAAAATATTATTAAATGGTTTTCATGGTATCTTACTTTTATAAAACTATACAAATAAATAAACATGAAGAATATTAAAAGGACTGTCAGGAAGTATAATTAGCAGGATTATTTTAGGTGATGGAATTATGAGGGAAGTTTTCCTTCTTTGTGTTAATATATTTGCTAACTTTCCTGCATTGAACTTTTACAATTAGAAAAAAAGTTAGACTCAATCACAGTAGAAAATCCTACAGAAAACAGATAGACTTCTCTGCAGATCGCTTTTTCCTAAAGAATGTAATAACAGGACACATTGTGAAAATGTACTAAGCTCTGTATGGCTAGGACCAGGACTTTTCTCCCAGGTGCAAGCATGGCAGAGGGTGATACCAGAACCCTGGAGGCTCCGGGACTAGAAATCGCTCTTCTTGTTTTGTTCTGTTCAGAAATCTGTCAACAAGAGGAATGCCTGTGCCAGCATCTCAAGAGATGACCTCTGGTTTGTAATCCAGGTGGACAATTTCCCTGCAGCACATCAAAGCCCTGACTCAGCTTGTCCTGTCTATCTGCTCCATCTCTACATAGCCCCAGTCACCACGGCTTTGTCACCCCCCACACCCCTATTCTTCCCAGGCAGACAGTCCCGGAAGTAAAGTGTCTGAGTCAGAGCTGCGGGGGAAGGAATTTCCTTTGGTGCAGAGCGTTCCAGCCAGGACCAAGCCTGGCACCACAGCTGCTTCCACAGAAGGTAGTGAACTCTTTCTTCACCTTTTTGGGTAGAATTCAACCAACAGACACCAATCTCTGTCCACTGTCTTTTTTAAAAATTCCTCATTGTCATAGATTCTTTAAATGCATGTCCCTGAGGCATGGCGCTGGCCTGAGGTACTCTGACATGAGCTCACTGTTTGACTTTGGGTAACAAGTCTCCCTGCTCTGGACCTGGGTTTCTTTGCCTATTAAATAAGATGCTCAGATTTACTCAGCAAACGTTTATTGCGTCCCTACTCTGGGGTCAGAGTTGTGTAAGACAACATAATCTGTGTCTTAGTGGAGCTTATGATTTAGTGGAATGGTAAAAATACATACATGAATTTAAGCAAATTTAAAGGAGTATGGAAAATATTACAGAGGAGAAATATAGAGATTCTACTGGATCCACAGGAGGGGCATCTAAGCTAGACTCAGGGATTCAAGTATGACGTCTTAGAGCTAGTGACATCTAAGAAATGATATCCAGAGGACGTACTGAAATACAAGTAAGAGTGTGAAAAGGCAGTGGTGGAAGGAAGCAATAGCCTACTAGAACCCCAGAAACAGAAGGATAAGTGATAAATTCGAGAGATTAAAGGAAATTCAAATGGCCAAATTAAAGGGTGCAAGAAGGGAATAGAGCAAGATGAAGACAAGCCCCACTGAAGAATTTAGACCAGTACTGTCCAAGGTACATAATATGAGCCACCTGTGTAATTTTAACTCTTCTAGTAGTCACATCTTAAAAAGTAAAAGAAACAACTGAAGTTAAATTTAATAATATATTTTATTTAAATCAATATATTTAAATATTATTTCAGCATATGACAAATATAAAATTATTAATAAGGTATTTTACATCCTTTTTTTCCTACTAAATCTTTGAAATCTGAAGTTTACGTTTACAGCTTATCTCTATTTGGACTTACCACCTCTCAGCTGCTAAACAGCCACATGTGGCTGTTGGCTACTGCATTAGACACCACACATTTACTTTAACTTTAGGATAATCCAAAGCCACCAAAAAGCTATAACAAGGGGTGGGATATGATGATCACTCAAGGTGTGCTTGGAAACTGGATTTGATAGGAAAAGGAGCAAAGCAGGGAAATCAGAAAGAAGGGTATTGTATAATCTAAGGAAACATTAGGGCCATGATGAGAGAATAAATAGATCTCAATAGAGTTAAGAAGCATTCGAGATGTAAAGGGAACCACTTTGACATGCCTGTGAGCCCATGAAGCACCCATGAACACAAGCTACCTCTCAAGACATAATAGTGTATTTCTTTTTTACTCTATGACCACTTCAAGCTGACAGTCACAGAGCTGTGTGAGAAGTTACAGGGCCACATGGGTTTCCTAGGAGCCATGCAGAGAATGGTCCGTGGTGCCGATTTGACCCTTTCTCCTCTGTATAGAGTGAGATATAGAAGAATCATCTAGAAAATCAGAGAATATTTGTTGCTTTTTTTCCTCCATTGTTGAAATATTGAATCTATAGAGAGAGTGAGGAGGAGGAGGCAGGTGGAGAAAACTGCTTTGAGGGGTGATAATAGCCAGAGAGGGCCTTGAAGAGACATCCCTGGCCCTATATTTCTTTTGCCACCAGTGACTTCCAAATCAAATGAGCCCAATCTGCAGATCAAAATGAGATTTTTCTTATTGACTTCTCTGAAAGCTTCGCCAGCTCTGCAAATCAAGTCACGAGTACCCTGTATCATCATCAACTACTGCCGATTGCAAGGATGTCGGAACTGGGCCAGTGTTGGCAAATATGTCACTGATGCATGAGGCCAGGGAAAATCCAGCTCTTATTGGCCTGGCAGTGCTGACCTGGTTTGTCCATAAATGAAGAGCAAATGCAATTTGCAAAACACATAGAACTGATAAGAGTTACAACACGGCGGGGCTGGAGTCACTTCCCTAAGAGCAGGCATGCTGGAAGAGGAGACAAAGCAGATTTCCAGCTCAAACTCGGACAGACAGTGTTTCTTAAAGTCTGCTGAGTATTGTCCTTATCATAATCACCTGAGAAGTTTGTTAAAAATATGCATATCTGGGTTTAACTCCAGGTCTGCCGAATATGGGGGTCAGGCCTGGGCAACCTCTACATTTAACAAGCCCCTGGGTGATTCTTGTGCAAGTTGAAATTTAAGAATTCTTTTAGGAAGGAAGCAAAGGCAAGAATATTTCCATTCCTTTATCAGAAAAAAGTGCTGAACTTGACAGAAGTCCACCCAACCCTTTATCCAGACTGCTAACTGACTGGATGACCCCATGGTGAAGGGAAAGAAAACAATATGAAATCAAGAAGGGAGTATGGGTCTGCCTCCTTCCCATTAGAGCTGTGTGGTGGTGGGTAATAGCTCAGCGAAGCCTCACTGTCACCACCAGCAAATGCGGATGTGGGCTCAGGCAACCTTGAAAAGTCAAGCTCTAACATGCTAGCTCTGACATTTTATTTTTTTAAATCACCTGGCCTCAGTTCCTTCATCTGTCAAATGGGCTGGTTATCTTTCATTTGAGCTGTGCTATTTTGGGGATCCAGTGAAACAATGCATACGTATTTTGAAAAAACTATTTCAAAAGGTGGGCGCAAATATAAAGTGGTGGTATTAATCCATAATAGTCATCTCTTGTGATGTCATTATCTGTAATAAGATTATATCTACCCTGATAATGTCCCCTTAAAAGCACAATATTTTATTTTTTAATGAAGCACAACACAAAGTACAAAAGGATATTTTTTGTTTGTTTACTATAGATCACACTCCTGTGAAATGGGTCAATTTAATTTCTGCAGACCCTCTCTTTAACACTTCCACCAGCCTTGCAGAGGACAAAGAGATTCACCCTGTAATAATCCAGGTTTTCTGTCCACATATGGAAAAAAAAAAAAGCCCTCATTAACGGCCTTTAGTTGGCATTCAAGTCTGTCAATAGTTTGGCCACTGTCTCCTTACCTATAGCCAACACTTTTTTGATTATTTGATGACACGCCTCATGTTTTTCTACTTCACAATTCTGCACTTATTTCATGCTGTATCCTTGGCGTGAGATGTCTCCCTTCTTACCAAATATCCTCCTATCAGACTCCTACCTAGAAAAATATCATGGATGTATTCAAATATTTCATTTCAAAGATGTTAAGTTTGATGCTATATGTAGAAGCAAACAAACAAAAAACAAAGTTCATGACCTAACTATCCAACATTACAGGACTGACTATAGTCATGCAATTGAATATTATACACGAATTCATATGTTGTTTTAAAAGAATATTTAACGGCATAGAAATATGGTCATAATATACTGTTAAGTGAAAGAATAAGTACCATTTAAAAAATCATGTATAGACCCAATATGGAAGACAGGTAAGAGAAGGACACACAATGTATTCGTTAGGCTGTATTTTTTCACATCATAGAGCCTAACTTTTTTTGTAAGGCCACACAAAGAGGAAACAAAAAGCGGGAAAGTCCTCAGGACGGACCAACACAGCCGGAACTCATAGAAAACTGAAGCGCCCAATCACTTTTCAAAAATTCAATATTGTGCCAGGTGAGGCGGTTAGATAGCCCAGTGACAGGCATGCACATAATGCGGCATCTCTCAGCCTCTGCTGCTCTCTCGGCTTCTTTCTACTGCCCTCCGTGTGCCTCAAATTCCAAACATGAATGAGAGCGTCTGACTCCATCATTTAGTCATCACCGAACATGACACCTTTGCACTGGGCATTTCATGGCCAATAGTCTGCTCAGCCCAAAGACAGGTGCCTCCGGCCTTGATCCAATTACGCACATGCAAGGTGGTGTGATCAAATGACACATACCTGGAAATGTACAGGCCAGGAACCGCTATGGCTGCTCCTCTCAGAAGCTGCATTCAAAGACTCATGTCTCCTCTCTAGTACATTCATCAAATAACATTGGTGGTTATGCCTGAATGAGAAATGGGGGGAGAATAAACCAGTTAGGATTGGATTTGATTCCACACGACAGAAAACCAAAAATGATAATGATTTGACAACACGATAGTTTATTCTGTCAAGTGGAAGAGTCTAGAAGTGGGAAGTCTGGGGCTGGGATGGCAACTCACACAATCATTTGGAATTCAGGAATCTTCTAAATTTTTGCTCCTCATTCTAGCACTTGGTAGTATAAAATCATTATTTCTGTTCACTTATACTCTTTTCTTCTCTCATTTCAAGTACATGATAAGACTGCAATTTCCTCCTCTTTTGAATTTTGGTATGGCATTTTTTGCTTTGACAAATGAACTGTGAGGGGAAGTGACTGTGTCACAGATGAGCAGAAGCTTTAAGAGTATGTCTTTCCACCTACTACTGTGAAAGCATAGGTCTAAAGGAAGCCTCCATCAGTATGGGTGACACAGCGACTCTAGTTAACATAGCTACTTTGCTGAACTCTATTAGACATTGAGGCGAGGAAGAAATATAAAGCCACTGAGATTTGGGGATTGTCGTTATTGTAGCAGAATTTAGACTATTCTGACTAATGCATATGAGCATGCTCAAAGTCACTTTTGGTCTACCTTTGCTGCCAGAGATTTAACCATTATCTTCATGTTCTAGGTGTCAAAACAATGAGTAAGGGAAAAAGGGCCAAACTCCTAGTGAAGTTACCTCTCCTAATGAGCCATCTCAGAAATCTTACTTTTTCACTTACATCTCATTAGAAAGTATTTAAGTTTCCTGGAAAATATAACTGCTGCAAAGAATGCTGGGTAGTGTAGCCTTTTAGGGGGACACACTGCTGCCCTGAATAATAAACAGAATCTGACACAAGACATAACTCTTACTTTCTTCTTTTATTTATATTTTTCTAATGTTTTTCTATAAGACCTGTAGTAATTTCACATAAGGAAAAAAAAGAAAAACATTATTGGCAACCTCTCATTTACCCATTAGGACAGGTAGAAAGGCCACCGACTTCATGAATGCTCCCTTTATCAACTCAGTGGAAGCCCGGTCTCCCTCCTAGGAGTTCTCTCTAAATCTTGTTTGCCCCAGTCACACTTTCCCTTGTATCACAGTTACCTGTGTGACTGCATGCCTGGTCCCCTACCTGATCATAAGTTCCTTAAGGGCAGGGTCCAGCTCTTCTCCATTTTCTAAGACACATTTCATGTATGGTAGGTATTCTATATTGGAAAAAGAAGAAAAAAATGAAGGAAAGAAAGTTATTACTTAAATACTATTTACTGTCTCTTAAACACCAAATTGAAACAGAAATAAGCTAATCCACAGTAAGCACACTGGAAATACCTAAGTGCAAAGCACCAAGTTCAGATCCTTGTCAAAGAGAACTTAGACAGAAAGCAAGTTCTACGGAAATTCAAGAGAGGAATGATTTAAAACATGTGGAAATGTACGGACCAGTTGCGTTTCAGTGTGATCTAACTTAGGAAGCACATGGACAGGTTGTACTAGCAGCTGGATGTCATGGAGGCTAGCATCTGAATGACCTCTAGAGTATGCCAGAGCTTCTCTCCACACTGCCCATGACTCTTGGTCATTTCATACCTTGGTCGCCCTGAAATTTCATCTAATTAAATGTTCATACAAAATTCTAATACATAACAAAGAGTGTTATGGGAAAAAGCTGATGTACTGACGTTATTCTCTGGGCGAAAACGTTTTAAAGGAGAAATAATAGGGGGCTGAAAAAAGTCCTGCCTAATTGGAGCAGGGAAAAGGGTCCCTTTTCTGGAATGGCAATCCAAAATAACAAGTGTAAGAGTGAACATTCCGAGTACTTGTTGTATGCGCTACCAGGCACTATATACTAAGCTGTTTACATGCATTCCCTCATTTCATCCTCACAATGCCCCCATACAATGGGCATTATTTTAACACCTATTTCTAAAATATAAAAATGAAAGAGTTCAAGGATTTCAGAAAACTGATTATACTAATGGCACCACTTAATGGTCTCTGGGTATGCCCACCTTGTCAAATGACTCAGTGGCTCCTCTCATTAAAGGATGGAGTATATTCCCATCCCTTAAATCTAGGCTGGTTTGTGACTTGCTTTGGCCAAAATAATTTCACAGAAGTGACCACGTGCTGGTTCCAAGCCTATGCCTTAAGAAGGCTTGCATGCTTCTATTGTCTCTCTCTTAAAACCATGCTATTCATGTGAAAAACCAGAGCAAGCCTGCTATATTTTGAGAGATGTATGGGGCAGAGCCGATTCATGCTAGATGGCTAGCCAACTCCCAGCTGCCCCACCAGCTGACCGCAGATGCATAGGTGAACTCAGCCCTGATCAGCAGAACCACAGCAGCTAATCTCGGGACTCTTGAACAAAAATAAATATTTATTCTTGTATGCCATCAAAGTTCTGTAGTTGCTTGTTAAGCGACATTATTGTGGCACTAGGTAGCTGGAACAAGGGGAAATATGCAGCATCTTCAAGGTCACCCAGCTAGTAGATGGCAGAGCCAAGCTTTAAACCTAGTCTATCTACCTTCAGAGACTAATATGCATGGGGAAGACTTGAGAAAGAACAAATCACTTGGCAAATATTTGAAGTTTCTTAGGATCTCCAGTCTCCAAGTCAGAGGTCCCGTGTTCAATCCTGGGGTCTCATTAACTAGTCCAGGCCTGTGAACTTTATCTTCAAAATGGTTTCCTTATCTTTAATAAGTACTTCTTTTGACAAGATTCTTGTTAGGATCCGATGAGTTACCTATGTGAAAGCATCTCACACATGGCTGTGCAGATGTCAACATCACATCCTCCACCTCTGCCAGCAGCTCGACAGGCCAAGTCCACTCACAGACTGATGGCAGTGTGGGCACCCCTGTGGAGGACAGGGTAGTGGATGGTTTGTCTTCATAGCCTCCCCGCCCCCATAGCAGGAAAGCTTTAGCTGAGTTGTAAATGAGGGAGAGAGAGAGAAAAAAAAAAACTAAAGCTGCCATCAAACTCACAGAGGCCCTTAATGGTGATTTAATGCTGGGAGATCTAGCTTGCCACAAGACTGCGACAGGACTGTATTTTTTTCTGTCAGAGTTAGGCGAGCGGTAGTGTGGCCGCATTTAAGGCGGAGGGGAGAGGGTGGTGTTAGGGCCATAAATCACGTACCTCAGAACACGGTCTGGACTACAAGCAAAAAGTAAAGGGACAGGGAGATGAGGAGGTGGCTGGAGAATGACTTTTGGGGCAGGGCATTATCAAGGAAGCACAAAAAGGAGGGTCAGGCTACACTTCACCTGCACTTACTCCTGTCATTTTTATAACTCGATTCCTCTGCCTGGTTGTCTCTAAACCCACTCTAGTAAAGCCTTCACGGAGATCATTTAGCTTCCCTTGTGGTTCCAGGCATGGTCTCAGCATGCAAAATATCAGGATTCAGAAGCATCACATTATGCCTCAGAGTCTCCAGTGAACTCTTTTTATCTTTTTACTTTTTTATTTTTTATCTTTTTACATCCAAACATTTCTTAATGTACTCACAGTTAATCTTTACCCACGGGCAGTACCCAGCCATATCCATATACCATACACATTCAATCCTTCAGTCATTGAACACAATTTGCACCTCTCTGTTACATGCCAGGCGCCGTGCAAGGCCCATAAGACACAAGATGAATGACATATGGTTCTTGCCCTCAAGAGGAGCCCAGAGCATCAAAAAGGCATAATTAGAAGATAGGGCTTAATCTGAACTTAGGAAATCAGAAAGTGCTTCCTGGAGGAAGTGGCATCAGAGGTGAGGCACAAATGAGGAGACGAGGAGTCTATAGTGAGTAGTAAGCATAAGCAAGGCACAGAGTCAAGAAGTATGGTGTACAGGAGAGCAAGGGGGTTGCAAGAGAAAACGGGGAAGAGAACAGGGGCTGAAGATGAGTCTAGACAGGTAGGTTGGGCTAGACTATGGAAGTTGCTTAGAGGCCATGCTAACTACTCTGCGGGTGGCGTGGAATCAGCAGGGGCCTAAGCAGAGAAGTATGATGGTTTGGTTCTTCTCTGTCTCCATGACTGGCACCACTCAGTTGCTCGGGTCAAAAATCTGAGTCAACCTTACACTTATCCATCACTTATCTTTCCCTGCGTATCTAATCCATTCGACAATTCTGTAGCCTCTATCTCCACCTAGCCACTTGTCTTCACCTCTCTGGCCTCCGTCCTCTTCACAGCCCCACTACCTATCACCTGAAATGGTCTAACGGCCCTCTGCTTCCACTCTGGCACATCACCTGTTCTTCCTGCTGCAGGGCCATCTTTTCTAAGCAAACACCAGAATCCATTCCTTCTCTGCTCTAAACTTTCCAATGGCTTCCTAATGGATAAAATCCAAGCTCCTCTTCAAGGCTATACGGTTCTATGTGACCTGGCCTCTGCCCACCCCTGGGAAGTCATTTCTCTGTACTTTGCCCCCTGCTCACTTCACCCTAGCCATGCAGGAGTCCCTGTTGCTCCTTCAACAAGGCAAGCTCATGGCCATCTGACCACCTTTGCCCTTGACCTTTCCATTGCTTAGTACTCTTTTATCACAGGTCTTCCCGTGATTCTATTTTATTCAGATCTATGCTCAAATGACTCCTCTTTAGAGAGGCTTTTATCTAAGCATACTGGAACAACCCTTTTCCCACCCTCTTCCTGCCATGAATCTGTCCTCTTACCTTATTTACTCTTCTTTGTAACTTACCAAAACCTAAATTATATTGCTTGTGTATGTGACTTTTAATCTCTATCCTCCTTTTTAGAATGTTACTCTTATTTGTTACTCTCATTCTCTATTTTCCTTCTAGAAAGCTCCATGAGAGAAGACAAACACGTCTACCTAGTTCACCTACATGACCCCATTTTCTAGAACCACGATATGAGCACATAGGAGATGCTACAAAAAAAAAATAGTTGTTGAGATGGAGGATACAGGAAATGAGCATGTTTGGGGCGATATGAGGAATTCTCTTTCGGACCGGTCGAGGTATTTAAAAATCAATCTCCGTCGCTGGATGCAACCTCGTTTTCATCTTCTGCATCTGGTTTCCCCCATCACTCAAGTTTCCTCTCAGATCCTGAGACCACTTTCTGAATCTTTAAAGAGGAGACCTCCGCCCCTCTGACTCCCACCTGTGAAACAGGAGTCATGAGGCTCCCTTAAAAGTTGGCTGTGAGGATCAAACGAGACAACATAGGTGAAAATTACTACCTAGACCGAGAGAGCGAATTTAGACTCCAGGGAACAGACTATCAAACGATGCTCGAATTTGATGGGTACAAAAATATTATTACGTGGTATTCTAATATTTAATATTTATTTAATTAAATGTTTTAATTGTTTCTGCTAGATTTTAGAGACCAATTTTTATTCTTTTTTGTACTTTCCAATACTCCATCTCCAGTGCCTAGCACAGAATCTGCTGTGTGCGTTCACAAACAGCTTTTGATCCAGAATTAGGCGCTTTGGGGAATTCTCTGCTCGCTAGAGCCACGAAGCGCCAGGACACGCCGACTCCTGACCACCTGACTTCCAGGATCTGTCTACTCTTGTCCACCTTGCTGGCTTCCTGCTCTCAGACCGCCCTTCTTATGACCACAATACGTTCCTGAAACCTTCATCTTGGCTACTACTTCTTAGAATATGTGATTATTAGGGCATGCATGCCTAGCTCTCCATCCCCATGTTGGCACTGTCCTCGGGTAAGGTCAAATTCAGGTACACTCTTCTTTTCCAAGGTGCGCGTGCGCGCGCGCGCGCACACACACACACACTTATTATAATATATCTTTTTGAAAAAGTAGAAGCAAATTATCTGTATTCATTATATGAATGTTGACTTTTTCAACTTAATAGGGCTAGTAAATCATTCCTTATCATGACTTATAGAGACAAAACATTCTTTTTCGTAGTAAGCTATCCCTAAGGTTACTTAACAGATCTTCTATTAATGAGATTTTGGTTATTTCTAGTTTTTGCTATTCAAAAGTCACTGTATTCTTGTGTGAACATAACTATTGAACAGACTTCATACAAGAAGATTGGCGAATGTAGGTATGCTACAAAGTTTGATTTTCATTGCCAAAAAGACTGCACCAATTTGCATTCCAAGCAATAGCAGTGTTATCAAGCTTTTTCTCTTTGTGAATCTAAGTGAAAAATAAAATCTCATTTTTGAAAACTCGTATTTCTTTAATTGTATGGCTGAGTATTTTGATGAATGCTAAAGACGTTTATGTTTATTTTTTGTATCTATTGTTAATATCCTGGGCTCACTTTTCTTTTGGTTCTTCTTTTTGTTTATTTGCAAATACTGAACAATTAAGAAAATTTGGTTATAGTATAGTATTTTTTTAGGTAGAATTTAAAACACTTTATGTAGTAAAATTTGCCAATCTTTTTTGTGTGTGTGTGTGTATATGTGTGTGGTTTCTGGAATTCATTTCTTCTTTAGAAATATCTTTGTACTTCAAGATTACAAAAGCATCCCATTACATTTTCTCTCAGTGATTTATATATCTTTTTTTTTTTTTTTACAATTAATTCATTAAACCATATAGAATTGTGTTAGTTTTCCATTGCTGCTTAATAAATTACCACAAACTTAGCAGCTTAAAATTACACAGTTTCTGTGGATGAGGAGTCGAACATTGTTTAACAGGGTTCTTTGTATAGGGTGTCAGAGGCTGTGACCAAGGCCTGGGCCAGACTGTATTCTCATCAGAAGCTCAAAAATGGAAGGGTCCACTCTCAAGCTCCCTCAGATTGTTATCCAAATTCATTTCCTCATGGTATGGGACTCATGGCATCCTGCTTCATCACAGTCAGAGAGAGCGAGAGATCCTAGGAAGATGAGCTTGCGTTATTATGTAATCGCACACACACGTGGCCATGTATAACCCAACACCTTTGTCACATTCCAGTACACACACACACACACACACACACACACACGTGGCCACGTATAACCCAACACCTTTGTCACATTCCAACGGTTAGAAGAATGTCACTGATCCTTCCTGCTGTCAAGGGGATTACAGAGAGGCACGAACACCGGGAGCAGGGACACCGAGGACTGCTCTGAAGTCTTTTCTCCACAAACTTATTTTGGTGAAAGGGATGAGGTAAAGATATAAATTTTTTTAGATGTTGAGCTAAAGGTCTGAATCTCACTTATGAAAGTATCTAACTTTGCCCTAACTGATTAGAAATTTCACTTTTCTTCTGTTTATTTCAGACAGATAGAGTTTAAATATCTCAAACTAGGTCATTTCTCCTTCTTTCCTCATCGCAAGCACAGCACCTGTGATATTGGAAATGCAGTTTGTCGATTCCACAATCAGCTTATTGAGCATAAAAAGAATGCTTAATGCTTCCTCCCTAGGGGTGGTCACTGTTGCCAGTTTCTGTTATACCTTTCATATATTTGTGTATATCCAGGTCTTTATTCATATTTATACCCATTTATATCCATATCCATATGTATCCAACTATATACACAGTTCGAGGGGAATAAGATAAAGGATATCTATTCATTATCTCACTCCTTTCCTCGTAAGAGGTGCACGTTCGCCACAGAGCCTAGACAACCGCAGGCAAATCCAAGTCTGTGCCAGGCGACATGAAATCAGTCGGGAAGCCAAGAGCTGACACCAGCCATGCTTACAAATGAGCCATACTCAGGCCCAAGACAAGCAAGTGGGCAGCCAACAGGTAGACCAGGAACATACCTGAAGATAATGAGCACATCCCAAAGAAGACGATCTAGATTTAAAAAAAAGAGAAAAAGAAAAAATAGGATGGAGCGAGTGGCAGGAAAATCTAGCTGCTAGCAAGTTCTATGCACTTGAACTGCCACAGTATCCACTGGGGCCTTCGTGAACAGGTTTCTGTTTAGTTTGATAAGCAGAATTAATCATTTCTGTGACTACATTCTGTTTCATATCTGCATCTGTGACCACCCATTGAAGCCAGTGTTACTGTCTCCCAGAAGCAGGTGGTGGAAAGATGATGAAGCACATAGTAGCCATGACATCTCCTAAAGAAATGCCCATCACCTCTACTGTGATGACAACCCATCCCTACCCTGCCACCGCCTTTACGGAAGAGGCTATTTCCTATGAATTCATTTTTTTTTTAAGTTTAATTTTTATCACATTTATTTTGAATGGGGGAATATATGCATGTGGTAAAAAATTCAAATGTTATCAAATATACATAAAAAGACATGTGCACCTCCCCCATTCTCTGTTCTCTAGTTTCTCTCTCCTTCCCAGATGGAGCCACTGTTGCTATCTGCTCCTGTCATACGCTTCCAGAGATTTTATACAGATCACCTTTTCTATAGGCGATACACAGCAGTAGTATGCTATACTCAATTTTCTGCATTTTTCTTTTTTCATATAATGATATATCATAACATGGGTTCCATATTAGTACTATGGTACCGACTCAGTTTTAAGAGCTATATAGTATTGTTCGAATGTAATATAATTTATGTTAGCATCCTCAAATTATTGACATTCAGTCTATTTCCCATCTTTTGATTTTAGAATAATGCTTTAATAAGTGACTTCCTACTTCACAGTATTTTAATTCATAATCCTTTTAAAGATCAACAAGAGATTATTTCTAACATAATTCAAGTTGTTTCTATCAGAGATCATCATCTATCAAAAAGCAGCACTATCCTCCACGCAGCCGTCAAACTGAGGTCCAAAGCAGAGGTCCAAACTGATAGCCACTGGCTAAAACTTATAGCTAGACTTGCTGTGTTTGGTCCATGCCATTATTTTTCAAAATGGAATAAACTGTCGGCATTAAAATTATCAGAATTTTGATGCCATTTAGAGAAATCGCATTAAAATCAAGACGTGGGGGTGTCTCTTAAACAACTAAACACTTAACCATGCCAGGCTCACATCTTTGCCCAACAGCCGCTGAAGCTGAGCGAACGCCATTCAGTTCAGTTGTGGCCTGGGCTTCCTCGGTCCACCGTCTGACTGAGATGACAACCAAGGTGGCTCCACATCTCTGAGGCACTGTCAGTTGTCATTTACCATCATGCAGTCCCTATTTTCCCCTCTACAGCAGAGCTGAGAAAAAAGTGAAACATTTTTATACTCGAACGTCTCAGAGTAGCAGAAAAAAATAGATGTATACTCACCACCACTCCCTAGTGCCTTACACCCAGGTGCTTCCCCACACACTTAATTAACTAGCCTGGCTTCTGAAAGCATTTGAGTTTGCAGTCCCATGTTTAAAAGAACCAGACCCTCCCAAAGTGGAACATCTTTTCAGAAACAGTCTAATAGAGGCCTGTTATCTCTCGCTCTTCTCTTTATTTAAATACTCCTTGCATTTATTAACTTTTTCGACAGGTTCAACCTGGAAAGGATTGTTTATTCTTTAACTCCATTTCTTGAAAAACAAACACACACACACACGCACGTGCACACCCTCGTTCCATCCAATGGACTTTGCAACTAAAGTGACCAAACCTTTGATTCTGGAGGAAGAAGAGCAGCTGGCAAAACTAATCAATGTTGGACATTTGCATTTTCCCCCTTCTTTATGGTCTCCCCTGGTGCTGGGAAATTGGTTTTCTGTGTTGGAAGAAGAGCATAGAGAGCAGCTGCTGCCTCCTGGTCTAGCGGATAGTAAAGGAGAGAGCGTGGTGCAGAATTCATCTACCAAATATCCCAACAGGTTAACCAGTTCTGGAGCGAGGAAGTCACAGCTCCTGCTTTTGAAGGTTCTTTGTATTGAGTATAAAAGATTCTATATTTCTGGGAGTAAGATGTCTCTCTTCAAATTCCCTCTCTCTTTATACTCTAGGTAGCAAGATGATGCTTCTTAGGCTTGATGATGTCCTACTGATGAGACGCTGACCAAAATAATAATAGTAATAAATACAAGTATAAACTTGGAAAAAAATAAGCATATGCATGCTCCTGAAATCAGCCAACAGTGTAATGCTCACTACAAATTACTGAGAGCTTCCTATCTGCCAAGTATTGCGCTCAGTGCTATACAAGCATTATCTCAATTTAATTTTCTCAACCCTGTTTTACAGATAGAGAATCTGAAGATCAGAAAAGCATAGCAGTTTTTGTAAGGGCTCTAGGCTTATAAACAACAGAGCTGATCCTCATCTAGGTCTTTCTGACTCCCTTGTTCCCTTAGCTAAATCCCTGGAAAGCTTCCTTCACAGGACAAGCATTCTACGAGGAGGTGGGTGCTGTATTTTTAATGAGGACCACTGAGTGTATTCCCTTTAGAATCTATAATGCTGCTGCTGATAATCATTCAGGGAGGAGCCTTTTTATCATGCTTACCATATGTTTTTTCCTTCCACACTTTCTTCACAAGAAGCAAGTCATGGTTGGCCCCTTTCTCTTCATACGATTCATAATTGAAGTAGTTACCCCATGACCTCACTTCTATTCTAAAAAAGTATTCCTTTTAATTGTCCACTTTTCTTCCTGGTACTCCTAAGCTCTCCTTGATGTCCTAAAAAGTTAAGTCATTATCCACTAGCTCTCACTGCTGGCAGCATACCATTTACTGTAATTCCTTGGTCACAGAGCCACACCTAATACAGGTCACCTGTGCTATAATACATGGAACTTCAGGCTTCATAGCCCATCTGTCTTCAAAAAAATCTTTATTTTTTAAACAATTGCTTTTAATGTGCATACCAAAAAATGCACTCTTTGTGGTGTACAATTTTGTGAGTTTTAACAAATGTATATAGCTGTATAACCACAACCACAATCAAGATTAGAGCACTTCCATCCTCCCAAATTCCTTCATGCTACCCCTTTGTCGTCACTCATCCTTAATGCCTAATTCCTGCCAACAACTGATTAGTCTGTCCCTATTCATTTGCTTTTATTCATAATGTCATATAAAATGCAATCATAGAGTGTGCACCCCTTTGAGTCTGGCTTCTTTCATTCGGCATAATGCATTTGAAATTCATCCATGTTTCTGTATGTATCAGTAGTCCATTCTTTTTTTATTGATAAGTAATATTCCATTGTATAAATGTTCCACAGATTGTTAATCCATTTACCAGTTGAGGAACGTTTGAATTGTTTCCAGTTTTTGATGACTATGAATAAAGCTGCTGTAAATCTTTGTGTACGGGAGTTTTGTGAACACAGATTTTTACTTCGCTTTTGTAAATACTTGGCGAGTCATAGAGTAAGTTGACATTTAACTTTATGAGAAACTGCTAAACTATTTTCCAGAGTCCTATAGCCTTTTGCATTTCTGCCAGCAACATAGGAGAATCCCAGTTGCTTCACATTTTTTCGTCACTTGATATTGTTTTTTTTTTTTCTTTTTAGCT
The DNA here is from genome assembly GCF_000325575.1 of Pteropus alecto. Taxonomy (NCBI): domain Eukaryota; kingdom Metazoa; phylum Chordata; class Mammalia; order Chiroptera; family Pteropodidae; genus Pteropus; species Pteropus alecto. The sequence continues at coordinate 7,648,431 of NW_006431919.1, read as the reverse complement.
ATTCTATTATGTATGCAGTAATATCTCATCACGGTTTTAATGCAGTTCTCTAATGACTAATGTTGAGTATCTTTTCATATGCTTATTTACTATTCATATATCTTCTCTGGTGAAGTATCTCAAATCTTTTGCGCATTTAAAAAATTTGGTTGTGTGTTTTTGGTGATATTCTTATAATTTAGAACTTAATTCATACTAATTTGATCCACCTTTAGAAATTTAAATACCCAAGGAAGGCAACACATTAAGCTTCTATAGATCATTGATATCTCAGTATAGATTAGTTTTATCTATTCACTCAAAAAACGTGAGCACCTACCATCCACAGCTCTTTATACTAGGGACTGTGAAAACAAAATTGGCAAAGATGATCAGCTTTCGAAGAGACTCATTTAATCAGATTGTTATCCTTCCTTACAGCTAAACAAAACCACCATTCGGGGAAAAGGGAATTATATAAAATAGGGCTAGGTGAGCATGGTGATTTCAGAGCGGGGGCTCTTGCAGTATATTCCCTGAACCAGGAGCATTAGAGTTACCTAGAAATTTGTTAGAAACTTAGTGAATCAGAAAGTCTTCAGAGGAACCTAGTAATCTGTGTATGGACAAGCCCTCGAGGTTATCGTGATGTGCACTCACGTTTGAGAAGCACCATTTTAGAGCGCAGGGAACTGCTGAAGACATCTAGAGGTGAGGCAGAAAAGTTTTTCATGAGGCTCAAGTTTTATATCCATGTGCTATTGAGTAGTTTCTCTTTATCTCACAGCATTTGAACTTGACATTTTGGTGGGTAAAACATTCACTAGATGCTTCAGAGTTAGCATCACACTTATCAAAGGGTTGCTTGGTCCTACATGTTAATTCTGAACATAGCTGGTCACTCTCAGAGAGGAGAGCTCACTCCTCACTGCCCTCTTCCCTTTCCAGCAGTGCTCAAGTATAGCAGGAGAAAAAAACAAACAAACAAAACAAACAAACAAAAACACAGGTTGGCCTGAGAGAATGGACACATAGAAACATAGCAGCAGGTCCAAGCCAATTTTAACAGATTAGTAATCTTGCCAGAAAGTTTCTCTTCTGATTCCAAGAAATTTTTTCTTTATATTTGTGTTGTTGATATTGTTTCTCCTCCAGAAAATTTTTGAGGGGTGGGAGGTTATTCGAGGAGTTAGTCATTTTTACCTAGCACACACTGATAAAGCTTTCAAGGGAACTGCACAATTTCATAAGAAAGAAGTCAGAGACGACTTACCTTTTTGAAACAGTTCATCTAATCCCAGTTCTACTCTTTCTCTACTATATATTTTTGCTATTTTCCAGAATGACAAATATCCACTCAACCTGTGCTATAGGCAAAACTCTTGCTGCGTACTATGATAATAATAATCACACAAAGGTGAAATTCGGTAAGTGCTTTATGAGATTATAGAAACAAATTGTTAGAGAGATTCCGAGATGGGAGAGATGATATCTGCTTGGGCATATCTGCTTTGGCCTTGAGTGATGGATGTTATTTTGAAAAACAGAGATACGGAGATAGCATTCCAATCCTAGATATACAGCTAACAAAGCTGAAAATACTTGTCAACCAAAAACATGTATACGAATGTTCACAGCAGTATTATACAAATAGCCAAAAAAGTAGAATCACCACATGATGAATGGATAAACAAAAGGTAGTATATCCATAGAATGAAAATATTATCATCTGGCCTAGAAAATGACCACATCCCAACATACCCCACCAAGATTTTTCTCACGTAGTTCTTCTGCCATTGTTGATTCCACATTTTATCTCATAGGCAAGGGGGTAAATTCCCACTGCACAGGGCGGGGACAGTGGGAGGAGGTGAGAAGGAATAATCCAATAGCAAAAGTGAGGAGCGATTACGGGTAACAGACAGCAAAGACTCCTCCCCCACCTCCCTGTCCATTCTCTCAGCGCTGGAATCTGAGTCTGCGCAATCCAGGTCTGCGGTTTTAGACAAAGCTCATGCACAACTTAAAACATAGATTCAGTTCTCTTCCCCAGTCCCAAAGGCTTCCAACCAGCCCTCAGCCTTGTGTAGGAGCTTCTAAATCTCTACCCGCAGTTTAATTAATTTTCTGGAAAAAAGTGATTGGTTGACAAGACTGCAATAAACATCAAATTCCATTAATTAATACTGAGAGAGCAGTGTTTGTGTTGTTTCTAATTACATGTTCAGATGCAGCCACCCATGCGCTGGCATCAATCTGGTCACAAAGCCCAGAAAAGGGCCATTATAATGGAAAGAGGACCAAAGGTGGGTGGGAGGTGACATGTGCACTTACACTGAGATAATCAGCTTGGAGGAATTCACACTCCAAAGCACATTCCCTGGAGAAGGGTTCGAGAGACCTAAATGAAAGGATTGAAATGTGGTTGGGTGAGGCATTTTCATTTTGCCAATGGCTTGGAAGGGAAGTATCAGCCTGATGAACACAGCTTCCCTGGGCTCCAAGACAGTCAAGTCTTCACACTGGCTCCCCAGCTCCCCAGCCTTCTTCCTCTCCTCTCCTCTCCTCTCCTCCCCTCCCCCCCCCTCCCCTTTTTCTTTCCTCTCTCTCACACACGTGCACGCACACACACATGTGCACACGTACACACACAGAGTTAGGGC
>NW_006431919.1:7618435-7645773 GCF_000325575.1 Pteropus alecto | reverse complement strand
CTCTCTCTCTCCCCTTCTCTCTCTTTCTCCCTCCCACCCTCCCTCCCTCTCCCCTAACTACAGTCATCTTCGATTTCTTGTTAATTCAAAAGACAGTAAAAGGGGAATAAAAAAGCGATCTTCCACTCAAGCAAAAACCCTGAAGAACCACGGCTCCCATCCAGGCACATGCTTTTGGGCCTGGAGACAAAGCAAAATGTTCTCATGAACACCAGAGGCTGGGTCCTGGAGATGAAGCAATGTGATTAAATCTTGACAAATTTTTGTTTGACGGGGTGGGGGGCCGTTGGCAACCCCTGCTTAACCAGGATCTTGATGAGCTTATTTTTCCATCCCAGGACTGAGAAGCCAAGGAAGAGCCCATTTGAGGCAGCCTGTGACCCATTCTCACATAATTGCTCCAACCTGCCACTTCACGGGACCCTGCCCTGAGAAATGGCTGTTTCATTATTCTAGTAATCTTACAAAAATTGTTTGTGACGTCAGTCTGAATATTATGAAAATAAGCCCTAGTCCCACCCAGCCCCATAGGGCAAAAGGCAAAGTTGATTGTTATTGAATGTCTTTCATACCTTTATATGGAAGTATTATTCCCTTATTAACAAATTAATCATCTTTTTAACTTTAAGGATAGAGAAACAGAGACCCCAAAAAGTGAAGTAATTTGCCTAAAGTCACTCCAAAATGGATTACAGTCCCTAACAGAGACACAGTGTACAGAATCAGGAGGGAATGGAATTGTGTGGGCCAAAAAAAAAAAAAAAAAAGTCTGAAAAAAGGTGACAGCTCAGGACTGAAAATGCACAGGACAGAGATGCACAGATAGAAATTAAATAACAGAGGTCATGATGGCATGATTTCATATTCAGATGTACTCTGGTTACTAAAAATAAAGAGAAAAGAAAAGGTCCTAATCTAATATAAAGGACTGGAATTAATACTGAGAAAGAAATCAAAATAATTCTATTCCTAGGTCCCATCACTACTTGCAGAGCGATGTGATTTTCTCACTGAAACTCTCTGGTCCACAATTCATTCATTCATTCAAGAATGCTCTCAGTTCCGCCCGCTCTGTGGTCAGGATTGGCATAAGACAAGAACGAAATGGCATCTGGCACTAGGCTACTTTGCAAACCATCACCATTCAATCTTCAAACGTACAGTAAGTCCCCACTTAACATCATGGATAGGTTCTGTGACTTAAAGCAAAACAACCTATACGAAACGAGCTTTGCCATAGGCTAACTGATATAAATGAGAGTTAAGTTCCTATGGCGTCTCACTGACATTATAAAGAAACGAAGTCGAACTAAAAAGACTGCTGTACTGGGATGGCTCTAATTTAAAAGATGAAGAATCTGAGGCTCAAAGATGTTCAGACTTGACCAAAGGTCACACGACTGGTAAGCAGCAGAGCCAGAATTCAAAGCCAGATTTGTCTAATTTCGGGACTTGAGTAACACATACTCCGCAATTGGTTCTACATGGCAAAAGCAGTCCAGTGTTATCCAGGCAAGCTGTACACACCACCACTGAACAGAATATGAAAAAGACCAAACTGGAATACACTCATGCAAATGGAATAGAATTTCTAACCGTAAAAAAACCCTATCAGTATGGTCTCAGGGCCCCCTCTCAGGCTGGAGCCTGCAAGGTGAAGGGCCTTGTTGGATAAGGCAGGACTTAGAGCAGACGCAGTCCTGAAACGGCCCCACCGCTCCACAAATCAGTGGTGGCTCCCTCTGCTCGAGCTCATTCCAAACAAATCCATTAAAAGCACCATCTTAATGAATATTTTATACAGTTATGACATAGTGAGTACCATTTAGGAGGGGCTCTCACTAAAGGCTGAGACAATGAACTACTAAAATAACCAACGAATCATCGAGGCCAATAGAAATCTGGTCAGGGGCACAATAATTCTACACGGAGGAAAAAAATGAAAGTCACATATTGTCTTCTTGCTGATTTAAGAATCCTTTTGTTTTAAAACTCTTCCTACCATGTTCAAATACTACCATCCATCAGCTAAAGGCACTGATTTGGATAATTAATTTGTTTTTCTTTGGCCTCTTTATAGTTTCCGAAGAAAGTCAACATACATAGTTGTTTGTTTTTCTTAAATTAGATCTATTTCTGAACCCTTAACCAACATGCATACACACACGCATTCATAAACACGTCTTAACCTACTTCCCTCAGAAACAAAAAGTGAAGAGAGACCTAAGGGACAAATTCAATGGCATCTCATGCACTGCACCACTTCTCTGAGTCTTGCAACTCTCCTGGGAAAACATGGTGTGGCTCAAAAAGAGGGCAAAAAAAGAAGGCTGCGCCTATGACACAGAAAGCAAACCTGTGTGTCAATTGCGACTTGCAGACGTGTTCTTCTTGCTCTGCCAGGGTTGGCTTGCCTACTGATTTGAAGAAATTTGAATTCATTGTAACATTTTAAAATCGGGAGATTCCACAAACATTTCTGGGCTTCTGATTTCTCTTGAACGATTAGGAGATCTGGCATGATGGGGCCAGTGACAGTCAGTTAGAGCTGAGTCATAGCTCACAGAAGGGCCAGCCTCCCCAGTTCCTAGCCTCCATCACGTCTCCCTGACAGGAAGACAGGATCAATTGCCATTAGCCATTATCCTTGAGTGGCTGTTTTCTTTAGACTAGAAAGGATAGCAAAGGCACATAGACCAGTGGAATAAAATACAGAGGCCGGACATAAACCCACGCGTATATGGTCAACTAATTATTGAAGAGGGACACACAACAGGGAAAGGACAATCTCTTCAATATATCCACAAGCAAAAGACTGAAACTAGACCACTATCTTACCCTACTCACAAAAATTAGCTCAAAAATGTTAAAAGACTAAATGTAACACCTGAAACCATAATGTTACTGTAATCACATTGCAATACATACATGTATCAAACCAAGACTTTGTATACTTTATTACACAAGGTCACATGTAAATCATATCTCAAGTAAAAATAACTTAAAAAAAGGAAAGCGAAATATTTTTCATATCTATAGCTCTATCTAAAGTGATAAAAAGAATGGCCGACTTAGATAGCCATTATTGGAAGAAAAATAGAAGAAAACCTAAACCCAAACTGTGTTTAAGAGAGAAGACTATGCATTTGTGCTTCGTATGCAAACAAAAACCAAGCTGGTTTAAGATTCTCCCCTGGCCCCCGTGGGCACTTAAGATTGACTAAAATCACTGACAATCTTTGAAAATTGGTCTTTACCCCTACAGTTCTCATTTCCAGAGTTCCAGGCGCCTTCCTTAGTACTGGCACAGTGCCAGACATATAGTAGGTACCGAAAAATAAAATGCATTATGAGCTAAAATTACATCGTGCCCTTTTTCCCTTCCTCGTTTGATTTGATTACCAACTACCCCACACCACCATCCTCCCTTCTTGCTGGTTTAAGAATCCTTTTAGAGCCTTTTTTACTCTCAAGCTTTATTTCAGGACCATCCATACTGGAAAGAACCTGGTAAAGGAAACCACACAGAGACTTTAGTGGACGGTTTGATAGAGCGTTCGCTTGGGGACCAGCCAGATACAGGTTTAAATTCTAGTTCCACCACTCACTGTCTCAGCTTGGGTTATCCAATGGCAGAGCCTGAGATGAAGATGCGTGTGTAGGGTAGTTTATTGGGGGATGAGATCTCCTAAATGACAAGCAGGGAAGTGAACAGAAGAGGAGGAAAACCCAATACAAGAGTGTTAACTGCTGCAGGCGACTTGTGACTTCATGCAGGACCTTTGGAGAAGTCTTATGGAACGTGTGTCAGAACTGTCAGCCAGGGACAAAAGACTTTACCCATGAGCTCCTGCCACCACTGGTAGAGGGTGCCCTACTATGTGTTAACATCCCTGTGCAGCCAAAGGAAGCCAGGGAGAGGCATGTGAGGTGAAGCGGGAGCCTTGGCTGGCAAGGCCAAGAAGATGTGAGGTCGTGTACGAAGGGCATCCTATATAATGACTGGGGCCAAATATTTCATTTCTGGAAATCTCAGTTTCCCTTTCTATAAAATGGGTTAACACTTGTGCTTCCCTTTTAGGAACATATGGAGCATGTAATGAAATAATCCATGTAAAGCCCACAGCAAAATGTCCAGCACATAGTACATGCTAAAGAACGGCCATTTCTAATATAAGCTCTTAGCTCCAGGACTGGTGCTATAGAGGACCTTTATCTGACAGCTCCACAGCAGAGACCAGTGAGACCAAACAATAACTACAATCTCAGCATTCACTTAGCAATTCTGTACCATAGACACGTATTCTTTTGCCCTCCCCGCTCCACACACTATAATATCTATCTATCTATCTATCTTTCTATCTATCTATCTATCTATCTATCTATCTATCTATCTATCTATCTATCATCTATCTCAGAAATTGGTCGTCGACATTTAAAATTAAAAATAAAAAAAAAAAATTCAGATTTCCGGCTCATCCTTGAAAAACAGAAAGATCCGACCCCACCAAGCCTGCGTTCTCACTGTCAGCTGGAGCCGCATAGTGGTGACCCTTTTAAAAGGGGGATGTTTTCTCCAACTTGCCACTACCCCGTCTGAGTCCATTTCACTTATCCGCAACCTGCTATTCCCATGCACGTGTGTGTTTGAAACCCCTAGTCTGATATTTAACCTAGAAAGACAGGTTATCTGGAAACCCTGCCAGGACACGAGGAGGAAAAATTCAGGAAACGACAAGCCCTTTGTTGTTTTTCGGTGAGACGGCTGAGGAGCCACCCCTGAGGCCCGAGGAGCTCGGTGTCCCTGTGATGGAAGGCTAAGTGAATCCTGCTGGGGTGGGAGTGTGTGGTTCCAGCAAGTCTGGCTATTACCAACCTGAGGCTGAGGTCACCCCAGATGCTCCCGGCGCCTGCGACTCTGTTTATTTCATTCTGGTTCATACCAGAGATTTATTTTTATGAACAGTGAACATTTTTTTTTGCAACATTCCCTCATTTAACCTTCATTATCAAAGTCTCTGCCCAAAGCCCATATAAGTACCATTATTGCCCATATAACATTTTCCAACATAAACCATTTAAGGCATTTTTTTCCCATTTTTATTTATTTCTCTTCCGTTACATTTCATTTGAAATGTGCATGGTGGAGAATGTATCTTGTTTTTATGTTGTCTCATATAGACCATAAGCTCTAATAGCGGGGCTGCCTGTTTTGGAGGTTAATAAGCAATGGGGACATTCGTCATACAGAACAAACAACCAGGATATGCTGGCCTCTTAAAAAAAAAATGAACTAGGAAGGAGTTTTGTGTGACTGGGGAAATTGAAAGGAAAATAACCCAGCTTCTTTGTCTCTTTTGAAAGCCAAGAAAAGAATATGGTGGCTCCAGAAAAAGGAAGCCAAGAAGATTAAAAGCACAGTGTTGTAATATTCCTCCCCAAATCACCCGACAACATGCAGATTTTCTGGGGACAGTGATAGTATGTGTATCCCTGAGTCCGGGGTCCCTGGCCAGGGTCTGGGGCAGAGTGGGTAATTTAACCAAAGTTTGTACCCAACTCTAAGAAACTTAACTCAACTGACAAGCAAAAATGGTAATATATTGATTCACACAGATGAAAAGTTAAAGATCTACAGGCACAACTGTATGCAGGGACGAAAATAAGAGTGGCTTTAGGAGGCTCGCATGCTCACTCGTGCTGTCTGTCGTCTGTCTGTCTGTCCCCGCCCTCTTCTCCCTCTCCCTCTCCCCTCCTGAACACTAATTCTGGCTTTCCTTTTTCCTTCTACTGATTTTACTTTGGGCAGGCTCTCTTCTTTCGGGAGTCAACTGTTCACCAAGAAACTCTAGGTTTATATTCCTATAAGGACAGTAACTCTAATAATAATGAATACAAGAAAGAAAGGAAAGAAAAAGAAAAGACAGAAAAGAAGGAAGGAAGGAAGGAAGGAAGGAAGGAAGGAAGGAAGGAAGGAAGGAAGGAAGGGAGGGAGGGAGGGAGGGAGGGAGGATGGAGAGGGAAAGCAGCAGCTTCTCTATTCCAGCAACAGTTCCCTCAGTGTGGATCCCTGCACAGATCACCATGGTCAGAGGTCCGGGCTGCATGGATAAGACTCATCCTGCCCACAGCACTGAGACCGGCCAAGGTGAAGTGCACTCTGTGGGGGGAAGAGGGGATGCATAAGCAATAGAAGTCCCCTGCAGAAGGGATGGATGATGCTGCTGCATGAAGGAAAACACAGGACTCAAGAGCCCAGCCGGCAAAGAAGTCTTGCGAATTCAACTTAATTCATTGCCACAAATATGTAGCGCATCTCACTATGCTAGGACTGTGCTAAGGCCTGAGAAAGTAAAGTTTCAAACCCATTGACAATATCAATAAATCTACCAAATGGCAGAGGCCACAGCTACAAAAAACAAAGTGTATATTTATATTATAGTCCCCCCTATTATATAAAATATAGATTTCTAACTCCAAGTTCATTGTTCTCTCTTTAATATTATAAATATATATATACACACATATTATTATATCTCTAAGCTACCACTGCGAGCAAGTAGAATTTAATTTGCTGGGATCTCTGGAAGCCAGTGTAGAACATATCCTCAGAATTATTTAACAGGAAAGGTGAGGGCTGATGGTGAAGAAAGTGGGGTACTTACCTGTGAATTCCTATCTATCACAGGCAAAAGGCTGCTGGGGTACAGGGTAGTAATTCCCCAGGCATTTCTGGCCTGTCACACCTGTGAACAGAGGGGGCTTCCAAGGCCAGGGGAAGTCCCCGGGCACCTGAGGCAGGGGTGCGATGCCAGGCTGGCGGTCAGATCAACCGCACTGAAATGGTAGGACCTGGGGTTTAGGGGCCGGGCGGCAGCAGCATCTGATTTTCTGGTACAAATGATTTTACTGCTCTTTCCTAAAATAAGGAAAGTGTATCAGAAAATCCCTGAGGGCCCAACCAACTTTAAAATCCTAAAATGCAAGAGTAAATCTAACGATCCTATTTGTTGTTAGTGTCTCAGGCTAGTTTTAAAACAATCCAAAAATGCATGGGAAACGGGTGGGTGGTGAGAGGTGGAAGCAGCTGGGAGAGTGATAATGTTAATGATCCTGTGGTCAGAAAGTCCAGGGCTTCACACAAAAACGTATTTATCCAAAGAGCCTAACTTGCTCAGAAAGGACCTGCTTACGTTTAACCCTTTGATCTCAGCCCTTCGTAGAGCTGATGACCGAGGCCGCAGTGTGGTTGTGAGCTCCTGATTCTTCAGACTCCCGAGCGAGTGCTCGCCCCTATTCATGGACAGAAACAAGAACCAAGAGGGGGATGCAGCAAACCAGGCTTTACAGAGAAAAGCAATTTTTTTTTAAATCCCGGTGCTTAGTCCTACACTACTTCACACTTCCGAAGCTTGCTCCCAGCCCAGGGAGTTGGGTTATATTTGTCTACGTTATTTTTTTTTTAGCATTTCTTACCCTTGGTACTGTTTCAGTGGCTTTTATGGAAACAGCCCCCTCACCCCATTTTTGCAACACACCCATGGCTCTGTGGCTCCAACAAAACCCTTTCTTCCCGGAAATTGGTCCCAAAAGCCCAAAGCGCCTACAACCCACGGTGGGCCCTGTGTGGGAGTGTGTGAGCTCTCAGGGACCGGTTTACCTTCTTCCGGTTTCTTAAGATGTGTTCTGGTAAATTAGATCTCTTCTCTATTTTTTCCCACCTTTTCTTTTTCCATTTCATAGAACATCACTATTGTTGCTTCTAAATGAAGCTGAAGAATTACATTTGATTGCAAAGGATGGAGCATTTTAAGTGCTAAGTCTGGGGATGGAAAAAATGAGTATCATATAATCCAATAATGAACCACAACAATGGAGGGGAAACGCTTCCTGAAGTACTGCTGACGATGAATGTCTCCAAATTCCTATGTGCTCGAGTCATTAGAATGAACATATTTCTCTCTCGGTCAAGCGCAAGATCAGACTCTGTAATTCAAGCCCTCACTATGCGTACAATACGGGATGGCGTGCAATTATTTTCCTCCCTCTGCTCAGGTAATTCTCCTAGAGAAGGACTTAATTTAGCAAATTGGGGCACTGATTTGAGCATTGCTGAGCACTGTAGGTTTTATTGGGAATAGAGAAAGGACACCCCTTTCAGAGACAAATTTGACCCTAAAACAAACACCCAACTTCTTCCATGGGCTTTGCTCAAGTTCTAGCACCTACCTCTAGGAAATTGCCTCTAGGAAAAGCAGAGCTGTTCATGTGACTTAGTGGCTGAAAGAAATCCAAGTGCCAATGGTGTTTCTTGAATCAGGGTTTGATATTGGTTGATAATAATAAAAACTAATTTTTATCAAGACATTGTTATATACTAGCACGAGTCCAAGGGCTTTGCATATATTAATTCATTCAAACCTAAAAAAAAAAAAAATCTCGCGGGGAAAATCCTATTTGTGCTCCTATTCTACAGATCAGAAAACTGATCATATCTTCCTCTTTTCTTGTATCTCAAAAAAGAAATGCTAAAAACGACTCTAACTACTACTCTACTACTATTGTCACGATTATGAATATTAATAATGTACCAATTGACTTGTTAATTTAACTAGATACCAAGCATTATTGAACATCTAAAGTTTAAAATAGTGCTAGACATTATTGTAAAAATAATTGAAACAAAGGCATAAAACAGTACCTTGGGAACAACTGTATGCCGTGAGCTTCCTTAAGAAAGATATGATTGTTGCTCAATGCTATATCTAAAAGGAAATACAGAGAAAATAAAAAATGGTGAGATTCTTAACTAAATTCTTACCCAATTTTGACATGCATTTAAGACTAGAGCATATGAATAAAACTCTTAGAGAGCATCAGAATAAAAGTGGTACACATGTATAAAGCATCATAAGAAATGTATTTTTAAAAAAAAAGGCAGTAGTAAAAATTGAACTTCTGTTTTTGCATTTTTAATTCAGAATATGTATTAATTTGGTGATTATTTTATGCCCATAGTGTAAGTAGAGAATATAAAAAAAAAATGCACACACACAATCATTTTTTAGAATGTAAAGACACATTGATGCTCTCCTGATTCATGTTTTAGACACTGTCATGTCATGATTTCAACTATATAAAATATAAAAATGTCTTCATGTGAAAGGGGTCATTTCCTTGACATGTAAAAAGTTTTTACAAACCAATAACAATAAGGTTAATAAACAACACAAGAATAAAGACAAAAACCTATAAATAAGACTAACACAACTAATAGAAAATGGGCAGAAAACATGAATGAAAAATTCACAATAGAAGAAATAGTTTGGCTTTTACCATATGACAAAATGCTCAAATTCAGTTAAATCAAGCCATAAGACACCATTTTGGCCTATCAGTTAAAATTTGAAAGACACTGTCATGGAATATCTATTTTGTTGGCGCCCAGATCATAATAAACATTGGTGGCTCAAATGTTGATCTCAATGCTCCTCATGAAAAATATAATTGTTCTTCCCATCTATCCTTCTTTTATTCCCGGACTGTGACTTTTTTTCTCTCTCTTTGGCCTCTTCATATGTTCCCCCTGGCAACAATGTTGGCTATGTCTGCGCAGAATTTCTAATCCAAATAGTTAAAGCAAAATATTTTGGAGATTTGGTATGTAACATCAGGGAAGAGTCCTGTGCATCCGAATCTCTATGTAGAGAAAGGTACAACCAGCAGTTTCGTGAAGCTGTCTTTTGCAAAGCTATCTTTTGCTCCTAAACACCAGTCAACAGGTGAACAAAAAGAAAAGAGGGAGGGCATTTAAATGAGTTTGATTCTCACCTTGGATAAATTTTTAATTTTTAATTTTGAAAAGTACATGGGTTATGTTAACTATGAAATTTTACCAATGTAATTTTTTAAAATTTAAATGTAAAGTGTTAAATATGTAAGTAATAATGCCCTTTGATGATCCTTTACATGATTTTTCACATTTAATTCTCATAATCACCCTATGACATACTGCTATTATTATTGCCAATGTACTGATAAAGTAGCTAATGTTTAGTGAGATTAAAGAATTTGTTCCAAATCAAATGACTAGTGTGTAGTAGAGCTTTGAGCTTTGATTCAATCTCAGAAAGTCTCTTTTTGAAATCTGGAATCTCGAACACTCTGTTATTCCATTTATAAAGTCTTGCTGTGTCCAGAAAATGATTTTGTTTGCCCTTGTGCTGCGGATCATGATGCATTTTCTTAGAGATGAAGTTCCTTTCTTAGACTTGACTGCTCCTTTGGGTGAGACTGGTATTCACTGATGTTTAGAGAGGGCAAAGGGCATCTTCTCTGTGCTTTCCTCACCTCTAAGTTCTCCCAGTGGACAAGCTCCAAATGCTTCTCTTGGTTGGATGTGCTCCAAAATGCTCTCTTTTATATGCTTCTAAAATGCTAATCAGCCTCGATCATCGGGTTAAAAAAAAAAAAAAAAAAAAGGAAAGAAAGACAAGACCAAGGCCAGTGGTACCACTGGAGGTTTGGCTAAGAGCACAGGAAAAGAGCTGAAGGTTTGCCATGTGCCATGACCTCTTCACACTTACTTTCTACATGGCTAAGAACATTAATAAAACCAATGGGGAAAAACTTCAGAGAGATTTCATCTCTATCTGGACCAAATTTATTAGTAATCGGAGTTCCCTCAGGAAGAAGTGAGACCCCTATCACTGGAAGTATGCCAGCGGAGGATGAATAACTACTGGGCAGAAATGGAAAAGGGTCTCAAAACTCAGGTGAAGAGTTAGACTAGTTCAGAAGTTTGCAACTTTGCTTTCTGATACATTGCCTTGGCCACAATCACTTATGCGCTACATCATAGGTAACTTGTTACTACTAATATAGAACAATATTTGTAGTTAACTTTTTAAATTTTTTTTATTTTTGTTAAATTTGCTGTAGTAACATTGGTTAACAACATTATATAAATTTCAGGTGTAGGATATAAAACAAAAAGCAACAAATGAATAAACAAAACAAACATACAAACTAAATAAATTCATAGAGACAGACAACAGAGAAGTGGCTAATCTTTTAAATAGAAGGTAAAATGACTCTAGATGAGTTTCTTGATTCTAAGCAATAGAAACTATTGGACAGTTATGGAACAGTTAAAAGAACTGAAAGAAAATAATCGCACGTACCCACGAACTAGTTTATCTTTGTGGTGAGTAAACCTGACTGACCTACATCAATGGGAGACTCACATCCTTGTGTACATCATTCTTCCTTTTCTTGTGACAGGATGAAAATGGAGAATCATTGTATGCTTGGTGTTTAAAAGTTCCTTCCTGCAGCCCAGACACACTGTGATTCTAAAGGACAGGCAAACAACAGCACAGAGCAGCAGTGTTTTGGCCTCAGATCCAAATTGGGTTGTGTGAGGGCACAATTAACTGGTCACGTTGCTGAGGCCAGTCCCTGCTATTTATGGACATGGGGGACAGAGCAGCAGCAGCAGAGCCTTGGTGATGGTGGGTCATATCTGTAACTCGGGACCCATGGGACAGGATACAGAGCAACCAGCTGCAGAGCACCAATGATTGAGGGTCAAAGCTATGAATTAAGACCCAGGAAGCAGGGCACGGCACGGTGACAGTTCCAATCCAGTGGATGGCAGGGCACTGTGGTATCCTGATCACAGAGAGCAGGGCACAGCAGCGGCTCAGGCCTCTGGAGGCAGATTTCAGCAGAGCGACAGCTTCAGTCCTGGGGAAGACATGCAATGGCAGGGACCCCGAGCAGCTTCCTCAGCTGAGCTCAGCATCAGTGAGATCTCAGGGCTCCTCATTAGCAAGACTGTAGATGTCCATGAAGGTGACAAGGATTTCTTGGGGCCTCCTGTTCTCCTTGTCCCATGGGATGAAACCCCTTTGGGGGAACCCCTCTTGGCACTGAGCTACTCCAGACTGGGGTTTCAGGTGATGCAGGTAAAATGCTTCCTCTACTCTCTGCCATGATCCTCAGTTCTCACATTCCTGGGGGTTTTTCCTGTCTCTTCATTGCAGTCTAGAGCTCTCCCAGAGATATTTTTGGCAGTTTGTAGTTGTCTGTTGTTTCAGTTGTTTTCAAGGGGGAGACAAGTGTTTGAACCTCCTATTCCGCCATCTTGCTGATGTCTCATGTTTTGAAATTTCAAATACGTACATACAATTTTCAGCTGTCAATTATATCTCAATAAAGCTGGAGGAAAAAATATATTCTTTAGGCAGAAAAGGTAGAGAAGATTGAAACAAACCTACAGGAAGAAATGATGAAAGGAAATGATGCTGGAATGAAATAAATGAAGGCAAAATTGAATTCACAGGTATTTTTTTTTTTTTACTTTTAATTGCTCTAAGAGACAACTAACCAAAGCAAGAATAGTAGTAATACATTGTACATTTACAGCAAATGTAAAAGTAATAGCACAAATGATGGGAGAAAGAAATATTGAGAATATATTGTTATAAGTTCCTTACACTACACAGGAAGTGCTGTATTATTTGAAGCTAGACTCTCAGTAAAGGTGTATATTTTAAGCTCTAGGGCATTCAATAAAATTATTTTAAGGGCAGGTATTACAAATAAGTTAATAGAGGAGATAAAATGAAATCATTAAAATATGCTTAAACAGAAAAGACATTAAAAGGGTAAGGAGGAAAAAGAATGGAAGGAAACAATAGGAAAGCTGGCAAGACGATAGATTTTAAACCAGTCATATAAATAATAACATTAAATGTACATAGTCTAAACGCAATCATTAAAAGACATAGATTGCCATATGAAATAAAAAAGCAACACCTAACTCATTCTTTCTTCAAGAAACCCTCTTTAAACATAATGGCATAGATGAGCTAAACATAAAGGGTGGAGAAAGATATACCTTACAAACACCACAGAAAAGAAGGTGGTGTACCTATAGCAATATCAGACAAAGTAGAATTTAGAATGAGAAAGATTATCAAGAATAAAAATGGGAAAATACATAATGATAAAAAAGTCAATTTTCTTAGAAGACCTGATAACGCTAACTTCAAATCGAATTAAAGAGTTTCAAAGTATATGAGGCCAAAACTGATAGACCTGAAAAAAAAGAAAGACAAATTCAAAACTACAGTTGGAGACTTCATCATTTCTCTCTCAGTAATTGAAAAACAAGTAGACAAAAATCAGTATGGGTATATAAGACCTGAAAAACACTATTGACCAGCTAGATTTAATTGACATTCACATAGAATACTCCACCCAAAAGGAGAATAATACACTTTCTTTTCAGGTGTTCCTGAAATATTCAATAACATAGATCATATTCAGAACCATAAAGGAAACCTCAACAAATTAAAGAACACAAATCATACAGTGTATGTTCTCATTATAACAGAATTAAGCTAAAAATCATTAAAAGATGTCTCAAAAATACCCAAATTTTTGGAAATTAAACAATACACTTCTACACAACCTATGGAATGGAGTGGAAGTCTCAAAGAAACTTATAAAGTAGTTTGAACTGTGTCAAAATACAAAAACAACATATCAAAATTTGTGAGCTGCAGCTAAAGCAGTGCTTAACAGCAACTAATAGCATTTAACACTTATACAAGAAAAGAAGAACTCTAATCATTCATCTAAGGCTCCACCTTGAGAAACCAAAAAGAGAAGAGTAAACTAAACTTGAAATGGAAAAATAAAATTGGAAATTGAAAAACAATAGAGAAATATCAATAAAACTAAAAGTTGGTTCTTTAAAAAGATAGTCAAAAATTCATAAATCTCTAGCCATACTAACCAAAAGATAACACAAATTACTAATATCAGGAATAACAACAAAAATATATCACAGTATAACCTACAGACATTAAACAAGAGAACATTACAAAGAACTCTATAAGTTTCAATTTCTTAAAAGACATAAGTTATCAAAACTCAAGAAAAAAGAGATAACCAGTAAAGTCCTCTCTTTGTTAAATAAAGTGAAAGCATGGTTTAAGACCTTCCAAAGAGAGAAAAGAAAATTCTTGGCTTAGATCATCACACTGGCGATTTTTACCAAACACTTAAAAAAGAAAATATTACAAAATGTTAACTGATTGGAAAAAGAGAATATCGTTTTGATATCAATTCACTCCAATTTGATCTATAGATTCATCGCAACCCCTATCAAAATACAAGCAGACTTAAAAAAACAAAAAAAACAAAAAACAATCAGCTGATTATAAAGTTATTAAATGTTTGTAAGAAACAAATGAACTAGAATAGACAAAATATTTTTGAAAAGGAATAAAGCTGAAGGACTTACATTACCCATTTTGAGACATAAAGCTATTATAAATCAAGACCATGTAGTACTGGTGACACAATAGACATATAGATCAATGAACAGAATAGAGAACCTGAAAATAAACCCACACGTGGAGTCAAGCGATTCTTGACAAAGATGCAAAGGCAATTAAATGGAGTCTTTTCAACAAATGATGCTT
Organism: Pteropus alecto; assembly: GCF_000325575.1. NCBI lineage: Eukaryota > Metazoa > Chordata > Mammalia > Chiroptera > Pteropodidae > Pteropus > Pteropus alecto. Next base: position 7,631,275 of record NW_006431919.1, on the reverse strand, counting down.
AAGTAATTAGATAGTCATATGAAAAAAGGGAACTTTAACCTATACATCACACCTTATACAAAAATTATCTCAAAATGGATCATGCACCTAAATCTAAAATGTAAAAGTATAAAACTTCTATAAATAACATAGAAGAATATATGTGTGACCTTGGGTTAGGCAAAAGTCTTTGGATACAGCAACAAAAGCATAATCCATAAAAGAAAAAATAATTTAGGCTTTATTAAAATTAAAAACTTTTGCTCTGTGAAGGAAACTGTTAAGAGAATAAAAAGACAAGCCACAGAATAGGCTTGTCTGCAAATCTCATTTCTGAAAAAGGAGCTGTACCCAGAATATATCACAGCAAAGAACTCTCAAAACTCAATAATAAAAAACAAACAATCTAATTTAAAATATAGGCAATAGGTAAAAGCAGATACTTTAACAAAGGAGATATATAAATGGCAGATAAGCATATTAAAATATGCCCAACACTATTAATCATTAAGGAAGTGCAAATTAAAGCCACAAGAAGATATTGCTACATAAATATTAAAATAACTGAAAAAACAGCAGCAACAAATGCAATATCAAGTTCAGACAATGATGTGAAGCAATTAGGCCTCACATATATTGCTGGTAGAAATGTAAAATAGGAAGTCATTTTGGAAACAGTTTGGAGTTTTCCTATGAACTTAAACACAAAACTTTCATATTTTATGTAATTGCAAAAAATAAACCAGTATGTAGTAGGGAAGAAGACACGCAGCTTGTGGCAACTAAATTTAACTGAATTACAAATGAATCACACAACCACACTGAAGGGATTAGAGAAGAATACAGCTGGCCTAAGTAACTTTGGAAAACACTGTTTTGAGAGTATACTATCAGGCTAAGGACAGAAAGAACTATCCACAAATACTATACTCTCTCTGGTAAATGTGTTTAGCACAGGCGTGTGGATTAGAAATTCTGAAACTACTATATTTGTGTGTAAGTTTGAACAAATACTATATACATTGTGTACATAATGAGAGTCAAGTTTCTTACTATCAGAGAAAGTAGTTTAAAATGAGAAAAGGGGAGACTGGAATGAACCCTATGGTACTGGATTGAAGTTGGAGGTATCAAGCTGAAACAGAAACATAATAGGTAGGTAGATAGATAAATAAATATAAATGTGTATGTGTGCACGAGTTAGTACACGTACATGCATTTCCTAGTTCTGTCCACTAAGAAGACCTAGAAACACTGAGACTTCAGTAGCAATATACAGACCTAACACTCAGACGTTGGTTTCTTAATTATAGTCTCCATTAAAAGGAACCAGGCTTCTTGGAGAACTGGGTGACTTCCGGACTCAGCAGGGAAATATGTACCATGAGCCTGGAATATCTTGTGGTGCCAGAAAGGAAGGAAGTGTTCAAAAAAAAAAGTGAGAGCATACAGAATGACACAGGAGCCAATCTGGAGATACTGCCAATGGCTAACATTCAAACAATTGAGCAATAAAATAAATAACCATAACACTGAATTATAATCCAAAGAACAAAAAAAGCCCACAAATCCATGCTGAATAAATAATAAATAAATGGAGAAGTGATAACAATTTCTTACAGAAGAATTCTAACGAATGCATATAAAAGGAATGAGAGAAATAGAAAATCACTGTTAGAACTTTGCAGCAGTAATGGCTGCAGGCAAGGTCCACCAATGGATGTTTAAATTCATGAGTAAAAGTTTAGGTACAAACAGAATATCTGTATAATCCCAAAGTATCTTCTCAAAAATACTTAGAAATTTCAAAAGTTTATAGTGGAAAGTCCAGGCAGTCAGCCAGGTAATGGATGTTAGCCAAGTGTCAAGGCCAACATCATTGGTAACATATATCGACACTATGTACCCCCTAAATTGTACCCAGAGAAGGGCACATCAGCTCTATTGTATTCTTCTCAATATATAATCTCGATATAATCAAGAGAGAACATCAGAATTGTGTAACATTCTACAAAAAAACTGGCAAGTACTCTTCAAACGTGCCAAGGTCAAAAAAGTTTAGGGAAGACGAACTGTCATTGATTAGAAGTGACTAAGGAAACATAAAACTAAATGCAATGTAGAATTCTGGGGCAGAAAAAAGACATTAGTGGAAAAACTGGTGAAATTCAAGTAAGTCCTATACTTTGGTTAATAGTATTGTACCAAAATTAATTCCTTGGTTATATAAGCTGTTAGAATAAACATATACTGTACAAAGCCTACAGGTACTATATATTTTTGCAGCTCTTATGTAAGTCTAAAATCATTTCAAAATAAAAATAGTTTTTCAATAGTCAACAATGGCTTATGTGGTTACTCTAGTTATCTGTTATATCTGGAAGGAAATTCCTTGTTCTCTGCTTCCAAGTAACTACTGTAGCATCCTTCATACCAAAATCTTGTAATTTAAAGGGAAAAAAAAGTTGCCTCCTATAACAATTATTCCCTATTCATTCTCCCTGGTTGTCAGGATCTGTTCATGAATCCACTGGCTTTTCATAAAGATAAGAAAGCAAGAGAGAAAGAAATAATTAAGATGGTGAAGGAAAATGAAGAGTATTCTGTTGGCTGGGAATATTCCAAGCTGGGCACAGCACTATTTTTAGTGTCTGTTTGTTTGTTTGTTTTGTTTGTTTGTTTTGCTTACTTACTATGTGTGTATGCATAGACTTCTTTATGGTCACCTGGGCCGGTTGAGACCCACGAACCTCTGATTAAAATTGCTTGCTCTCTGTGCTTTTGGACTCTCCCTGATATCTGTGTTCTATGCTCTGCTGCACTTGGACATTTTTCAAATTCCCACTCATTTTTAACAGCTTCCTGTGCCAAGGGAAGAAGATTTCAGAGAATAATGGAGCTAACCTCACACGGTTTCCTCGATGGGTTTCACGAACAGCCCCAGCCTGAGCTTCCAGATGGAGAAGGCAGGCCAAGGCATGTTGAGCTCCATGGAACTGAGTGGTTTTGGAGCTGTAGGGGCCCATCATGGGTCACCTTCCTTCTGAAAGGGCTTGTCTTTTTCTGTAAATTGTTCTCCTTGAACAATATCTTGGCATCAACGTCCCATCAATTAAAAGTGAAGAAAGAGTTATATTGGGAGAAGTTATAAGGGAAGAGATGCTTTTTATCATCAGGCTGCCTTATAAAATGGAACTTGGCAGTGACCTGGGAGGACACGACTCTGACACTGTTTCCTTGGCTACAGAAGGGAGCAACGCCTGCCCTCCTCTATGTCTTAGACTTTTTGTGAGGATGAAATGGAATAACTAAAATAAAAATGGCATGAAAAAAACTGGAGACCTGTGTTTTCACTGAAATGCTAGGATTTTCTTTTTTGCTATTCTCGCTGCCCTCAGAGTAAAATGCATACTCTCTGAAAGTGTTTAACGAAGCCCTGCATGTCTAACTACAACCGTCCCCTACCTCTGGACATTCCTCTCTTCACATCCCACGCACAGGCTCGCTGGACAGGCAGTGCCCATTCTCTTTCCCACATGACTGCCTTTGCGCATACTCTTCTCCCTTCCCAGAAGACGTGTCCCTGCTCTTATGCATTCCTGACTCTCCCTTAACCAAGTAATTCTTATTTGTCCCCCGGATCTCAACTTAAACACTTCTTCCAGAAAGCCATTGCCCAAACCCCACTCTCTTCTCAAATATGCAGAATCTAGTTCAATTAGTCTGCTTAATATGTATGTCTCCTACCAGATCATAAATGCCTAGAAAGGAAGAATCTGCCTTTTTCAACATGATGTGTATCTCTGGCTCCAATAGAGTCTGGCACATAGTAGCTTCTGAATAAATGTTTGTCGAATGGATGGATGGATAGATGGATGAATGAATAATGGATAGATGAATAAATGCATGTTTTCCATACAAGTTCTTTGACATAGGGAAAATGAGATGTGGGAAGAAGTATTCGAAAGAGTAGACTGAAGGAACAATTAGTGAATATGAAGAGAAAATTGTGCATTGAATTTAAATCCCGTGATGATGATGATGATGATGATGATGATGACGACGACGATGACAACGATGACTTTTTTAGCAATATCATAGCAGCTTACATTTATGTATCCTAACTATATGTCCAACAATTTGCTAAATGTGTGTGTTACATACCATTAAGTGGGCCCTGGAGACCCTGTGAACGAATGATGTCCACAGTGTCCAGTCCTCAATGGCCCTGCTCAGCTCCTACAGACTCATGCCTGTGTTTTCTCTTATGGAATCAGTCCATCTCATGTTTGGTTTTCCTCTTTCCTCACTGCCTTCTATGTTCCCTACATTATTGTCTTTTCAAAAGCACCTTGCCTTCTCGTGATGGGTCTGAAGGAGGACAGCTTCAATTTTATCATTATTGCCCCCAGCAATGTTTCAGGCTTAATTTGCTCAAGGACACACTCCTTAGTCTTTCTGATGGTCCAAGGTATCCATGGCGCTCTCCTCCAATGCCATATTTTTATTTTAATTTTCTAAATGCTTTGTACATGTGAGCATTTTTAAATTTCTCCAAATATCTTATGAAATAAATGCTGGTTGTATTCCCATTTATAGACAAAAAATAATAAAATAAAAAAACAAAAACAAAAAAACAAAATCAGAGTGATTGGGTTGGTAGTGCAAACTTACACGACTATTAAAGAGCAGAGTCTGATCTGTTAGGAGCTACATTCTCCTATCTCACCAAGTCCCATTCCTACCTCCTCTGTCAGACCACCAACCTCCAAGGTCTTCTGGGTCCCCAGAGCGAAGCCAAACTAATTTAAACCCAATCCTGGATGAATTCTTGAGTTAGGGCTCTGCGATTTTCCCCATCATCTTCTCACTCACTAACAAGGCCACCCTATCCAGTAGCTCTGATCACAGCTTCTCTCCACCCAAAGCCAGGGCGACCAGCCCTCTCACGGATCCCTAACTGAGCTGCTGAGTTTACACATTAATACAATTATGTAGCTCCCACTCCCCCACAGATCCTCCTTTTTCTTCATTTGCTTCCAATAAAGAGACATTATTTGTTTGGGAGCTTTGCAGGGTAACATGAATCCATCTTTTGAAAACTAGTCCATGCATCTGGAAAATTGAATGATGCTTTGGTGTCGCTTTAGCAAGAGAGTCAGTCTGTGGAAACAGCATTGTTATTTTATTATCTTTAATGCTTTTAAGCCATATTAAGCAGATTTAATTTCCAAAGATGTCTTTTCTTGCCGCCACCCCCTTTTTTAAATGGACAAGTCAGTTTCTACTTTCAAACTGGTTGCTTTCAAATATGCCACTGAGCATTGATTTGGCCACTTAGCCAAATTAGCCACATGGTCCATCTGTACTTCCTGCCCTTCCCCAGTAAAACAGGTGTTGCTTTTAATAAAATAAGAGGGTTTTTTTTTTCTCATCAGACCACTTCTTATCATAAAATTAAATACACGCACACATCTCAGAACCCCAAATCCATCATATGAATAAAAAGGCACACTCCCTCGGTCCACAGAGAGTAGTTCCCTTAAGAAAGAGATGTCTGACACCCTGATTCCTTGAACCAGAGAGATTTTTGATCGCTCTAGCCTTCCCAGTATGGCTTCTCATTCTTTGCATCGATAAATGCTCTAACTGGGGATGCTCACAGCACCAGCATGGGAGAGCTTCAGTAATCATCTACAAAGCAAGAGGCCGCACTGTTGCTTCGCACACTTGGTAAGATTTTGAACCTTGGGAAGGCTAAAAACATCTAATGTCTGGTAGTATTGAATAAAGCAAATAAAAATATACTGCAAAGATAAGACTTCTTTACTTTAAAGAAGAGAATAAAAAATAGAATTTACACCTATACTGAAAAGTTCATATAGTAAGATTCCAGATCAGGCCCTGAAACACATGGCCATGATGAGAGAGCTAAACAGCAATAAGTGAGCAGCAAAAAGAATCCCATGAATTTACTCACCTCGACTGAATTTTTTTTTTCGATCAAAAACTAAACTTGTTTGCAAGATGTATCCTTTAGCATAAATACATAGTTAATTATAAAAAGTACAAAATTTATAATTTTGTACTTTTTATAATTAAAAAAGAACATTCACTAGAAATTATAAATTTTGTACTTTTTATAATTAAAAATACATAGTATTTTATAAGTAATAAATACATAGTTAATTATAAAAAGTACAAAATTATAAATAATACTGAGTTTATGAAATTGAGAGTAAACTTTTGCCCAATCTAATAGATTCTAGGTCATAAAAGGGGATTCCAAAATATTTTTTAAAAAGAAAAAAACTTAAGCTCTGACGCCCAGAAACAATCCAGTGTTATTTCACAACTTTTGTCATTAGCTGGAAGACAAGACTTCTGTCTTTTTCGTTAAATTATTTATACGAGTGCCTGGCATGGGATCTTGGCATAGAAGAACTCCTCACTCACATGATTATGAGGACGATTTACATGGTAAAATGAAAAGAGCTTTAGTTATACTTTTTCTCCTTTCTTCTATTACAATCCATTCTATCCAAGAATTCAATTATGCAAACTATTATTGCACACCTACTAGGAGCAAATGACAGTGTTAGACGTACACAAAAAGACCCAGGCAACCTAAAGTAATAAAACTTTCCCCTTATGCTTTATGTTAACTAAAGACATATTTATTAACAACAGCAAAAGAAGCACAAGTTATTGAGTCTACAACGTATAAATACATTCAGAGGAAACTTATCATTTCCTTTTTTGCTTCATGCCTAATCCTCTTTAGTACTACTATTTCAGGGTTTGTGCCTGTTTGTGGATCCTTAAGGACCCAGAGATGTATATGACACAGTCCCAGACTTAGAGGACTGTCCAGCACCCCCACACTGAACCTCCTGCAAATGTCTAGCCACAGAAAATCCAAAATGATTTAATGATAAATAATAAAAAATGAATAAGCACAGCTCTGATAATAATAAATAATGATAAATATAATGATAATAATAATAACGATAATAATAATGGAATAAGCGCAGCAAAAGTACTGTGGGAAAAAAGGTGGAAAAGAGCAGTAAAATTCACCAATAGATAAAGAAAGAACATTCACTAGAAAAATGTTACCATGAAAGAGATTTTTAAAAAGTGATTAGACATCATATCATGAATTTAAAAATAACAGTGAAGCAATCATTCCTACAAAAGCATACTACAAAGCAGAAATGCAGAATCTTGGGTAATGAATGGTAAGACAGGAGAAGATAAAAAGTGAGCTGGCAGACTCAGTAAGAAATACAAAGAAAATTTTAAAAAGTCAAAATATTGAATTTAAAAAGTCATCCAATATTGAATGAACTAATGAGAGAATAAACACTGCAGAATGTTCGGTAAGAGAATAATAGACAGCAAATAAGAAACATCAAAAAAAATGGAATGAAGAGTTTAAAAGAATTAATGACTAAAGATAGATATCAAAGAAAGGATAAGAGGATATGGCAAAGACGTAACTAAAGTCCATGCTAAATAAAACAAAAACAATGGACCAGAACATATAATGGAAAATATAGTTTAAGAAAACTTTAGTTTTAAAAAGATAACTTGAATTTACCCATTGGAAGATGGTACCACGTGCCAGGAAAGATTGATATGGGAAGATAAACAATGATAATATCTGGAAAATTCCTGAATTTTAATGACAAAGAAGAAATCCTCTGGAGTCAGTAAAATGATTAAATCACTTATAAGGTGGAGAAAAATGCTCTCAGATTTTTCTACTTTAATATTCAATGGCAAAAGGCAGTGAGCAATATCTGTAAGATATCACTATATACAAACTACCTCAAAAGAAAAAAGAACTGTGAACGAATATTGAACTATGATTAATAATATGCATGTCGAAGTATTTGGCAGAGGTTGTACTGATGTTTACTACTTATTTTTAAATGTATCAAAAATAAGAGATTGAAGAATAGATAGAGTGATGGATAGATGGATAGGTATGTGATAAAGCAAGTACAGTAAATATTAATTATAAAACCCAGATGGTGAAAATATAAATAGCTATTGTAAAAGTCCTTTAGCTTTTTCAATATTTGAGAGTTCTATTAACAATATATTGAGAAAAATTAATAATGATAGAAATCTAAATAACATATTAAGATAGATATGATTCATATATATCAAACCCTGCTCTAAACCTAGACAAACTATTTTGTTCTCAAGTGCCTATAAATATTCATAAAAAAGTAACCATTTATTAGACCCCACAAACCCTCAATAAAAATAGAGATAAAAATCTCTGATCACGATGTAATAAAACTTAGCTAATGCAATAAGACAAGAAAAAGAAATGAGGTATACAGATTGGGAAGGAAGAAATAAAATTGTCTTTGTTCATAGATGACATGATTGTTTATATATAAAGTCCCCCAAAATCAAGATAAAAATCCCTGGAATTAGTAAGAGATTATAGCAAGGTTTTAGAATATAAAGGTAATATACAGAAGTCAATCACTTCCCCACATACCAGCAATGAGCAATGGGAATTTAAAATTTTAAATATAGCATCATTTACATAAGCATCCCATTAAAATGAAATACTTAGGCATAAGTATAACAAAATATGTACAAGATCCATATAAGAAAAATTCCAAAACTGTGATGAAAGAAATCAAATATCTAAGTAAATGGAGAAATATTCTCTGTTCGTGTAGAAAAACTCAAGATTATCAAGATGTCAATTTTTCCCAAATTGATCTAGAGATGCAATGCAATCTTAATAAAATCCTAGCAAGTCACTTTGTAGCTAGCAACAAAGTGATTCTAAAGTTTGCGTAAAAATGAACAAGACCCACCATAGCCAACTCAACACTGAAGAAGAACAAAGTCAGAGGACTGACATTACCCAAATTTAAGACTTAACTATAAAGCTACAGTAAATAAGACAGTGTGGTATTGGCAAAAGAATAGATAAATAGATCATGGAACAGAACAGAGAGCCTAGAAACGGACTCACACAAATATAGTCCACTGATCTTAGACAAAAGAGCAAAGGCAATTCAATAATTAAAGGATTTTCTTTTCACCAAATAATGTTGAAACAACTGAATATCCCAGGCAAAGAAATAAACCTTATACCTTTTACAAAAATTAACTCAAAATGAATCAGAGACCTAAATGTAAAAATCAAAATTATAAAACTTCTAGGTAAAAACACAGGAGAAAATCTAGGTAACCTTGGGTTTGGTGATGAGCTTTTAGTTATAAAACCAAAAGTACAATCCATGAAAGAAAAAAAGAAGTTGGACTTTATTAAGATAAAAAACTTCTTCAAAAGACATTGATGAAAATGAAAAGGCCAATTACAGACTGAGAGAAAATATTTGCAAAACCTATCTGATAAAGGAGCTGTATCCAAAATATACAAAGAACTCTTAAAATTCAACAATAAAACAACAACCAAATTTAAAAATAAGCAAAAATTCTAAAGCGACACCTAATCAAAGAAGTTATACAGATGGCAAATAAGCACATTAAAAGGTGCTCCACATCATATGTCATTTGGTAACTGCAAAATTAAAACAACAATGAGATCACACTACACATCTATAAGAATGCCTGAAATCCAAAACTTGGACAACACCAAATGCTAGCAAGGACATGGAACAACAGAAACTCTCATTCATTGCTGATGGAAATGCAAAAAAGCCCAGCCACTTTAAAAGACAGTTTGGCAATTTCTTACAAATCCAAACAAATCTTACCGTATGATCCAGCAATTGCAATCCCTGGTACGAAACTTATGTCCACACAAAAACTTGCACATGAATGTTTATAATAGTTTTATTCAGAGTTGCCAAAACTTGGAAGCAACAAAGATGTCCTTCAATAGCGGTATGAATATACCAACTGTGGTGTATGCATACAAGTCATTCAGCCATACAAACCAAACAAACAAAAAAACTATCAAAAGCTATGAAAAAACATGGAGGGATTTTCTATGCATGTTGTTAAGAAAGACACCATTCTGAAAAGGCCATTCTGAACATCTAAAGAGATTTAATTCCAACTATAAGACATTATGGGGAAGGCAAAACTACAGACAGAAGACAGATGAGTAGTTGCCAAGGAGGGAATTTTTAGGTCAATTAAACTATTCTGCATGATACTATAAGGTTTGATACATGACATTACTGCAATTTTTCGAAATTCGTACAAGTGTACAACACAGAGAGTGAACCTTAATATAAACTACAGACTGTTGTTCATAATAATTGTTCATTGTTTGTATCACTTACACTAATGTAAGATGCTAAGAATAGGGGAAATGGTAGGGGAGGACAAAGGCGGAATATGGAAACTCCGTGCTCTGTATCTTGGTAGTTTCTACTCAAATTTTCTGTAAACCTAAAACTGTTCTAAAAATGTCTATTAATTAAAATTGTTTAAAGTAATGAAAAAGCTCTTCATGTATTTCTATGGAAAGACCTATCTGATGTATGGGTCAGAGAAAATGGCAAGATCAGATTAGTGCATAGAATATGTTGCCTTTTATGTAAAACTGGGGGAAGAAATACGAAAGTACATTCACATTTGCTTGTTTGTGCATAAAAGGCTTTGGGATAGCTAAGAAACTAACGGCAGAGGTTACCTGTGGGGTTGGCGGTTGAATTGGCTGGATAAGGAATAGTAATGAGAGTATATATGTGGATCTGTCATGCAATTGTAGCATTATTTTATTTTTTTTAATTATATTTTTTAAAAAACAAACCTCTCAGAAGATTTGTTTGAACTCTAGAGAAAACCTGAACTTGAACGTTCTAGAACTAATTATTTTCATTTAAAACTCCTAAATAATCCTCTGGAATTTACCCTATAGAAACGCTTGCATGTGTGCACAGCACACTCGAAGAAACTACAAAGATATTCATTACAGCATTACTCGTAATAGCTAATTTTAGGAACATCTAAATATGTATCAATAAAAGGAATGGTTAAGAGAAATGAAATAGAGACATTGAAATAGAGGCATACAAATTGCAATACATCCGTTAAAAAGAATAAAGTAGACTTGTATGCACTGATGTGGAAAATGTTCATGATGTATTGTTAAGGCAAAAAATAAAGTCATAGAAAATGTGGATAGAAATTTTTAAAGAATAATATAATTTTGTTTGTAAATGCAGTAAAGAAAGATCTAGAGGGGGATATACGACAAACTGAAAACAGTGCTTACCTTGGGGGAAGCACACGGGATTTTAAGGGGAGAAGGGGAGAGATTTACTTTTATTCTTTCTACTTCCTAGTGTTTCACTTTTTTTCCCTGCAACTATGATGTACTGCTTTTTATACATGAATAAAAATATAAAAGATTTTTTTAAAAACCCAGTGGAGTGTCCACGGCCAGAAGCAGCAGCCATATCAGGGGCTGTTTGCCATTACGTCTGTTCATTTCTTTTGCACAGGAAGGGCCAGAGCCTCGGTGTTCTCACAGCATTGTTAACCGGGGCACTGAATCTAACTTGCCATACCCTGTAATTGGATCCTTCCAGTAAAGCTGCCTCAATAAAATGTCCCAAGTGCCGCAGCCAAGTGTTTAGGAGGCACACAGGACCCTGGTGGCAGCTTTGGGGGTGGGGATGGGGTCCTGGGCCTGGGGCCTGGGTCCAAAATGCTGTAGGAGGCATGCATTAATGTCCCAGCAAGCTTAACTAGCAACAAAGGAGTACGTATGCATTTTCCATGCAGACTTAGAGAGACTTGTTTGCGAGGCTCAGGATCCCCAGTGAGCAGTTTTCTGCGGCTTCAGTTACAGCACAATTGCGAAAGTATTAATGCAATGAGACTTTTGTATAACTACATTACGAAAGGGGAAAATTAACTCTGTGGTTTCTCCAGCACGCATTCACAACTGCTAATAATGAATATATCTCAAGAAGGAAGTGATTGCTGATAATTATCTAAATCCTACCATGTGCGATACCCAAAATGATAGGCAGAGAAAGGGCTATCAGACTTTCCTTGCTGGGTCTGGAAGCACAATGTAGGCTCCATTCAGATGGTCTTTCCTTTTACTGTTCCATCTCCCAGAGGCCCTGAGTTCCCTTAGGATCTAGGGAATAAGCTCTCTACCTTGGTCATTTTTGTTTTAAGTTTTCAAAGCTCAAGAGCTGAATCCAGATGTGGTCTTTCAAGTCAGGCCAGCTTGAAGTCACAGATTGTGCTTAACTCTTGTCTGTCTCGCTTCCCCTTGTTCACACAAAGGAAAGGAAGTCTTTAAGGAGGAAATTATACAGAGGCGTCAGGCAGAGCTGGAATCGAACTCAGGCCTTGGGAGTTCTATTCCAGATTTCTGGAGTCATGTGTTCATTTGTTCGTAGCCTCATTCATTTCTTCATTCAACAAACACTTATTGAACACCTATTATACACAGAAGGAAGACAGCGTTATGGTTAACAGTGCCAACTCTGCGTAGGTTTTCATCTCGGCTCCAATACTTTTTAACCGTGTCTTTTATCTAGTCATATAGCATCTCCGTATCTCTGTTTCCCCATATTTAAATGGGAATGATGGTGGAACCTCCTTCATAAGGTTGTTGAGAAGACTAAAGGATTTAATATATGTGAGGAGTTTAAAACAGTTCATAATATGAAAACGTAGCTACTATTGCTATTATTATTATTATTATTATCATTATGTACTAAGCATTGTACTGTGAACTTGTAACACAGTGATGCGAAAAACTGTCAGGGGTCTGCTTTCACAGAATTTACTGACTATTAGGGGCCAGAACAAAGGTGAGGTTGTCATTGTGACTGGTGCTTCAAATGAGATGCGTGTGATTCCTTTCAGGGGAGGAGATGGTGG
>NW_006431919.1:7586788-7618424 GCF_000325575.1 Pteropus alecto | reverse complement strand
GGAAAGAGGAGAAAACTGAAATTTAACCTAGTAAGAATGGTCAGATAAGGCTTATCTGGGGAAGCGATGCAGTTCTGAAGTGTAAAGAATAAATTAAAAGGCAAAATGGAAAAGAACGAGTCTTTTGAGTGAGGAAAACAAATGTGCAAAGGCCCTGTGGCAGCTAGAGCATAGTACCTACATGGAACTACAAAAACATATGTGTGGTTAGAGCATAGATAACATAAGTATGACAAGATGAGGTTGAATCCTAGTAAGAGTCACGTCTCCTGGGACCTTGTAGGCACTTTATTGGGTTCATCATTACACTAATTGCCAACAGGAAGCCACTGAAGAGTTTTGAGCATTGAAGTGCTATGATCAGATTTCCATCATGAAAAAAAATCACTCTGGCTGCTAAATGAAGAATATTTTAAATAAATGATCCTTCTCAAATATACAATGTCTCTCCTTGTTGACTCTCATTTCACTGTAAATAAATGGAGAACACGCATCCCAGAGAAGAAGTCAGTGATCTTCACAAGAGCTGAAATCAGGGAGAGAGATAGAGAGGTTGGATGTGGGGAGCAGGGTGGAAGAATGCAGATTTAGCCTGCTTGCCAACTTAGAGAGAATTGCACACCCAGTCCTCCTTCTCTAAATGGTCACCATATCAACAGTAGGTATAATTTGTCGAAAGCAATAGAAACTGATTCTGGACACGTACAGCAAAAAGAGGATTCGTTAGAAGACATAAATTATCTCAGGATCAAAAGGAAGGTTGCAAATCCAAACTTAAAATGTACGGGGCCCAGGCAATTCAAAGCGTCTTGGTAGAGGACCAACAGAGAAGAAATGTCCACCTCTCACTCTCCAAAAAGAAATTGAAATGGATGCTAAACAGCCAAAAAAAAACCGACATCCACTAGAGTATTGGTTCATGGAGGCATCTTCATCTCTCCACACCTAACCATCTCTACCACCCTCCCTCCAAACTCTGCCACATGTAGCCCCTCAAACCTATTTTCATCACCCCTTCAGATTCTATGCCGTCTGGTCCATCTTCCTAAACGACATCATGCAGAAATGCCTCCTTACTCCACCCTCCAGCCATGGGATCCCACTTTGTCTCCAAATTTCCATTATGCTTGTTGCTTACTGATTGGTAATCGCCCTTCCCTATCTTGGATTTTTAAAAACAATAACCAACCAACGTGCTGGTTACTTTCAGGAATATGTGGTGAGGTAAGAGGAAGCCCTTTGGGTTTGCATATAGAGAACGGAATTCTGTGTGATCTTAAATAAGCCGCTTCCTCTCTGTGAGCCTCAGTGCCCTCACCCGTGAAACGGGACAGCAACAACAGCTACTTCACAGACCGCGGGACAATCAAAAGAAATAGTGAATGTGAAAACACTTTCAAACCAGTCGTTCTCAACCCCTGGCTAGGTTTCAGAATCCCATTCCTTGTTTCTTAAAAAAACAGATGCCTTTCCCTGACCTGCTGAGTCAGAATGTTCAAGGATAGAGCCCAGGTAACCGTATTTCTAAGAAGTTTCAAACGTGACATGCATGTGAAGCTGGGCTTTAAAACCACTTTAGGACACACTGCCTCTCCCACCTTCCGGCTACCGCGCTCTACCCCTTCTCCCCGCTTTTATCTCCAGGCCTCTCCAAACCACCCTCTACTGATACTGCCCAAGGAGTCTTCAATCATTGTCAAGCAGACATATCAACCCTCTCGTCTGAATGCTCTCAAGTGCCTCTCACTGCTCCTAAGTGAAGGAACAGACTCTTGAGCATGAACTGCTCTGTTGACCTCTGACCCCAACCCTTCTCCCTCTTCCTTCTCCCACTAGGCTCTGGCGCATAGTTATTTCTGGTTCTCCAATGCACCAAGTTCCGTTTCCATGGAGTCCTTTGCACTTGCTGACCCTCTATCTAGAACGTTTGCTCTAGACCTTTAACAGCTGGCTTTTTCTTAACATTTTGGTACAGGGAGACCTTCCAGACCATCCAATTTCAATTACTCTCTCCCTACCTGACACCCTCCATCACAGCACTTGATTTATTTTCTTCTAGTCTCTTATTACTCTCTGAAATCATTCATTTATTCATTTCTTAATTTGATCCATCTTCCCTAGCCAGCCTATAAGCTCTGTAAGAGAGGGAGATTGCAAATCTAGGTAACTGCTTTATCTCTCATGTTAAAAGACTACCCAGTATATAGGAGGTACATAGTAAATTGAGTGAATGAATAGAGAAACATACACTTCACTATATAATGCAAAGGGACTCCCATTTCGCTGTCTCCCATACTTTAGTCAAACTGTGAAATGACTAGAATTTTTGCTTGGATTCACCTCCCAATTGCTGAATTGCAACTCCCAAAATTCACAGCCAAGTAGTATCAGGTGACTATAGACCCAAAAAAGGTATCATAAATTGCTTAATACGTTTTCTTCTGGGGTTTAGGCAATGAACTTGATATTTACTGTTTGGCAAAGCCTTTCTGTTTTTCTTTGGTGGTAGGTGTAAGTTGATTTTTGCAGCCAAAAACACCTCTTTCTGGCTGGCTTCCCCATTTTACCCCCTTTTACTAGCATACCCTGGAGTAGTATAACCAAGCTGAGGTGAGTTATGTGCAGGGAAATGGGCCTTAATGAATAGAAAATCCATGGAATTCATTTGATGTTAGCACATTAACACTCTCTTTGCCAAGACTTCCAAATTTCAGCTTTCTCCAACAAAAAATAAAAATAGTGGGGGAGGGGGTAACTCTTTCCAGACCATGATCTTGGAATTACATAAGCAATTCTGTACTTTTCTTTTTAATGAAATGTGCTCAAAAGCAGTCAACCATCATCAACAAACCCCAGACCCAAATGTCAACAAGTCCCATTGGTGTGATATATTGGTCAGGAGTTGGGCCATGACATCAGTCATACTCGGTGCTGTATGCACTGGCTGTAAACCTGGGTCAAGGAACTTCGCCTCTCTCAGTCTCAGATTCCTCATCTGTAAAATAAGGGCAATAAAAGCACCTACATCATATTGTCAACCATTGTTCGAATGAAATGAGATAGATATATGTCAGGCACTGGTACACAGCAACCATTTTAGGCATGTTCGCTAAAAGCTAACTAACGAAATAATAAAGCTAATAACATTCCACCCTCCTGGCTTTATGGTCTCTATTTCCCAGAATGCCTCTCCCTGCCTACACCCCCCCTTTAACAGCACCGAATAATGGGATCGGTTTGGACAGAAAGGTAGGTGTGGTGGCTGCTGCACTCTGGCTTTCCTGCCAATTCTACTGAAAAACAACCAGCGTTTCTGTCTTAGAAATGCCCAAATGTACAGCAGGTCACAGTCTCTCTCCCACCACACAGAGATGATACTGTAGGCTGAATGTGGAGCCCGAATATTCTTGAGTCTGGTCCTTTGCCAAGTCCTGGACATATTACATTTGTTACATGAAATAAGACCTGGACCCAGCCTCCACAGGTCTCACGGGCTCACTTCAAGTCTCGGCTCTGCCACTCACTAGTGAAAACGTGGGCAACTTATTGTCCTTGCTGAGCCTCCACTTTGTCCTAAGTTTATAAAATGTAAAAAGTGACATGTGGCATCGCACACTCTCAGTACTGAAGATGGACTTCAATAAGATAATGCGTCTCTAATGGTCAGAAACAAATTCTTGTTAACTTAAGCAGACAGGTGCTCTTAAAAGGTTGTCTGGTGACAAAGTATTAGCCCCAAAATTCAAAATCCAGGAAAACAAGTCATATCCAGGGAATCCGATTGCAAAAGGAACACCCCAGGGAGAACACGGCCACTGCTAGATACCAGTGCCATCACCATGGAAAGTTGCAGCCACTGCCGCAAGGTGCTACCAGCATGGATAATTCCTTCCAAATGTATATTTTCGTTTTGGCTCATCACCAAAGGCCCAGGAGGGGGCACCTAGTTGGCCAAGCCTAGACCATCAGCCTACTCTCTACCTGCCAGGGGCTGATGAGAGGGGAATCCTAAAGGCTATGAAAGGACTTTGCACACAGTTGACAGTTATATCTTTCTGAATCACGATGAGTGGACAGAGTTCAACTGTCCATGAGTGGGGTTGATTAGGACTACAGACCTAAGAAGCACAAACATTGCATTTTAAAAGAAAGAAGGATGAATTATCTGTTCGTGAAAGAGATTTACTATAGAAGCTCATGGGCATGTCCTAGAAAAATTCCAATAGTTTCATGCTGTTAGGACGAGGCATTTGTGTAACTTCTACAGGGGAAATGGCTCATTGCTTTATTCACTAATATCAGCCTGTCGTCTCATTACTGTGATCAGCATCGGATGGCTGGCGGCATGTTGGCCGGGAGCTGGTTCTTCCGAGAGCAGCCCTGGCCTGAAAGCCCTCCGCCCCAGCATCAGGCACTGTCTGAAGGCCCTAGAAAACTCTCCAGCCAAGGCTTTCTTCCTCTAGTTCCTCCTTTGTCTCAAGGAAAAAAAAAATGAACTACATGTACGAATTAAGGGAGAGAGGTTATATCTTAAACATTGCTGAGAACGGTTTTAAAGATTACTTTCATTAGGTAAACATATTTGCTATGCAGTGCTAGAAAATTCTGGAAGGGAGAATAGGAGAGGGGACAAACAATAGCTAGCTTTAGAGCCTGCAGTCTTGCCTGGAGTCTCTTACCACCCTGGCATCCTGCCAAAAGCACGCCTTCTCCCCACCATCTCAATCCTCCCACCTACCCCTGGATCCCTTTATAATAAGCAGCCTAGAGTGCTGTCATTTAATACACATACACTGAGCTCCCCAGAGCTTGGAAACTCTCCGGCAACTGTCTCCTTGATAGGCATCTAAGAAACAAATGAGGAGAAAGGATGTCTAAAGGCTCCATTAACATTGTTAGGTTAGAAACGCTGACAATAAGTCGATTCTTTTTGACATGAGTGTCCTGGTAATGAAAGGACATTTCTACATGACTCTTCCTAATGTAAGGTAAGATATGGATGGCTTCTGATTTTTTTGACACATGTCCAGTATATCAGAGGGGTGGGAACTGGTATAAGAAAATAGGTTGTTGCAGTGACACATTAATAGGAGCCCTGGTTGGGAGATTAATGATAATGCTACCTTACGCCTGAGAGTTCTGGCAGCTCACCTGGGAATGAAAACTGGAATTCCTACAAGAAAGACTAGAAAACCGGGGCCTCCGCCTCACATCCAGACGGAGTTCCCTCTCATTTGCCCAAAATCCCAGAAAACCACAGGGAGGAGAGGAATTGCTCATTCTTGGGAATGTCACTTTTCATCTGCCTCTGGTTGGGTTATGGGTGGGAGGGATTGGATGGACCTGGTTCTGACCTGTCAAAAAAAATGGATCTGCTGAGATGGGTAGCAGGCAGGAATTAAGCTACGTACGTGAGCTAGGCTGCTAGGACCCACTGGAAAGCAACAGAACACAGAGCAGGAAACCGTGGTTGAAAGATCAGCCCTTTTCAGCGTCTAGTTATCTTTCTCCAGATACTAAGGCCTGCCTTACAGCATAAAGAATTCTGGTGGGATGTGGGGGTCACATGTGGTGATTAAAAACAAAACAAAACTTGGCCTACGTGTTCCCAACTCTCCTTACCCTGCCCTACTTTTTTTTTTTCTTTTTCCAAAGTCCTTACCACCTTCTAACATACAATATAATTTACCATTATGTTATCTTAGGTTTAACTAGGACTCATGGCATGGATCTTTGTTTTGTATGTCCCAAGTGCCTAGAACAGTGCTAGCACATAGTAGCCACTCAATAATTACTTGCTGAATAAATAACTGATTTAAAAATATTGCTAAAAGTCAAATATTTCTGTTTTTTAAAAAAACTCCATATCCCTATAGCTCAGTCAGTAGAGCTTGAGACTGTTAAAAAAAAAAAGAAAGAAAGAAAGAAAGAAAAGAAAAACACTATAAAATAAAATTAGTCGATTCAACCCTGGTAACTTAACCATGCTATACGTTTGAGAAATGTATTATGATGATGACGATGATCAAATAATCATCAAAAACAGTCAAAAAAAAAAAAAAGCAAGTACTTTGGAAAAGGTAGGCATTCTAAAGACGACAACTAACAGCAAAAGATGGATAGGTTTGCCATTGAAAAATTGTTTATTCAGTCTCATACATTTATTCTGCTCTTGACAACAATGCAGACAGCTGTAGTACTAGTGAAAATAATAATGACCAATGATTATCAAGTCTTGACAATGTCCCAGGCCTGGGGCAATACTATTTATTAAATGCATTATCTCATTTAATTCCCACGGCAACATATTGGAGCACCTGCCATGATTATCATTCCTGTTTTACAGATAAGGAAACTGAATCACAAAGAAAGTAACTCCCACAAGATCACACAGTTAGTATACGGCAACATTAAACCCCAATCTTTTCTGATTCTAGATGGCAACATAGGCCCTTAATCACAGTCTTTTTTAAATTCTTTTTTTTTTTTTTGCCTCTTATTCACATCCTTCTCCCCTACCCCATGTTGGTAAAAGGAAAAATTAAGGTAGAGGAAGAAGTAAATTTTTTTCTAGAAATGGGGAAAGCAGAGCAAGTGGATACATTAAAGAAGACCCAAATGCATCCTTTCAGCCAAGTTTCTCTTTATTCCTAGAACACACAATACCAGAGACAAAATGAGAAGATTTCTATGAACTCAAATATGCTTCCTTTCTTTAATCAGTTTAATCTCAAAGGGTTGAGAAGATGCTTCTTATCAAATGGCGCATCTCACCTGCGACCTGCGTGTGGGAGGCACCTCCCTTCTCAGGCTGGCTCTTGATTCAGTCAGTTACAGCCCCACCTCAGCCTCCGAGGGCACATGGTGCCCGATGGTTAATTTACAACAAGGTGCCATTCAAGTGCGGGGCTGTTGCCAAACTATCCTCCTCTGGGCTGTAAGAGTTACTCAAAGACGCCTCAGGTGTCCCCACGAGACGGGTGTGAGGGGGTGGGCTACGCTTCAGATTTGATTCATCAGAAATAGCATAGAAAAATATGAAAACGCAAGCTGGAGAAGCACAGTTTATTAGAAAGAGCCCTTGGCTGACAGGCAGGGAAACCTGGACCTGGTTCCTGGCTCTCCCCTTGCCATGGCTGGGGGCAAACCATGTAACCCTCTGGAGCTCGGTTTCCTCACCTTCAAAATGAGGGGATTTTGTATTAACATTGGTTGATTAGTTGTGACAAATGCACTATCATAATGTTAACATGGGGGAAACTTAGAGCAGACTAAACAGGAACTCTGCAAATCTTGCAACTTCCCTACATATCTAAAATGAATAAATATTCTAAAAGTTTATTAAAATGGAAAAAAATAGAATTTCTAAGGTCTGTTCCAGCTTTCAAAAACTGTGCCTGACTCTATCCTTTAAAGAAAGTTACCTTGGTACCAAAGTTACCATTTATTGACTTTCGACTCTACCTAGAAACTCAAAGGAAAACTGTAATTTCTGAAACTGTTTCTGATACTTATAAAATTAAATTCACTGGGATCCTCCAAGAATCACCTACTTTGGGTATCTTTTGTTGTGGAGCCTTGAGTTTTTGCAGCCACCCTTACTTTCCTAGTCTTCCTTTACCACTGGTCTTCCAGCTGTCTTCCCACTTTTGATTCCTTCACTACTATATATAAAATAAGTGCATTTTATATATACCTACTACTTTGGTTCACAATATGAACCACAATTATATGTGATATAGACATATAGAGATATAAACTTAGATATAGCAAAGAGATAGATATATGGTATAGGGAAATATATGCATAGAAAAAAATTCAGATCTTGAGTTTTACTGCCCTAATATTATAACACTTTAAAGTCCTGCTGTTGCCAAAATGAAGCAGACAGTTGAAGACCTGATCAAGTTTTTTTTTAAAAAAAGTTTCAGTTATCAAAAATAAACTTTTCCACATCAAATTTCAACTTTTGGGTTTCACCATCTCTCCTTTATTTTCAAATTCTTCATCAGTGTATGACTGACTGTATTTTGCCTGTTCCCAACTCTCCATTTAAGAAGTTCTTATAAAAAAAATTATCGATGTTCACACACAGTTTTAATATATTTTTGGTTTTGAGATCATGTTATGGAAGGGAGTGTGTTGGTCCCCATGCCTCACGGCACTAAATGAAACGGGCGAGTGTTCGCTTCTCAGCAGAGCTTCCTGCTTCTCTTCCTAACTCCAAATTCCTTAAAGATAGTTAAAAACTATCTTTAATGCACAGGCTTCCCAAATCCCCCAACACTATCAATGCTGTAGGGCTTAAGCCGATCTATTAATTGGGTGTTTAGAACCAAATCGCACAGCTATCACTGAGGAGAGTGGTCCTAATGAAATCATACCCACTTGACCTGCTAACTATAGAGGGCTTTAGGAAAAAGAAAATCCATTAATCAATTTGTTTCTTGAGGCAACTTAGCAACAAGAATCCGAGGTAGGTTGGGTGCTTTTGCTAATAAGTAAGTTGGATTGAATAGTTAGTTCTATCAACTTGATTTAATTTTTTAGGCTGTTGATTTTGATTAGGAAGATTCGATGCAACCTTCCCACCTGTATCTGAAAAAGATACGACTATCTTTTTCCCTTTCAAGACGTTATCTCCAAAGCCCATTACGACATGGGAAAATCTATGAAATTCCGTCCGGACCCCAGAACCCTCCATCATTAGTAAACCAAGACAGAATGATTTCCAAGGCTTATACTTCAAAGAGCAATCCCCAACTTTGCTTTTTAATTCATATCGAGTACAAAATTTTCTCCTTGTATCTTCCATATCTCCCCACTATCCAAGTATATTTTGGTTTAGCTTTTAGTTGTTCATTCATTCACTTGCTCATTTGTTTAATAAATATTTATTGAATATCTACTATATCCAAGTACTATACTAGCTGCTGGGGATACTATGGTAAAGAAAAGAGCCTTATGTAGCTTCCACTCTAGTGGAGCATATAGAAAATTAACAAGTAAATAAATACGGAATTGTCTTACATAAGTGTGGTAAATGCTATAATGGCAACCAAAAGAGAGCAGAACAGAATAGCAGGAGTAAACCAACTTAGATATGATGGTCAAGGAACAATAAAAATAATAGTTATTGAACACCACTCTAAATACGTTACATGTATTTTCTTATTTAAACCCCCTAACAACTCCAGAGAACAGCTATCATAACAACGCACATTTTTTAAGTGAGGAAACAGATGAACAGAAAAGTTAGGAAGTTGTCCAAGGTCACACAGCTAGCAATTAGCAAATTCAAATTTTGATCCTGGCAGGCCTGCTCCAGAGTCTACACTCAACCGCTACACTATCCTGACTCCCTGGAGAAATGTGACTTATGCTGACATCTGAAAGCCTGCAATAAGGCTCCCATACAAGCAGAAGGGGCAGAGCGTTCAGTGAAATTGGAACAGCATGCATGCAGATCTAGAGACAACAAAGCAACTGACATTCAAGAAGGTGGGCAAAGCTGCAGCACAATCGGGAAGAGATGAACTTTATTTTTTGCATGTGGGCTATAAAAACATTTTAATGTTTTTATTTTTTTTCAACTATATGTCAGTCCCAAACCAGAGATTCTAAAACACCTCAGTTGAAAGGTGTCATAAATGGGTTCATTAAATCACTGACAGGATAATACCGGACTCCAAATCTTATCACTATACACAGAGCTTCTCTCTCAATCTGCAGAGCGAGCCCTTTAACCGTTATATTTGGTTTGTAAGCCTGTTTAATATCTACCCATGACACCGAACTTGAACTTGTTGAGGGTTTGTCACCATGACATCCATCTTTGTGGCCTCAGTCCCTAGCACAGTTTATGGCATGCAGGAGGTGCTCAATAAAAGAGGAATAAATGACTGGTGAATGATGAATGATAGAGCTTGGTATATCGTACGCAGTTTAATAAAGGTTTGAGAAAGTTAGAAGGGAAGATTAGGGAAGGGCTTATTTGTACCTGATTGGCGGGGGCGGGGTGGGGGCGGGGGAGTCAGGGCACAGAATCGCCAGCAGGAGGCAGGTGGGGGGTGAAATCATTCGAAGTTCAAGGGAAACATCCCCACACCTAACTGCAATCTGGAATCATAGGGGTAACCTCCTTGGTTCTCGGTTTCCCTCCACCCAGAGAGAACTGTGTTTATGAACCTCTTCAGCTGCTGGGAGTTCCAGTGGGAGATGACTGCAGAAGTGTGATATTTAAGAGCAGGGGGAAGAAATGGCTCCGTAAGGATGCCGGGCTTCTATTTATTCCGCTCCGTATGCCAGGCTCCGAGCCCTCTCGGCTGATTCCCATTTGTCTTCCTCCTGTGGAATATTTCAGATTTACAGTGCCATCTGTTGAGGAGCACAGGCCCAGGACGTCACGGTTCATCCTGCAGCCCTTCTGCCGCCCAAGGCGGGGAGGCAGCCCCGGAGCGCAGCGGCTGGTGCCAGGCTTGTGACTTCCCTGCCTGTGCCAGGGAAGTGATGGATTAGGGCCCCAACCAGGCTCCCTCCTCTTATTTCTGCATCTGGATTGGTGGCATAGGCGTGATATCTAGTCCTCCTTGTTTGTCTGAGCTGCGTTCTTTCGGTCTCATGTTGTTGGAGACGGTATCCTGGCTTGGAATGCGGGCTCCCTGGGCCGTTGTTCTTCCACACTGTACGTTAACTCCTCTCTATTCTGGCATTTTCAGAAACTGCCTCTGCCAGGGCTCTAGGGGGTGGCTGCTGAACTCTGCGACTCTGAGTAAGGAATAGACTGTCACAAAATTACTAGGTATCATTAAGACATCAAAAGGCACAATGCTTTGAACATTTGGATGATCTTTTAGAGGATTTGGGGTCCATCCGTTTGTCCTATTTCATCCAGGAAAGCCTCTTTATTTCCAAAGAAAGACTATCTGTCCATCTGGAATTGACACATAAAAATGTACCCTGGTTCCTTCTGTACGGCAGGTGCCAGTGCAGTCAACAGGCCACATGTGTGCCCTGGAATTTGCAATCGGGCCATCCTCCAGCATCTCAAACTGGAGTAGTAACTGGCGGAAGTGCCGGATTGATGGGCAGGAATCTGCTCTGTCATTCGACTTGCATCACCCCCTGCCTGAACGGCACATTCATCTTTTCAGAGTGCGTTCCTGTGCCCATGCTTCTTCTAATCAAATCCCATAATAACCCTGGGAAACATTTAGAGTGGATCTCATCACTCCCATTCCCATTTGGCAGATGAGATTCCAGGAGGACACATGATTCGCTCAAAGTCAAACTTGTTTTTGGTGGCATGTCTTCCAACTCATAATCCATGTTCTTCCCTCAGTATTAGATTTTCATTCCACGTTTTCACATTTTTTAACCATAAAATAATTGTGCTTACATAGGTACTACCCAATACATAATGAAATGCTCAATCTTACAGTTTACTTTTGGGTGGGTGGAATCAGAGTCTTAATTCAGGAGCATTTTAGTAATTTTAATAATTCACACATAACCGGGTTGGAATCATGTGAGCATGGGCTAGCCCAGATTCCCTTAAACTATCTATGTAAAAGGTGTATGCTAAGTAATTTGCTAAGTAATAACAGTAATAATAACAGCAGCGGCTAACATTTAATAAGTGGTATCGCTGTGCCAACAACTCTTCTGCTTTCCATGTACTGAAATCTCACCACGGCTATATGTGATGGGTAATAGTGTCTTTACCATTTTACAAGAAGAAAACTGAGGCAAAGAGAAGTCAAGTAGCTTGCATAAGATCACAGTTGGTTTGTAACTGAGGCAGAATTTGAACTCTTAACTGCAGAGACCATGCTCCTAATCACTTTCACTACAAATTAAACAACATTGTCAATGGAACAAAGAGAATCTCAAGGGATGGATATTTAAACAGCAAAAGAAAAAGCAAAACATCAAGAACTCTTAAATAACAGCCCTTGGTACATGGTGAACTAAAATGTAAAAGATGCTTCTCTAGTCTTTAAAACATACCTTGAGAAATTACATGTAACATCTCTTAAATAAGAATATTATTAAAGAAATGCCATGCCAAAATCAGTAAAAGAGATTAGATTTTTTTTTTTTTTCCTAATCAGACTAGTGTTACCGAATTACTATGTTACTCTCTACTTGGACTCCCACCACACTGTCATCTTGACTATCATCCAGTATGTGTTATATATTTTATTGCAGTCATATAATGATAGATAAACCCATCACATTTTGTTTACATGACACCCCCTCTCTATTTGCATGTTCAAGATTATACTTTATCAGTGCAAACAAAACGTCATGTGCTACAAAAGCCGTGAGATGTAATCAAAAGCCGATGGACCAGAAAAGGCAAATATGGTAATACGAGTTGCTCACTTCCATGACAACATCTAAAATTTTAAGATATAACAAATTCAACAATCTCTTTTAGTGGCAGCAAAGATTATCTGCCTTCTTCCTTGGCACAACAGACCCAACTACATGGAAACTCAATTCTGAGACATCAGCCGTGTGTGAGAACACCGGAGCCAAGGGGGAGGTTATTTTTTTATTTTTTATATTTTTTTAGGCAAGGCAACCCTTGGTTGACCTCACAGATTGCAAAGACCTTGTCATCTTATACTCTCTTATTTTTTTATTTTATTTTTTTTTACACCTACAGCACCTGGTCTTCCTAGGTGGTCTCTCATGCAAGTACTAACCAGGCCTGACCCTGCTTAGCTTCCGAGATCAGACAGGATCAGGCTTGTTCGGGGTAGCATGGCCGTAGACCACAGTGGGGATTAAAAGGAAGAGATTAAAAGGGCGACCAATTTCAGCTCAACAGAGAACCTTCCAAATTCCTACTAATTCACCTGAAAATGCAAATAAACTAATCATTAGCCTACTCCTAAATTTAGTGGGTTCTCTCCAAACATATACTTTATACATTTTCGTCAAGACATGCATTAATAGCTTCCTTTTTTGTCTTTTATTGAGTAATGAAGACATAATTCAAGCCAACTGCTATGAGAATGTCGGGGGAAACCACTGAAAAAAGAGTGCAGTACCATGTTCAGATCTTTACAAAAATCTCAATTTTATTTTCAGATTTGTTTCTGTTTAAAGTGAAATACATTAAGGCAGAGAAAAGCTGATACAGCCTTTGTGAAATTATTTTTTTAACCTATTCAACTTATTATACTAAATCTCTTTGGGGAAAAGGAATAATTCTAAAGATAGATGGCCTATTTGGGGTCTTTACAGTGGTTCCAAAGTAGGGAACATAGGTATCCTTCTAAAATGAATAAAGAAAATGGTGCCACACAATTCCGAGGAGCCTGAATTCTGAACACAGGAATTTGTGGCCTCACTCACAATAAATGGGAAGAAGAGGCCCAATTTCCCATTTATAAAGAAAAGTGGGGCTGGAGAGACTTATTGAGCAAGGTGACTCAAAATTCAATTTTGATGACTTAAGCATAAATCCATCAGCAAACTGTGAATTAAATTTTCTTTAACATACATGTAGGTTTAGGAAAACTAGAAAAAGAAAATTAAGAAAAAATGTGTTATCAGAAAAATAAAAGAAAACAATCCCATCAACCATTACATCAAAAAGAAAAAATACCTAGGAATAAATTTAACCAAGGAGGTTAAATTTAACCAAGGAGGTAAAAGATGTATAAAGCGAAAACTATAGAATATTGATTTAAAAAAAATTGAAGACGACACAAACAAATGAAAAGATATTTTATGGTCATGGATTGGAAGAATTAATATTATTACAAAGTCCATACTACCTAAAGTAATCTACAGATTTAATACAATCTCTATCAAAGTTCCAATGATGTTTTTCACAGAACTAGAACAAACAATTCTAGAATATATATGGAATCACAAAAGATTCTGAATAGCCAAAGTAATCTTGAGAAAAAGAACAAAGCTAGAAGCATCGTGTTCCCTGATTTAAAGCTATATTATGAACCTATAGTAATCAAAACAGTATGGTACTTACCTAAAAACAGACATATAGATCGATGGAAAAAAATAGAGATCTCAGGAATAAAAACATGTATATATGATCAATTAATTTAAGACGAAGGAGCTGAGCATATACAATGGGGGAAAGAACAGTCTCTTTAACAAATGGTTTTGGGAAAACTGGACAGCAACTTGCAAAAGAATGAAACCGAACTACTTTCTTATACCATAGGTAAAAATTAACTCAAAATGTATTGAAGATTTGAATGTAAAACCTGAAACCATAAAATTCCTAAAATGAAACATAGGTAGTAAGTTCCTTGACATCAGTTTTGGCAATAATTTTTTGGACTTGAGACCAAAAGCAAGGCAACAAAAGCAAAAACAAATGCATGAGACTAAATCAAACTAAAAAGCTTCTGCACAGCAAAGGAAACCATCAACAAAATGAAAATGCAACCTACCGAATGAGAGGAAATGCTAAAAAATCATATATAAAGGATATGTGCAACTTAATAGCAAAATAAAACACAAATAATACAATTATAAAATAGGCAGAGAATCTGATTAGACATTTCTCAAAAGAAAACATTCAGATGGCCAACAGGTAAATGAAAAGATGCGCAACATCACTAATCATCAGAGAAATAAAAATCAAAACCAAAATGAGATTTCACCTCATATCTATTAGAATTGTTATCATCAAAAAAGACAAGAAATAACAAGTATTAGCAATGATGTAGAGAAAAGGGAACCCTTGTGCACTCTTGGTAGGAATGTAAATTGGTCCAGCCACTATAAAAAACAATATGAAGGTTCTTCAAAAAATTAAAAATTGAACCTCCATATGATCTAGAAATTCCATTTCTGGATATTTATCTGAATAAAATAAAAATATTAACTCAAAAACATATATGCACCCCCATCCACATTCATGGCAGCATTATTTACAACAGCCAAGATATGGAAACAACCTAAGTGTTCATCAACAGATAAATGGACAAAGAAAATGTTATATATACATATGTGTGTGTATGTGTGCACACACACACACAATGGAATATCATTCAGCCATAAAGAAGAATGAAATCCTGCCATTTCCAAGAACATGGATGGACCTAGAGGGCATTATGCTAAGTGAAATAAGTCAGACAGAGAAAGACAAATACTATATGATCTCACTTATCTGTGGAATCTAAAAAAAACAAAAACAAAAAACAAAAATAAACAAATAGAAGACAAAGAAAGAAACCAAGTTCCTAGATACAGAGAACAGATTGGTAGTTGCCAGAGGTAGAGGGGAGGGGAGAGCAAAATAAGTGAAGGGGGTCAAAAGGTACAAACTTCCAGTTATAAAATAAACAAGTCATGGGGATATAATACACAGCGTGGCAACTATAGCTAATAATACTGTATTACATATTTGAAAGTTGCTGAGAGAATAAATCTTATAAGTTCTCATCACAAGAAAAAATCAATCCTGTAACTATGTATAATGATGATGTTACCTAGACTTATTGTGTTGATCAATTTGCAGTATATACAAATACGGAACCATTATGTCGTATACCTAAAACTAATATAATGTATATCAGTTATACTTCAATTTTTTAAAAAAGAAAGAAATGTTTCAACTTTCCTTTTTCCAATACTTGAGTAAAAAGTGTCTGAAGAAATTTGAAAAGTGAAACACACAACCAAAAATTTACTGACCCCCAACGGATTTCGTTTTTATAAATATCTGAAAGCTAAAGAGAGAAGCTTGAGGAGGAAAAAGGAAAGGAAAAAGAGAGAGGGAGGGAGCGAGGGAGGAAGGGATGGAGGGAAGGAAGAAATAGATAGATGCAGGGGAGAGAGGTAGGGAAGGGGGGAAGGGGATAGAGGAGGGGGAGAGTGAGGGAGAAAGAAAGAAAGAAACTAACTTAGAGCTCTGTGGAGACCTACCTTGGATTGTGAGAGCAAAGGAATCTTGACACAGTATATTGGTTTTCTCTGTCATCACCACAAATCTGTATTTCAAGCTAGGAACCAGCATATTGTTTCCATTGAGTAGGATTAGCAAAATTTGTTTCCAGGAAAACTTTAAAACTAGCCCCAAGTTTTAAGTCTCCATCGGTTAGGTCATAAAGAGCAGCAATCAATTCCAAACTCTGATGGCTGCTCATGGTGTCATTTGCTGTTTCACATCTGTTTAACTCGGAAGTGACATTCCCAATTGAGTGTGTTTTCGGCAAGTTCCCCATGAAATTACTCGAGTTTTATGTATAGATCATTGTGTACATTTCATGAATTCATATAGAGCTAAAATAAATAGACACTTTCAAGCTTCACAGTTTCCAATCTGACATTTTTCCAAATATAGAAGAAAAAGAAATGAGAAGATAGGGGAGTGGGGTGTAGAAGAGAGAAATGATTGAACATCATCTTTGAAGAAAATATGGCCAAAAGTAGAAAGGATTATTTTTAAGCCGTAAAAGTTCTGGACAGATTCCCTTTACAGATCATTACAGCATAAA
The DNA here is from genome assembly GCF_000325575.1 of Pteropus alecto. Classification (NCBI taxonomy): domain Eukaryota; kingdom Metazoa; phylum Chordata; class Mammalia; order Chiroptera; family Pteropodidae; genus Pteropus; species Pteropus alecto. The sequence goes on along the minus strand of NW_006431919.1, from coordinate 7,601,934 downwards.
GTATTATTGTTCTTTTACAGAGACTGGCTCATTTCACTCTCTCTTCTAGATGGTTGGACTCTTATGTTCCAGAAGTCCCCAGTTTCACAGCTTCCTCGCCCAGCCACGGCGGATGCTATAATTCTTTGTTGCTTTCCTATACACGAAAGTAGGACTCTAAGCCTTTCACCAACACATGGGAGGCTTGTCTTCACTCACGAGTATTATCATTTCTGCCCAACAGTGAATTGATTCTTATTCCACTGGAGTCGAGCCTGGTGTGATGGGAAGTCCAGGTCAGAGGTAAAAGTAAATGTTTCTGGAGATGCAAGAGAAGGGAAGGGGAGTTTAATCTCAGTCCTCCTGATTTAGAGTCCTGGGGTAAATGCCGCTATAACAAGGCTCCAAGCCAACAACAGGATGACATAAGCTCTTCCATTTCTAACCCAGTTACCCACCAGAACCTAAAGCATCCTGAAGCTCATGATGTATAAATTTAATTTCTCTTTTATGGCCGGAGCAGTATTTTCCATGATTTATAAATCATTTGGTCGGTGATTTCTTTGAAATCTTTGCCTCATTTATGCTCTTGACCTCTTGACCTCCTGATACATTTATTTATGCCAGAGATCTCTCTGCAGTGGTGCAGTTTAATGTCATTTGCCAGAGACTGTGTGGCTGAGAGGCAAAGAAACAAAGACAAACATTTAAGGAGGTTTGTGATGCAAAAATGCGTTTAAAAAAAAAAAAGGATAAACAAAGGAAAATGTGAACACTTAAAACATTATTCGTGCACTATTGATTTATTGCAGGAACACTCTATTTATTGAATACTTTTATGGGTATCTGATTATATGGCAGTTGAGGGGGCAATGAGAGAATACTGATCCTCACAGCAAAAATATTTGCTGTAAATGTCATGACATGCCTTGTCTATAATGTGATTCTTTCCAGATGGTTATTTTTCAAGTTTCAGAAATGGAAAAATATGCCTAAAGACAAGTATACATAAAAATGATGCCTTTCTCCTTTGTCTCATTTTGATTTTCATTTATTAATACTCTGCTGTTTACCATGAAGCAATGTGCTAAAGAAATCTGGCCAGAATGACATCTGATTAATTGGGCAGGGCACTTCCTACATAGCTCTTTGCTGATAACCCAGCTGTCCAAGAACCATTTCATTATAAGAGATGCAGAGGCAGGCGACAGTCACAAAACCACTGGGAAGCCGGTCTGCTCTAACAGATTGGCACAATTTGTATCACTGGTGCTCAGAACCCACAGGGCTTTTGTAGCCCAGAGCCAAGGACAGGCTCTGCCTCTCGGGACAGCCTGTATTTTTCTATGCCATTTACTCGTTATTGAAACATTGTGAAGAAAATGGCTCCTCTTCGACACCCCCAATCTACTTACCTGATGCAGAATTAGTTACTCCGGTTTTATTTGTATAGTGAGACACACATGCACACACACACACACACACACACACACACACACACACATACACACATAACCAGATACTGTCTTTCAGACACATTCTAGAGATAAAATACAATATTCTTAGAATATGTTGTTAGCTGTGACAGCTAAAGTTAACAATGCACTAATGTTGAGCAACTGATTTTCAACGTTTCAGAAGACTTAAGTGTTTTAGCTCCGCTGGCTGCTCTGTTTTACTGAGAAAGTATGTCATTTGCACATACAAATTACATAAATTCGACTATTATATATGAGCTTGGAGGAAGAAAATAATGCGGGGGGAGTAGAAATTTAAACGGTGTGTGTGATTTTGCCCTCCACTCGCTCAAAAGACACACACGTCACAGTGAGTGTGAATCAGACGACCTGAGTCGGCAGTTGTCTCTGGTTTTGGTTCCCTCGTGCCTCTCCCACTGTGAGCCTCTTGCTGCAGTGAGCCTGATTCAAGGATAAAGCTGACTACATCATTTTTCACCATATATGCTGATGCTACACATGAGTGCTTTAAAATGGGGTTAATTGCAGCCCATGTCACAGCTAGGAATCTTATGTGAACAGGCAGAGTGAAAGGTACTAAGAAACATCAAGTAACAAATCAGAGAGAAAAAAGTCCAAAGGCAAAACAGAAGCACCAAATAGAAATCAAGTTCAAACAATCAGAAACACAAAGGTGAAAGTCAGTAGCAGAAAATGTAAGAGCCGGTTATTTCAGAGTAGTGACTATTTTCTTCTTTATTTCTTCATTTCATAACTTGTCTGCAATAACCATGGGTTAGTTTATGATGAGAAGAAAACAAACTATTAAGATAATAACCATGAAAATGAATTGGAAAGGAGAGAGGGAGGGAGGGGTAGGGGAGAGAAAGAAAAAGAGAGACAAAGAAAGAGAGAGAGAATAACACAGCCTGGATCTGGAGAGTATAAGAGTTTGGAAGTCACCAGAATAGGCACTGGAAGTTCAAGTTCATTTTTCTCCCACTTCTCAGTGTAGTTTTGGCTCAGAGCATGGGGTCTTGGAATCAGAGAGGCCTGACTCAGCTACCTTTAGTTTGTGATCTTGAACAAGTCACTGAACTTCTCTGAGAAACGGTGTGCTGCTAAACACTTAACAACCAGCTCCGAGTAGATAGATGGATGTGATTTGTAGCCTTTGCCAGTTTCCACAGGTGCAAATGCTCCCACTGTGGCCTATTTCAAGCTACCAACCTGTGGTCAAGCAGATCACAAAATTCCTAACCACTTAACAACTGGCTCTCCCAAGCCGGTATGCGACAGCCCAGCACAGCACTGCTCTGAGCCTTAGCTCCGGCTCTACAGAGTAGGGATGTTGACTGTACCTGAGTTGAATGACCAAAAGCATGGAAATTGCTCAGCGGAGTGCCAGGCTCAACAAGAGCGTTTAAATGTGCCGAATACCATAGATACAGGGATATGCTCATATACGCATAAGCTACTTTTGAAAAAAAAAAAATACAGGAGAAATGAAAGGTGGGAAAAGATAGAAAAGAGTTTTCACTGTTTACCTTTGGTATCTTTTAAGCGAGACCCATAAACATGATTTTAGTATTCTAAAAATAAATAAATAAATGTGATTAAAATTATTTTACAAGCCGCAGTAAGAATTAGGAATTTTAGCTCTTAAGGCTGGCTGCACTCAGCAACCAACATGCTCCCCTGCTAGGACCTGTGAAACTATACAAAGGGACTCGGTATAAATTAAAAGACAAGAAACTCCCACCTGGGACATGAAAAAAATTCAATTAGCAGGTTTATGTGGAAGAGATCACTACAGATGACACCCTCCAGCTTTACTCCGGACATCAGCTGACCGAATTGATGTCAGATGTTAACCCCTTGTTGTACGGAGACTGTGTTTGCCGACGGTAAAGTCACAACGATAGTGCCTCTATGCATTCTTGATTCTTGCAAAAACATTATAACTGTGGCAATTTAATAATAAAAATAATTCTCTAGAATTCTTCTTCCTTTTTTTCCTTTTTCTTTTCTTTTTTTCATTTGCCATCCCCTTCTTTTCTGTTGTTTACAAATGTATTTGCCTGCTCAGGTCCCCAAGCCTTATCAGCTGGACTGTTAGATCTTAGGGGCTCCCCTTTCAAGGTTCCCTCCCATTCTGCATCTAAAAGAATGGAGAGGGGCAGGGATTTGGGAAGGGGAAGTGCCAGGTACTGACTTTCACTGCAGCCTTTCTCTCCTGCAGCTCGAGGGACCCAAGTCTGGGCTCCAGATCACTGGCTTCAGAGGGAGAGCAGATGCGAGCTCATTCTTTAGTCTCGAGCCCCCGAGTGGAAAAGCCTTTCTCTTGATTCTGCACAGCAGCATTGAGACCGGGCTCCGACTTCTAATAAGAGTATATTTATAGGTCGAGAGGAACAGAAGGAAGCTGCAACAGAGAAAAACTTGCTTCTAGAGCTACATCAAAGCCCAGATGCTTCCTCTGGGAGCCCCTCATGAAGAAATCCCTGCCTGGCCTCAACCAAAAGCGTAGCCAAGCCCGTCTCCCTTCCCTAGGGTCGAGGTCGTACAGCCAAGTCTCCCAAAGAGAAAAGAAGTGTCTCCTGATTCTGGACCAGATTCCCGACTCTGTTCCCAGTGAATCCACTCTTAGCCAGGGTGGCCAACAGAGGCGATACCATTCTCTCCTGGAGCAAGCCTGACCCTCCTCCACGAGGACGTGGCCCTGGCATGAAGTTAGTATAAGAGAACAATAGCTCAGAACCAGAGCACTTCCCAAAGTCTGAACTACCAGGTCTCAAATAGATAACCAAAGATCCAGTCCATCCCCCACCCCCAAGCCCAGTCTGCTCCTCCCAGCATGAAACAAAGACCCTGTCTGCTTATCCTCCTGGAAACCACTTCCCCTGGGAGGCATCAACTCAGGTAATACCCCCATGGCACCCCAGACACAGGCAACCAGAGTTAGGACATAGCGCAGTCTCAGCCCACACGGATAAAAGGAACAGGGTAGCTCAGGCTCATACACAGGCAAGAAATGTACACGGCCATAACACAGAGCACTTGGCTTCTCAGTCAGAGGTGTGTCTGTGATTTCACAAACCTCCCAAATAACAGCTGGCAACGTGCTTTACACTCGGGTAACACAGAGACGATTCAGTGACTTTCCTAGACAAAGCAGTGCACTGCCTGACCCAGAAAGGTTCAGAAAGCCGACTTTCTTACGAGACAGAAAATCTTTGCAGCTCTTAAACAACGGTATATTTTTTTTTTCAGCTTCTACCCATAAATGTTTCAAAATCATCAGACATATTTTCAGTTAGGTCATCTTGTTACACTCATATAATTTTTACATGGCTATGATCTTACTGTAGATAAAACACTGTATGTGACCTTTCTTTACTTAATGTGATGCATACGTATTTTCATGTCTCATCTATGTTGTTTAGAATTAGAATGGTGATGTGAGTGCTGTAATACTAGCAATATCGAACCAGAAGAAAGTAGCCTCTCCAAGTGGAAACAGTGGGATTCGGTGCAATCCTAAGCAAGCTCTGTGAGTGTATCATCTATTTTGAGTCCTCTCCCTTCTGAAACCGCCGTATGAACGGGAATCTTTATCCCCAGCATCAGACACAATGCCTACAGCAAAGTCAGTACTCAATAAGTCTTCGTTGGATAAACAAGCAATTGATAAAGAGGTGAAGGAATGTGGTTCCCCTCTGCAAAGTCCACACTGACTTGTCTTCACTGCAGCATCTCGTGCCCAGGACCCAACTAAGTACCCCTGTCATTGATATAGCCCCATTCTGTGTCCTCTGAAATTTCAAGTTATTTCCTAATGAAAGCAAAATGTACAACCTCCTCATCTTAGGAAATACACTGGACCCCTAAGAAGGCCCTTAACTACATGAGCCAAGGCCTTTTGAAGAACCAGCAATTTACGTGGCCTGAGGAATTGTGGCTGGCAGCGTATTACAGGCAAAGTTGTTCAGGGACTATGTTTTGCATTTTCCATTCTCCACACTCTTGTTCAATATTCCCCTGGTTTCTCAGGTGCAAAGAAGGGCATGAAAAGCCTCGTTGGAAACCCCAAAAGACTGGGTCATAGAAACACAGACTTTGGAGGCCAAAGGACCCTGGTTCAATTTCTAGAGATAAGCCTCACTGTTCCCATCTGTAAAATAGGACTAAATAAGACATGTGCAAAATACAAGTACTGCTTGGCATGTTCTAAGAACCCAACACACGTCTGCTTCTATTTAATTTTATTTTGTAACAATAATGTAGGCCAAGTACAAATATAAAGTGATTGTTTCAGGTACTGGAGTAAAACAGTGAAGAAGCTATTTGGAGTGGGGTGGGGGAGTGGGCAGACACAGCCTTTGCCACAGTTCAAATCATACAATGTACATCAGGGAAATCAAATATCCTGCCTATTATGCCTATGACAGACATCACTAATCAAACCCAGATTTGGCCTCAGTCATCTTCCCAAAACTGACTCTGCCGATCAGTATTGTTACAAGAAAGGAAATCTATTTTTCATTCCATATGTAGGTGGTTCCCTCCCCTTGCCTGTGTTAATAGTAGCCCAAGGAAAAACATTCTTTAGAGACAATTGTGTAAAAAATGTTTAAAAGGAGGCATTAAACTAAACTACTCAGTTGCAAGCCGCCATTTACCTCAGGTTATAAAGTCCCTGAGACCTGATGAACTCACGCTTTCATCCTTTACACGGAGGAGGTCCTCAATGAAGGGCTGATGAGTTTCACGCTGTGTCAAACCCTGATGCTGGAGTATAAATTCAATCTTGTTCAAACTTAATTCCCTTTGTTTTCCTTTCTCTTCAGAGCTCTTCTAGACATTCTCTTTGATGGTCATTAGCTAACTTCCCAAACGAAGACCGGGTTTCAGGAATTGTATATGTCTTCAGCATTAGACAATGCCCCTTTGGAAAGCAACCTGAGATTTTATTAGACTATTCATTGTTCCAATATGGAAAGCAAGTGAAATGCTATGCCAATTTGTTCTTTAACAATAACAACAGCAAAATGCTCAATTTACAGAGGAATAAGTGTTTTAAGGGACTCTTTTCTAATTTATTGATATAACTCTTTTAAGGTCACAACTCAAGATCTTTTCCTCAGGTGGAAAAAGGGGCTATTTAGCTGAGCTTTGTTTTCCTTTTCAATTTTAGGTCAAATAAATACATTGTCCTAAGGCAAGGTGGCAAGGGACAAGATGATAAATGCAGTTTCCAGAATTCTCTTTGAGAACAGCCATCTTACCTCTGGATGCAGCATGCCAAGGCTGTTGGTACATCACAGCTGTGTTTATACAAGAAAAGTGAACTGCAGAATTATGCATCCAGCCAGTGAAACTGATCCAATCTGGATAATTGGGGCCTCTAACTTATCTTTCCTCACCAATATTTATTTTGGGGGAGCTTGAACACTCCTGAAAAATGCTATAATTATATTATCCCTATAAACACAGCTTAGGAGACCTGCTTCGCTCATGCCTTAAGACTAATCAGTGTTATTTCATACCAGCAGCGGGGATTATGAGAGTCTTGATTAATTAAATCTGGAGTGGGAATTCTTAATTTCATGTGAACAAGTAAATCAAATTCAAACCAATAGTTCACAGAAGAAATTCCAGAGTGAATGAGACCAGAGTTCAAATCCCGTGGGACTGTGGACAATTTATCCTGTTACTCTAATCCTCAGTTCCTCATACATAGGATACAGATGTTAGAGCCCTACCTGTAGGATGGTTGTGAAAATTAAATGAGGTGATGTATTAATCATTTAGTGCCTAACTCAATAAATAATAGGAAAAATCGTTGTTATTGCTATTTACTTTCTTCTCACCTCTGTTTCTTTCACTAGGTAGGAAGATACACATGCAAAGTTCAAACTAGTTTCAGATCCCCACAGTAACAGGGAAGTTCCATCCTTCTTCCTCAAATATCTGCACATTCCTAAGCAGCAGGTAACAGACACCTGGGCAGAGTTCAGGTTTTGGGACAGTATGGTTCCTTATTTGCAGTTTTGGGTATTCTCTTCTTGCAGCAAAAGAAAAAAATTAAAATGCATAAATATTTCCAGACAACGCTTCAGTATATCTGCTGCATCACTCATAAGTGAACTATGGAACACGCATTCTGAATATAAAACTGGGGGGAACTATGCTGGCTTTGATGAATGCAATACCTGTGCTTTAGCAACTCCATAAAACAGCCCAACAAATTATGCTCCCTTCTCCCCTTCTGTGCCGTGCACAGCCCCAGGAGGATTGCATTGTCATCAGTTGCAAATCCCCAGAGTGGCTGGCTGGAAAGCAAGGGGAATGGCATAGCAAGGAATAGCAAGAATATTGATTGGAGGACCACCTTTCTAATTAAGGAAACACTAGGTTTGTGATTCTGAGGAGCTAACTGCACCGATTTCCCAAATCAACCCAAAGGACTTGCTTTTCCATCTGATATCCCCTAAGGTTCTACCAGAGGTCTTGCATTCAGTGTAAGAGAAACAGGTCTGCAGCTGCACAGGTCATTTTCCATTTTGATTTCTGAGGGCAGATGATATATACTGAGATCCAGTGTTTCAGATTGCTGTTCCCAAGGCCTAGGCAGGACAAGCTTGGGTAAGGGGGCAGTACCACGTTCTACCTAAGATGGGTGTTTCCTTTGTCGACGTGTCCCACTACACTTCGGAAGACCAACACCTTCTAACCTGAAAGAAAAACGGGGTGATTACAATCTAAGACACTACACCAGCAATGTGGCAGAGGGGCTCACAGCTCAGTCTCTGGAATCCACGAGGGCACGTTGCAGCACCAGCTGTTCTACTTAATAGCAAGTTTCTTACACTCTCTGCTTTCCACTGTACTCATATCCTAAGTAAGGATTATAACAGTACCTATTCAGCATTGGGTTCCTGAGAACTGAATGATATAATTCATGTAAAATGCACATACTGTCACCTAGTAAATACTAAGTACTCAAAATATGTTAGCTGATAACTAATTCATCATTGACTGCATTGGGCAAGAGGATAAAAATTCTCTACTGAGATCAATCATGACTCAGTCTAGTAAACCGGAGAATTAAATTGTTGGAGAGTGTTAGAAATGAGGTTTATTTGGCCTGCAATTATATAATATTATGGCCCAGGAGTCTTAAAATACCCAAATCCTACCCCAAACTACAGGCATCCTCCCAAGTGAGAGCTCGGGGGACATATATGCTCAAGGAATAATGGCAGATGGAAATAAAAGTAATACTATTAGCAGAGACTTTGGCTCCAACCCTCAGTGCCGGGAACTCTAGTGGGCTGGACTGGACCATATGGAACACTGCTTTTGCCTAGTTAGACAATCAATCTATCACACCTGCCTGCACCAAAATGAATAAACTCAGACATCCACAGACTGCAAAAGAGAGCATGTTTGCTTGCAATGCCTGGCATCAAGCTGGCCTGAGCTGCGGTCAGTGCAGTACCCACAAACCTAACTGCCACATGAAAGAAGAAAGAGCAGAGAGATCCCTGAGTTTGCCCCTGAAGCTGAATGGGAGGAAGGATTAGAAAAGAAGAAAGGCAAGAGGGAGAGACAAAGAGACAGAGAAACAGATACAGACCCTAAGCATCTGAGAGCAGCCTTATGACTCCGGTGAAGAGAATTACCCAGAAAGCCAGAGAGAGAAAATGTCCACTGGCATGTAATCTATGTACATCACTGTGTAAATAGTGACTCTACTCTACATAAACACTCTTAGCCTAATCGTTGTGCTTGATTTTCACCAACCTCACTGGAGAAAAGAGGAAAACAATAGGCCCGAATATATTCAACAGAGTCAGGAAGATTTAGTGGAGTCCACTGGAGGAGAAGCCAAAAACTCAGTGTGCTTCCACTTCTTTTGATAATCATTTACTAATTACTATAACTCAATATCTTCAAGTCAAGGTCATTTCTGCCACATCCTACAGAGAAGAATGATGATTTTAGAATATCTATGCTATTCTATCAAACCACATACACTAGATCGGGCCAGTGTTGGCACTATTGACATTTTGTGCTAGATAATTCCTGGTTGTGTAGCATGGTCCTGTCCATGGTAGAATGTTTAGCAACATCTCTGGTCCCTACACTACATGTCAGTCGCCCCTCCCCACTAAGTTGTGACAACCAAAAATGTCTCCAGACATTATCAAATGTTTCCTCAGGGGCAAAATCGCCCCCTGGTTGAGAAACGCTGCTCTAGATTATGCTGTTATAATAAACAGTCACCAAATCATAACCAGTGACCTTCATTTCTTGCCCATATGACATGTCCATTTTAGGGAGGCTGGGGCCTCTGCTCCAGTATCAGGCTAATGAAGAAGCCACCATCTGGAGCACTGCTGTCTAGCACAGAAGAAGGAAAGACAGAGTTTTGTAAATTGTGCAGTAGTAACCAAAACTTCCACCCAGAAATGATGCATGTCCCTTCCATTTACCTTTTATCAGCCAAAGCAAACGATATAGCCACGCATAGCTCCAAGGGCCAGGAAAACACTATCCCATTTGCCCAGAAGTAGAAATATTTGGTGAACAGTCCTAGTGACAATCACAGCTAGGACTTTAAAAAGTTTAAAGCTTCCTCCTACATTCATTTCTTTATTATCTTTTCCAGTTCCTTGTTTTTATTTTCTTTATGCTTATTCCGTTACTGTTTTTCTAACTTAAATGGGATGTTTGCTTACTAATTTTTTGCCTTTCTTCTTTGCTATTTTAAGCAAATATAACTTTGAATTGGCCTCTAACACAATCTTTCTTATTTCCTACAAATTTTAATATGTAATGTCTTTGTTATTGTTCAGGTCCAAGAATTTTCTAATTAATTCCCAGTATTACTTACCTTTTGACACAGGAGTTATTTAGAATTATGCTCTTTTAACTTTCTATATATAAGATATTTGGGGGAATGGATTCATTTTGTTATCTCTTACTATGGTAAGAGACTGGGGTTTATGTAAATCAATATCCATATGATGCTAATTTCTTTTACATTTGTTGGGACTTGCTTTGTGGCCTAGATAAGAGTCAATTTTCATAAATGTTGTATGTATCCTTAAAAATGAATATCTTCTCATTGTTATGTGATAGTACCACATTTGTGATACTTAGATCAACATTTTAAAATGTTATTCAAACTTTCTCTATTTTTACTGATATTTTACCAGCTTGATCTGTCAGTTTTTGAGAGTTGTGATAAAGTTCTCTTTATAATATTTATTTGTCAGTTTCTCTTTGCAATTCTTTCAATTTTTACTTTATATAATTTGAAGCTATATTATTAGTCGTACACAAATTTAAGAATATTATCTTTTTTGATGAGTTGAAACATTTTCATCTAAATGGTAACTCTATCTTCAGTAATGTTTTTGCCTTAAACTCTGTTTTGTCAGATATTAACATAGCTACACAATCTTTTGGTTGCGTGGTATAGCTTTTCTTTTTATCCTTTTATTTTAAACCTTTCTATGTCCTCATAATTTTAAGCTGATAGCTTTTAAACAACATATAGCTGAGTTTTACTTTGTTTCTGGTGCTGTTTTCTTTAATCAAGCCCTAACACATTTGTCTTTTAACTAGACTATTTATCTTGTTTTATATTCCAACTATCACAATTATATTTGGATTTATCTCTACCATTGTAGTTTGCACTTTCTACTTGTCTTATTTGTATATGTGTGGATTTCCTTTTCTCTCCTTTCTTGCTTTCTTTTGAATTGCTTGTATTATCTCATTCTACTTTTTTTTTTTTTCTCAAATTATTTTCCTTGCTTCTGAAGTACATCCTTTCCGGAGTGATTTTGTTAGAAATTGTTGGTAACTTGAACGCTTTCAGTTTTTGCTTATCCGCAAGTTTTTTTTTTCAACCATTTTTGAAATATAGTTTAATTAAATATATAATTTTAGGTTGACAGATTTCTCCTTTTAATCTTTGAAGATATCATTCTGGACTCCATTATTGCTATTGAAAGTCAGTCCTCATTTAATTATCTCTCATTTGTAGAAATTTTAATTAAATGCATAACCTTTTTTCTGTTTGCTTTTAAGTTTAAGACTTTTTTCTTTCGATAGTATGAGGTTTTGCTATTATGTGTTCGGTTACAGATTTAGTTTTATTTATCCTGTTCGTGCTTTCTTAATCTGAGAATTCGTGTCTTTCATTAACTCTAGAAAACTCTATCAGTCATTATCTCCTCAAATGCTACCTCCTCTCTTATTCACTTCTTCTGGAACTCTGTTTAGACACATTTTGGACTCTTTATCTTCTATTTCTCTTAACATTTTCCATTTCTTTGTTTTTCCCTGTTGCATTCTGTGTAATTTCTTCAGGTTCATTTTCCAACTCACGATTTTCCTCTTTAAGAGCATCTAACCAGCAATTTGATTCAACTGTTAAGTTTTTGATTCCAATAATCCTTTTACTTTGTTTTATTTTCTTTATTTTCCAAATCTGCCCAAGAGTTTTATAGCCTCTAATTTATTTTCTCTATGAATAATTCTCTCTATGCAAGATTGGCATAAAAAGCAGCTATATGTAAAACATCTCATAAAAACATCAGCAATCATGTCATGATGCTCTTGATATATACAACTGCAAGGCAAAGTCTTTTCTGAGTTCAAATTTAGGAAATAAAAGAGATGGTCTCTTATAATGCTTTATTTCATTGAATAATAAAAGGTATGCAGACACATTCTTCTTTTGGCCTAACTGCTTGAAAGCTTGGAGCCTATATTTAGGTCCAAGTGCAATAGCTTTCCTTAGCCTAAGAAAAGGCCGATTCACTGATTCTATTTTTTTTTTTTTTTGGATTCAATCATTCCTCTTTCTATCTTCCCTTAAAAAACTAAACTAAACTAAACTAAACTTGTATCCATGCATTCACTTCTATTTCATCTGTATTTTCAGATCCTTGGGGAATATGTGAAGCATAAATAATCATAATGACAAATGTCCCTAAACCTCAGTTATACCATCTGTCAAAGAAAAGGTTGCACTACATGATTATTTATGTCTTTAAAATTTGTAATAGTTAAAACTTCTAGTAAAACACAGTTGAAAACTAATGCTAAGCCCTAAAAATGAAGCCTTTCAACCCAGAGAGTAAACCAAACTGTTAAAGCATCTCAAGATACCAGTATCTTAAATTTATTTTGGATGAGTTATTAAAATAACCCAGATTCAAGCATTCTTCAGCTCCCATCAAGAGATGGAGTCTTTCTCTCCACTCCTTGAATCTGAGCTGGCTTTGTGCTTTGCATTCAGCAGTAGAATGTAGCAGAAGTGACATATCAGTTCTAAGTGTAGGCCTTAAGAAGATTTGCCACTTCTATTCTCATCTTGATAATGATAATAATCTGTCATGCAAAAAAGCCTAAGCTAGCCTTATTGGGGATGAGAGACCACATAGAGGCCCATTCAATAGCCAATACCAACCCCCAGATATGTAAATGAGGCCACTGTGAATCGTCTAGCCCTTCATGAACCACCAGCTGATGTATCACCACAAGAATGAGCCTACTTAAGACCAGCAGAAGAATCTAGTCCAAACTGCTGAACTACGGAATCATGAGCTAAGAACTAATTACTGTTTTAAAGCACTGAGTTTTGGGGTGGTTCGTTACATAGCAATGGCTAACCGATACAGTTATTCTAATCACTATTATTTCATCTGATGCATAACTCTGTGAGATAAGCAGGATGGATGGTATCTTCCATTTATTAAATTAAAAAATAGGGCATATTACTTCTGTCATAGTGAATCCTCAAATAGGATGTGTAGAAAATGAGTCAAATGATGTGGAAACATTATAACTTGTATTTATCTTTATTTTTGTTTTTATAAAGAGGAAACAAGTGGATATTTACTAATATTAATATACAGCAAAAGAGTAACATGTATAATATAATAATTGTGCATACATTAGAGATGCATGCTCAAAATGTTTTGATAGTGGTGTGACGTTAAAAAGTTTATAAACAATTACTTTAAGCAAAATGGTAGAAGAGAATAGTTTAGAATATAGGTCTGTGGAAATTACTATCCCTACCTGGATGATAGGGCCTCCAAACCCAAAGAATAGGAAGAACTGAGCAGAATTTTTAAATGAATAGATTTACTACAGCAAATGAAAGAAGTTCCAAAGACTAATGGCCTTCCTTTGAGGAATTAGGAGTGATAGTTAAAAATTCAAATTATATAGTTTGCTAAAGTATAAATAAAATATCTTGATGTGAGATGAATGCATTTTTTAAAAAGCAGAATAGATTAATTTAAATTACACCCTGGTGGACATTTCATAATTAGCTTTATATATGAGTGCATCTGGAAAACATCATTCTTCTCAATAGGAAAATTATGCAATATGTATTGTATTGTGGGAGAATCACATGAAATTATTTTGCTTCTCCCATCAGCATGAAGGTCCCAACTTGCTTTAAGAATAATTGGGAAATTATCCTACCATATATGTTATATGGAATAAAAAAATATCATGAGTTCCAAAATTCCATATACAGCCAATAGGAATAAAAATTACTTTTTTGGGAATTCATTGATAAAAAGAACTTCAACCGGGTATGCGCAACAATGCTGACAATGGAAAGACATTGAAATTTAGTTTTGTGATCTGCTAGCCATTCATTTTTACATGGCTGTGTTTGTTATCAGGATAAATTATAAGGTTTGAGTGAGTTAATACATATGAAACTTTTAGAACAGTGTCTGGTACATAGAAAGTGCCCAATAAAGGTTACAAATTATAAGGACAATAATGGAAATAAAGATGTCATCCCTGGGAAACTTGGGTTGGCCCATCGATTTTGTCTTCACATACACCCCCGTAGTTTCCAGTGCCTCAGCCTGGGTGCCTCAGAACTGACCATCATCCAAGCCTATCTTTCCAGAATCCCTGATTTTACAGATGAGGAAACAAGCTCAGAGGAGTTGAATGACTTGTTCATGAACATTCATATTAGAGTCTAAAGGTCTCCTGAGCCCTTTCTCCTTCCATATATTAGGCTGCCTTTAACAATCATTCTAGGGCAACTGCAATTCACTGTCAGAGCCGACGCGATTCCCAGGAGGGACCTCCCAGACACTTTGGGGTCCTCTCCCTTATCCCAGGTTCCAGGCTGAACTGCCCAGTTTATAACCAATGGGCCACAAGCCCGCAACCCACACATGACATGACTCCTGATGGAGCCCTCTCTTGCTCACACACACATAAATACACCAAAACAACTTCACAAAACACCCCTTTAAAGCTTCACATTTGCAACACCTTCACCTTCAATAAGTGTGACGTATACACCATCGTTCATACACACTGTGAAGAGCAGGCGAGATAAACTGCCTTTCAGAACTATGCTCAGCTGGGGCTTTCCTTAAGTACAGTGCTTTCAGTTATGGGTGGCTCTTCTCAACAGGACATCTGGCAATCTCGAGAGCATTTTTAATTGTCACAAATGAGGAGGAAGAGGTCTGCTATTGACTTCTAGTGAGTAGAGGCTGGGTACCCTACAGTGTGCAGCCCCCCACCCCCACCACAGAAAATTACCCAACCCCAAATCTCAGTATTGTCGTGGTTAAGAAATCCTGCTTTAGTTCTTGAGGAAGAACTAAAATCAAGCTGCCTCCTGTAATACCACAG
>NW_006431919.1:7561564-7586769 GCF_000325575.1 Pteropus alecto | reverse complement strand
GCGCTGACCTTTGGCAAGTTGCCTTAACACTCACAGCCTCTTTCTGATTTGTCAGTGAGGTGGGAGAATAACAGTGCTTACCGTACAGAACAGTTACGAGGACTGAGCGAGAAGGTCTCCGTTAAACCCCCAATATGGTGCCTTGTCTTACAATAAACAGTTGACTCATTCATTCAGTAAATATTGAGCACAAGATGCTGTGGACACAGGGGTGTGTGAAAACACTTACTGTCCCTGTTCTCGTGGAACTACAGTCTAGAAAGGGAGACAGACATCAAAGAGGCACACAGAATATAAATATCAGCTGT
The DNA here is from genome assembly GCF_000325575.1 of Pteropus alecto. Lineage (NCBI taxonomy): Eukaryota > Metazoa > Chordata > Mammalia > Chiroptera > Pteropodidae > Pteropus > Pteropus alecto. Next base: position 7,586,461 of record NW_006431919.1, on the reverse strand, counting down.
AATTATTATTATTATTAATAGAAAATGTCTTCCTTTTGTGGACTTCCCCATGCTTCTACTCCTAAGCCTTTTCTGTGATTTTTCTGATACAATCCAAGAAGGGCTAATACCAAAGGTGAGTGGGTTAAAAGTCTTCCTTGCCTACACTGGATGGAAGAGCAGGAAAGCTCTTTGCTCATCTGTCAGCTCTTCAACCTCCAAGAGAAGCTGCCCCCAACTTCTAATTGCCTGCTCCAAACCCCACAGTGTCTGAGAGAGGGCACGTGATCCACAGGCAGCCCTGCCACCTTGCTGTGTTGCTATAGTAAGGATGCCCTTTATTGATCAGACTAGCCTGGAGTCATGTAACTCCCCAGCCCGCTGCTGGGCTCCCCAAGGGGCAGTTGGCAGGTAGCGGTGTCTCTCCGGACCAAGGCTGATCCCCGGCTCTGCCCTCTCCCTCCCTGGAGACATGAAGGCTGCCCACGAAAGCACCTAATGCTTCTTTGTAGTGTCTTGTCATTCACACACTAATTTGAAGTCACAGATCAAAACAGAATGGAGACACCAGGGAAAAGAGATCTGAAGATCCCCACTTTCCCTAAAGCTACGCTGCAGTCCCACCTCAGCAACCAGCAAACCCAACATTTTCCCCAGAGAATCTCTCCTACCCTTTAATTTCACCACTTTCTAGAGTCTTTCTGTCTTGCCAACGTTCTTATTGTAAGAAGTCTAACACTGCATCATAGAAGTGCGATATGCCTGCTACCAATTAGAAAACCAATGCCCTGAGAGATTAATGAACTTGCTCAAAGGTCATATGGCTGGTTAATAACTGCACAATCCGAGAGAGACCCAGTTTTTCTAGTGCCCTCAGAGAATGAGGCAGCCGGAAGGCATTTCCACATGGACTTTTTTTTTTTTCCTTTTAGCTTTTTAAAAGCCAAGTTTAATAGTTTCTTTATATAAATATTTGCTTAGAAATATAGGTAAGGGTCATTATTTCTAAAAATAATGCACTAAAATGTTCTTGCTTCCTCAAGAACTCCAAATGTCATTGAACAGTCACATTTATCTACTGGACACCCACCTCCACCCCCACTATCACCATTCACATGTTGGTGATCTACGAGATCAGTTGGGGACCTGTTGAAGAAGTTCAGGTAGAGAGGTTACATAACTGCATGAAAATCATACAGCAACTCAGCAGCACAGCCAGAATTTAGGTTCTTAGTTAATGGAAAATCCTTTAAGCCAAAAAAGGAAAATACACAGGTAAGATTCCGGAGTGGTCTATCCCATATCGATGGCAGACATCACTAATCCATTATAGTATTCTTTTCTTTCAAGTCTAGATTCAGTCTCAGAATCCTTAACACCACGGTTTAAACAACTGTCACCCACCCACAAGTTCAACATAATATGTAGTGATTTGGGAAGACCTCTTTGACTAAGATCCATTTTGGATGAGACTTAAAGATAAAATGAAAGCAGATAAGGGAAGAGTCAGAGGAAGAGCATTCTAGGTAGGGGAACAGGACATGAAAAAGTGACAGATATGAAATGATATTGACATATTCAAGGAACTGGAAAAAGATAATTGTGGTTGCAATGAGGGAGGAGATGAAATGGGGCTAGGTGAGAATTCAGGAGATTGTCCCTAATCATTCCATGACTTCCTAACTAACACCTTACTGTGAATTAATTTATTGCATGGATAGATAGAAGATAAGATAAAGCAGACAAAAGGACTTATCATGGTGATCGCTTCTTTAGGTACATAACTGCTTAGTAACTACAATGCACACCCTAAACTAACACAATATTATATGTTAGCTATATTGTAATAAAAATATATTTTTAAAACAGTACAAGAAATTTCCCCAAGGAGCACAGTTAGAGTACAGGATCTGGAAATCAAAAAGGCAGAAGCACTGGGCATGTGACCGGAAAGAAAGGTTCACTGTCAGCTAGGTCAGAGCACTGACGATCAACTGTATCAGTGAGGATTCGATCAGAGAAACTGGACCCTAGGAGGGATGTGTATGCGTATACTTATGTGCATGTGCATATCATAGGATTTGTTACAGAGATTTGACTGTACGCAATTGTGGGAGCTGGTTAAGCAGTCTCCATAAGGCTGTAATCTTCACATCTCATGCTGAATCTTGGAGCCTGCAGGGCAGGGGATGGGAAAGGGAAGATTGGTGTAAAGTGAGGGAGAGCGAGGACAAGCTGGGAGCCACCACGTGAGAGGGAGCCCATGAGGATGTCACATTTTATTGCTGCTTCTGACCTGAATGGTGTGGATTTCTTACAGAAGCCAGGGCCTTTCATCATAAAGATAAACACACACATCACCCAAAAGTCAGAAAAGTTGAAGGAGGGTCCTCAAGAAAGAGGAACAGCTTCAGACCTGCCTGGCTGCTGCTGTATAGCAAGGAGGTAAGCCTTCAGACAGGGTACAGGAGTGTGAGCCACGAAATGGCTACTGCTCCTTCTCCAACCTCAAAATCGCACACAGAGGGAATCTCTCTGTGGCCCAGTCTAACTGGAGACATACCAGAAAAAAGTCCTAGGATACCAATTTCAACCTAGCCAAGTTTTCATATTACAAAACCATGCATCAGCTGAAGAATGGATTAGTAACGCCAGTTCCTGCCTGCTCACCAGCATCCCTTACACTCTGCCCTCCTCTACAACCCCACATAGGTGTGATCATCTCCGGATACAGATAATGGGCCTAGGAAAGACACCTGACCCGAGGAAAACCAATCCACAGCCTCATTGACCCATCGGTTACATGTACATGTATGCTCTCTCTCTCTCTCTTCCTGAACCAAGAAACACAGAGACTCAATGAGTTAGATGTCTGCGCGGCCTCATAGAGGTTGGGTAGGGTGGAGGCTGAGTAGAGGCTGAGGGAGGCTGTGTACAGCAGAGAAAGCTGGAGCCATAATGAGAGAGTCTGTGACTCTGAGAAACAGGAAAGCCCCTCAGTTCCTGGCCTTCAGGAGACCCGGCTGTACTCTGCTCCCTGCATAAACATGTGGTGGCCAATTGCAATAAAAACTCCACTTTCCCCTTTACTTTTGCCAGTTGGGCTACATTTCTGATTTTTGCAGCCAATCTGTCCCTAAGTCAGATAGCAGAAGCTGAAGATGATCTGTACCCGCTTCCCAATTCTCCCTAGTTACCTCAGTGAGCCAGATGGCGCAAGTTAGAGGTGCTTCGATTTGCACTCACAAGGACATGCCGCGAAGTCACAGTGACTTGGAGGAAAAGGCAAAAGGGGCGAGTGAGAGCCAAAAGAGCCCTGGAAACACCTCCCTCAGGTGCTGAGTGCTGGGCACAGCACCTCACGTCAGCACAGGCCTCCTAAGGCAGTGGGGGCGGGGCGGGGGAGTAGGGGGAGCGATTTCAACTCGCTGCTACTCCTAAAATGCGCACTTGAGAGATGGCGCTCTTCCCAGAGCTGTCAATCTTCCGGCATTCACGATCCTGAAAATCGATTTAATAGAACATTTTAAAGTAAGTTTTTCAAACTTTATGCCAAAAAGAAAAACAAAGAAGAAAGAGCAAAGTGCTAATTGCACTTTAGAGCCTCAGGTGCTTTTCAGTCCAAGATCTCAAAGTATTTGATGAACTCTCATTTCACGCAACCTTGCTTCACCCCTTAATGGGAACAAGTCAGTATTGTTGAGTTCATTTTACAATATGGAGAAACTGAGGCCCTTTCAAGAAAGATGAGAATGTCACTGCTTCCAATTCTGCACTTCAAGAGGAATTAAGGAAAAGTGTGGCTCATTCAGATCACAGGCCTTACACACGCCTCAGACTGAGATGACATGTTGGGCAAATTTTAGTTATGAATTCCCTATTTAAGGTGTCAGTTTCAATGGGCAGTATGCCTTCTCCACAGGATCAGAAACACACGGGCAGCTGACAGCTCACATCCTTAGAATTCTACAAACAGAAATGGAAAGAAAGTACATTTATCTAACCTTCATTTTTCTAAAAACCACTAAAGAATTCTGACTGTGTGGTTTGAATTTGTGTCCCTACACCTGGACCTATTGCTGGGGTCACAGACATGGATATGGTAATTGGCCAGGCCTGGGTCACATGGGTCACCCCTGTGGCCAATGGGAGCAGAGAATACTACCCCCAAAAAAGAGGATTAGCCAAGATATAACCAGCAGGGGAATTGCATTTCTTCAAGAAATCTACCTCAGCAAAAAGAAATAGCCAAACACACACATCTCATCCTCTGTCTTAAGTATTCTAACATAAAGATGACTCGCAGCTAGATCTCTGTACACATACACACCTGATATCTTAGGGTAAATTCTCAGAAGTGACACACCTATTTTTGTGGTAAAAATGTGGTACTCACATTCTTTGAAGGCTTTGGTCCTCTTTGCTGACCTGCTTTTCAAAATGAGGATACAAATTTACATTCCCATCAGTATGTGAATACATTATCATTATTCTTTTTATCTGCTTCCTAAGGAAAGGGCGAACATGCAATAAAAGGCCCATAGGAACAGGTGCAACAGAAAAGAGAAGAAGGAAAAAACCCATATAAATCACCACTTAGACAATCAGGATCTGAACAATTGAGAAATGTTTGTACTAATGAGGTGTTCATGAAATCAGGCAAAATGACAAATTATGCTGGATCCTATCTATGAGCATGGGCTGTGACCTTCCTGAATCAGGCAGCAGTGTGAGCAAGAAGGTTTCCTCACATCAAGCAGCTGAGCACTGAGAGGTAGCTGGCCATGCATAGCTTACTTCCCCAGCCTCTGCCAATGACGGATGAACCCCTGGCAGCATGCTGATGGGATTACATTTCTCAAGGATCGCGGCCCCTGGAAGCCAGGGCAGCATACCTGTCAGAGGCAGACTCTGCCCCATAATTGCCCTAATGCACTGTGGACTAATTGCCATTGCTGAAAATAATCTCCGAAGATTACAGCAGGCGTCATAAATAACAAGGGGCTCTGAGACTGCACATTATGACAAGGTCTCAATCGCTCTTATCTTTTGCTAGAGTGGAGCTTGTGCATTTGTGTTACTAATGAATCTTTTTCATTTGTGCATGTGATGTTTCCATTTGACAATGACATGAACATAAAGTGGAGGTTAATTTACTCCATTGTGAGAGGTTCATTATTTAACCTGACGTTGAGGACAAAACAATGTAGCTTAATAGATGACAAATAGAAATTAGTTGTGATGAATTTTGCCACTTAATTCTAGCAGGCTCAGTGAATGTTTGCCATAAACATGTTAAGAGAGCCAGGGTACCCTCTCTGTGGGCGGGATTTGCTCACTCTGCTATTTCCAGGGTATCAACCAAGGCTTGGGAAACTTCCATTGGGAAGTTCCATTGTAAATAAGCAATTTCCAGTTACATAAAAGATTTTGGAGACTCATGGAGATACATTGTCACTGGGTCAAATTTTATTGGATTCCTTTCCTTTAATACCAGATTGGCTTACAAAGCTAGACACGAGAAGCCATCTTGAATTTTGATAGCTGTTAGTATTGGCATCTAGAACCCTATACTTGTGCCTTTTTGTCCTTCCACATGTAGGTAACTGAGCGATAACAGAAATGACCTATAATTTTAGAATCAAAAAGAGCATGTGTTTGAATTCCAGGCAAGCCAGTTCCTAAGCAGGTACTTTTGGGTCAGTCATTTAAATTCTCCTAGGCTCGGTTTCCTAACCTGTAGACACGATGGTAGTATTCACCTCATACTCCAGATCAGATGGGATTCTGAGAAGGGAGAGATACATATAATTGGAATTTTAATGGAGTCAGTGTCCTTAAACAATGGTTAGGAATTGTTATCGATTCTAATTTTTTCCCTCCATCAAGACACACTGTCTGTAAGAAAACCAAGAAGTGTCATTCACACCTTCACACAATCAGCGTGCTCCCTGCTCCAAAGGTACCTGCATTTGCACATGCCTTTTCACTTTAGAGAGAGACACTGTTTCTAGGTTAAGGAATTTTCGATCCAACTGATTATGTAATAATAGAAAGAAAGGTGGAGACCAATTTAGGCAAAAAAAGAAAAGAAAAGAAAAGAAAAAAAGACAGCCTGTGCAAAGGCTCTGTGTTAGTATGGAGTGTGGGAAATACAAGAAAGCCAGGATGTTTACAGAGTAGAAATCCAGAAGGTCACGGTGAAGAGTTTTGTCTTCATCCAAAGAGCAATGACTGGAAGGCCAAGTGCCCTAACCAGAGTCATAATATGTTTAGGTTTCCTTTCAAAGAGATAACTCTGGAAGTAGTGTGGAAAACAGATTTGGAGGCCGGCAAGAGTAGAGACAGCCAGATCAGGCTAGAAGCTGCGGCAGTGGCCCAGATCAAGATGGCAGTAGCTTTAGATGACCTAGTGGTAAATAAAGAAAAGTAGAAAGGTTTGATAAATATATAGAAGGTAAAATTATCTGGACAAAAATTATCTTGGCAATGGGTTAGATATGGGAATAAGGAAGAAGCGGGTATCAATGATGGCTTGCACGAATCATTGGGTTCAGCATTCTTGTTTAGAAATGAAAAAATAAGACTCAAGGAGAATAAATTAATTTTTCCAAAATTGACATAAATGTATAACATATAACCTATGTTTATGTGTATGTGGCTGTATATACGTGTGACATGTAGGCATGAGAGAGAAAGAGAGAGAAGGTATTTGTGTGTATACTACGTGTTCATGCACACATACCCAGGATATATTATTTAGACAAACTAAAAATTTGAGCATTGTTTATCTCTAAATAAAAGTTAGAAACCCTGTGCCTGTCTCCTGCCTCTATTAACTGTATCCCTGTGACACATTACTCATGCTCTGTGCTTATTTTTCTAAACTGCGGAATGTGTATGAAACCCTCTATCTATTTTCTTTTATCTATCCAGTGTGTGGCCACCTCGTTTTTATTGTTATTCTGGCTCCTATTCAACTTATTAGCTTGTGGCCTATGTAAGCATATTTTAATAATTTTGAAGGAATCTTTCCATCATTGAAGCTTGTGTAAAGAAGGCCTAAAATAATCAGTATTTCAGATTTTTACTGCTCTCTACCTCCCTCCCCCACTACACACACACACACACACACACACACACACACACACACACACACACACACACTCATATATGTTTTGCTATTTTAAAGAAAGAGATTTAACAGCCATAAGGCACTTTTAAAAATAACATTCACATCTGGGCTGACCACCTGTATGCCAAAATTTAGCTTGATGTTAATTAAAACAGGCATGTTATAAACCTCAGGAAATGGCAGCTGACCCCTAACTATGAATGTAATGCTATAATAATATGTAGTAAAAATAAGACATTTTGAGGCTGTTGCCCAAACCACTCATGCATTAAAATTCTCACCACTGTATACCCTTGCGCGAGGACGGGTAAATCAACTGCAGAAGTGGTCCAACGAAAAAATAATAATGATAACAATTCATGGGGTAAGAGCCATTCGTTCATTCAACAGATGGCTTTAAATGCCTGTCCTGGACAGATATCGGCCTTCTGCCTCGTGAGAAAGATTCTGCATGGAGTTTGGAAGATTGGTTAGCTCCATCCTGCCAAATATGATAATATCAATGCAGGTGACTTCTTTTTTTTGAACATTTTACTATGTGTCTGGCACAGTGCTAAGCACTTCACATAGATAATTTCATTTAATCCTAACAACCCTACAAGGTAGGTGCTATGATTATTCCCATTTTATAGATGAAGGGGAAAAGGCTGAAAAGATCTAGGTACCCTCTCTGGGAGGCACAGTGGCAGACCTGGGATCGGAATGTGGGCCATCTGACCCCTTGGCCCAGGTGTCTCATGGCTCCACAGACACGGAATCCTGCCCTCACTCCCACTTGGAACCTGTTCCATCTGCAGACCCACCACCCCATTCTTTGCAGATTCCAACCACAAGCGACCTCCTTCGTTTCCTACTACCTCCATTCCTGCGCTTTGCCTTGTCACATTACTCCCATCTGACCCCAGAGCCTCTCACGTTTCCTTTCTACTTTCTCATCAGCTCCACTCCTTTGAAACCACGTCTTTTAATCGCCTCTGACACCCTGACAATGCAACTTTTGCTCTGCTTCTCATCTGATCTAGCTATTTGCCAATGCCTCTGGATTCTGAAATTGTCCTCTTTCTCCTTTCATCTTAAATTTTTGCTTCATAAAGCAGGGGATTGGAAATCTGCATTTTAGGGCATGTACATACAGAGTGTAACTCGATAGAGTAACATGTATTTATTTTGCAACTTGATATTAAAATATATAGACATCGGCATTTAGAAAATTTAAAAGTCTCTGTACAAACAGCGTGTCCAAGAGTGCCCACTAGCACAGAAGTGAACAGCATTTGAAACTGTAAGTCTAAGGGCATATCTAAAATCTCCATGTTAATTTCCAAATGTGTACTTTTAGAAAGACTAAAAATTCCTCTGAAATTCAACTGTATTACAGCTGAAGTCACAATAATGATTGTGCAGGATGTATGAGAGTCACTGAATCCACTGTATGTACAATGTGCAGTGACACTTGACTGAACCCTAACCCACAGGACCTCAAAGGCTTTATGCACACGGTCAGGACACCAGCTTTAAATCAGAAAGATCAAGGTTTCGTTCTCATCTCTACATTTATTCATTAAGTGACCCTGGACCAGTCATGTAGCTTCACTGCACCTTGGAAAATTATCTTTAAAACATGAACAACTGGCTACAGGGCCCTCCCCATAGAATTCTGATGAGAATCAAATGAGAGGGTATATTTAAAGTGCCTAATTTAGTATATTCTCAATAAATAATGCCTGTTGTTGTTAACACCAAGTCTTTTGCAGTAGTTGTTTGTCAACTAGAAGTAGTGGGTAGTGGTTCAGTGGTTGCAACAGCACACCCAGGTTCTGTGCTGGGGAGATTCTGGCCGTTCCTTTCCTCTCCAGCCAGACCAACCTGCATGCAGCAACCCTCAAACCTCATGCTGTTCATCTCTCCTCTGCCTTTTCATATGTTCTTCTCTTTTCCTGGAAATGGTGGTCCCCTGCAAATTGGCCTGATGCAGTCCAAATCACCATCCAAATCTCAGATGAAATATTAGCACTTTTGTGACGTTCACCCCAACTCCCCAAGACAAGCCTAAAACATTCCTCATCTCATTTTTCTTAGACTTAGTTTCTACACTGAGCTGGCAGAGAACGGGGCCTATGTTTTATTTTTGGTGTTATCATATTCCCAACATTTGGCACAGTGTCTGGGATACTATAGAGACCTATGTAGGAAGCTTTGGCACCAAGGAACAGAAAAAGACACCTCAAATAGGCGTAGCCTTAGAAGTGTGTCATCTCATACAATGTGAAGTACAAAGACAGGATGGGACCAAGGGCTCATTCAATGATTCAACACCCACATCAGGAACCTGGTTCTTCCCATCTACTTTATTGCCATCTCAGTGAGGCAGCCTTGCCTTCAGGTAGGTGTCTTCGTGGGCACAAGATGGCTGCCACTGCTCCAGGCCCTTCATTCAGGTGCAACAATGACACAGTAAGAAAGAAATTATCTTTTCCTGTGTTGCCTTAAGAGGAGCTAGAAACTTTTCCCAGAAAGCCCTCAGCAGACTTCCGATAAACCCAGGATGAGGTTTTGTTTTATGATTCTCAAACCATTCATTCCCTGGGGAAATGAGATTACCACAATCACTGTAGGCCAGAGATCAGCAAACTCCTTCTGGAAAGAGCCAGAATGTAAACATTTTAGGCTTCGTGAACCATATGGTCTTCACTGCAACTACTCACTGTGCCCTTATAGCACACGAGCCCTCACAGACAATGTGTAAGTGAATGAGTACAGTTATGTTCCAATAAGACTATTGATGGACACTGAAATTTGCATTTCATATAATATTCACATCATGCAATATTCTTCTTTAAATATTTTTCTACCACCTAAAAACTGTAGAAACTACTCTTAGCTCAAAAGCCATACAAAAACAGGCAGTCCTTAGGTCTGGCCTAAGGACTACAGTTTGCTGACCCCTGGAGCTTACAGTATTTGGAGTCAAATGTGTGTTGAAGTGCATAACTAATATTCAAATTTACTCACCACTATTTCTAAAGTACACAATAAATATCTTAAAAATTAAAGAAAGAAGTGATTAAAGAGAACACAGTTCTTACTCCTGAGAAGTTCATAGGATATAAATGTCTATGATTTCCTGAAAGATATTTTTAAAATAACTGCTTTGCCTGATGATAATAGATTTAGCAGAACAAACCCCTCCTCTCCCCAACCCCCCCAAAAAATTGTGGTCTGTGACAGCTTAGATATTAAATTATAAAAATGGAAGGTAAATAATATTTTGTGTTAGGATGTGTGGGAAATACCGATTTGAAAAACACCTCAGGAATCTAAAGTCATAAAACGTTTGCTTTGATGGTAAGTAGGTGAAAGAGATTACTTAATGGGTGTTTTCTATGTTCACATCTACTGACTTTACAATTTTCCAAACATAATGTTGCAGGTATCCTGATGCTAGCAAAGAGATAATTACAGAGTAACTGCTTACACTCTGCATAAATTAATCAAATGTAAATTAAATAAACTGTAAATAGAAGATACTCCTTAGCTGATACGGTAAGTGAATCACCTCCATTATAGACTCATTTTTGCAAAATTACATCTAATCATAGTATTTTAAGATAGTGTTTGGCAAAACATCTCTAAATCTGTCAACAAAAGCAGCGATTACTTCTTTGTGGGTGAATAATACCTTTGCCAACAAACACCCATCTGTCTGGAAAGATTTATGTATAGTTATGCCTAAAGGTATGGCTAAAATCTCAATGACCTTTGGAGGTTTCTTTCACCTTTGTGCTCTGAGAGTCAATAAAAATTCATTTTAGAGTAATCTTACTGCGATCCTTAAAAAAACTATAAACCTGAGATGTAATCAAGTCTATTCCAAGAATCCCCAAAATAAATATTCTTCTGAGTAATTATATAGCTTTTTTGCTTGATCAACATTTTATTCTTGCTTATCAGTTGCTGCTTTAATAGAGCCCAAATTCTTTAATATAGCTCATAAGGCCCAGTGTAGCCTCAGTTGTACTCAGCAGCATTATTCTTTTTGGTTCATTGGCCTGATTTTCTCAGTGCTTTAAGCACATGGCGCTTGCTTCCAGACCTTGACCTTGGCCCAAACACTTCCTACTGCCTAGGCCATGCTTGCCCACTCCCTATCTCCCTTGGTTAACATGTCCTCTTCCCCAAGTCCTTGGCTAGGCTGGGAGACCTGGAAGCCTCCTCTGCCTCCCCATCCATCATGCATAGCACCCTGTACTTGCTTACTCTTTTTTTTTTTATTTAATATTTATAATCCAAGTGTTTTCTGTGTATTTGTTCGTCTCTTTAAGGTTGAGGACAGGAACTATGTCTTGTTGGTTATAGTAAAAAGTAGAAGAAGCCAGTTCATAAAGGGATTTCTATGTCTTGCTAAAAAGTTTAGACTGTATCCTGAAGGGTATGAAAAGAGGCCATTGGAGACATTAGTCATGCTCATATATGCTTTTTGGAAAGATTACTCTGAAAGTAAAATCAGAGAATGGATTTCAGAGACCAAGGGGACAGATGATGAGGGGTCTACACTAGAGGCAGCGAGATCACTTAGGAAACAGTTGCCGTAGTCCAGGTGAGAGAGGATAGAGGACAGAGGTGCAGCTCCGAACAGAACACTGCAAATCAAGAATAATGATCAGTTTTAGAAAGGCATGTAGGGGACAAATACTACCTAATTTGTGACTAACTGTGTATGAAACGGAAGAGCTTGGACAGCTAAGCAAGTCACTTGAGAAGAGATACAGGAGAAAAAGCAAGTTGAAACTGGGGAAAGGGATGTTCGATTCCATTACAGACATGTTGATTTCAAGGAGCCCACAAAGCATCTAAGAGAAGATGACCCGCAGGCGCAAGTGTGTGTGTGTGTGTGTGTGTGTGTGTGTGTGTGTCTGAAAGTGAAGACGAAAAGTCCAGACCAAAGACAAAATTTGAGTCGTCTGATTATAAAGACTGTTGTAGATCCCTCAAAAAGAATGTATGTCAAAAAATAGAGGAGAGCTTGGCCAGAAGCTTGAACAATACCAACAAACAGTTAAAAGGCAGGTAAAAGACAGGAGACTCATGGGAAAAAAGTGAGAAGGAGCAGCCAAAGAGGAGGTGTAAAATCAAAAGGAAGTATAGACAAAAGAAAGAGAAATTTCCAGACGGCAGACGTTGTTAATCAGGTACGACTGCATAACAATCGCAACATCTCACTAGCATACCACAATAACCATTTATTAACCTGCTTACAGGTCTACAGTTCAGCTGCAACGCTCTGCTCAGGCCGCAGATTTATGCGTTGGCTGGGGTCGCTCTGTTCCACGTGCCTCTCATTCTTTTGGGACCAGCAAACTACCCAGGACATGTTCTTTTCCCATTAATGGCAGAAGCCCAAAGGGAGCATGTGGAAACTTACAATGCCTTTTAAGTCCTAGTCTCATACTGGTGCTCTACCACTTCTGCCCGTATTCCATTGGCCAAGGTGAGTCACCAAGCTAAGCCCCAGGTCAATCAGTGGAAAAGTGGTCAATAGGGATATGAATTGTGACTGTGGCTGGAGTAATTTCATAACAGGCTTAATATTGTCCTCAATTAAAAAGTGGCATTGCTTACCCAAACAAAAATGTTGTTTTGTGTGTTTTAAACCATACTTAGAACTAGGGACCCGATTAACCCATTTCTTCGGAGGACTCTAGCGTACCAAGGTTAGCCACCAGAAGTCACACCCTTATAAGAAGCCAAAGCTTCCCAGGAGAAAATAATCATATGCTGTGTGAGTGTTGAGTGAGTGTTGGGGTCAGACTTTTTGGTATCAAGGGTAAGACTCCCTCAAACAAGCTCATGAAAAGGGGAGTTTATCGTAAGCATAAATGTCGAGTAGAAATGGAATCAAACCTAGGGGCCGGATACTTTCCCCAGCTTTCACATAGGTCTCATGGTCTCTTTCTCATGTTATTTTAGTTTCTCTCTGCACTACTATACCATTCTCCCCATCTATCCACTAGATGCTTCTATTTACTCATAGTTTCTGTTCCATCCTAAATTCTGCTTGCATGTAACTCTGGCTGGCCATGATTCTAACCTGGGGTATTTTTCAGCCCCTGCTTCTAGCTGTCTTGGTCTCTCCAAGTTTCCCAGTTCAAGGTCCTAAGTGTGAGATTCAGATCCAGCCAGCTCATTTCTTACACTAAGCTATGTAACTGGCAAAGTTATCAACTGGTCACCCTTGAGTCAGATGGCCACCCTTAATCTAATCGTGGCCCAGTACAGGGAGATATAAAGAGTAAGGAAGTTTCCCTTAGGAAGGTGAGCTTTCTAATATAGGGAGGTTCCCAGAATATTGAGATCAAGATTCAAGTAAGAGCAAATAGACTACCTACTCTTTATTTGAAGACAGACAGAAATTTCATCCTGCAAGAAGAAGGATTGGAGAGGCAGTGACTAAACCCCAGATCACTGATCTATTATAGATGTAAAGGGAGCTTTTAGAATGTGAGATAATGGAATGTCTCTCATAGATGTCTCAATCCAACCTCATTTACAGGAACTTGTCTCAAGACCCTGGAGATAAGAGCTACAGAAATAAATGGAATACAGAATTGTGATATTGGGAGAGATGTATGAAAACTAAAGTCATGCTGTTTGGAATCCTCATCCAAGGAATAAGATGCTTAGAGGGAGAGGGTCCTCCTCCCGCCTCACTGAGAGGAACAGCACAATAGGCCATGGCCATGTATGATGGCTGGTGAGATACCAAGACAGCCAAGATGGCCATGGTTATCTTTCCTATATTATCAAAGAGTAGAAGCAAGCACCTGAAATAATAGCCAAGAGTTCCTGAGGCATCCTTTGATGCCCTCTGAATTCCATTTTACAAGATCTGACTTCCAACCAGATACACAAAGAACAGATACCTGTAGTGTCTGGTGACTTGGCTATCACTGCTCTTTCTATGGGATTTGCACAGCATGCATCCTCAGTGAATCACGGGGAAGATTTGCTTCTCTCTCCTCTGAGAAGTTACCCAATGAGCACTGAGAGTTTATGCTCCAAACCTGGGCTGTGTCCCCCACTCCCAACCAACGATGTCTCCAAGTACTCAACTGATTCTTTTTTTTTACTGTGCATCTACTCTGCGCTTAGAACTGGGTCAGATCCTAAGAGAATGATATCGCTGGAGATACACAGCACACGGGAAGCAATTAGGGAACAATAGAGAACAGCATATGGTCAAGTATCATACAAGAGAGTACAAACGACAGTTCAAAGGAGGCAAGGTTAAACTAGCTAAAATCATGGTAATGGGGTCACGGATAAAGAGAGGATTAAATCTGAGCTGGCCCCGAGGAACCAGCTATTATGGCCATTAAAATTCTCCAAAGGACTTCCCTCTTCCCTCACCCTCAAAAATAAAGCTAAATAATAATAATAATAAAAAAAGTATGAATAATGATTTACTTTAATTTTTCAAATAAACATATGACACACCTGTTACTTTTAAAAGGGGGAAAAAGGTGTTAGCAAATCAAACCATAAGGTGTCACAAATCCAAGAAGGTTGAAAATCAACACATTCAAGTCCCCCTTGGGTTTGGAGAGATTTATACTTCTTAAGGGGGTCCAGACATTAGCAGCTCAGGCCTCCACACTGTATCCTGGCTTCGTTTAAAGGACCCATAGGTCAGACCAAAACACAACAGGGCTTTATATGCCAATTTTTCTTGACTCTCTGTAGGTCAGAAGAAGTTAAGCTCATGTAATTAAGGGATAAAGATGGAGACTGGGAGTGGGGGATGGAAGCATGATGAAAGTTCCAGAGTTTAAAGGCTCAGTAGGAAGCCAGAGGAAAAGTCGATAAAGTCATGTCTTTATGAAGCATGTGTTTTCCATGGTAAACGTATTTGCCATCACACCCAGGGAACCTCTCTGTCAGCTGGCACTCTCACCCACCTGTGGGGCAAGGACAATTCAAATGCACTGCTGAGTGTGAGCCCGTTGTTATCCTGAGTTGACTTCTCAAGCATCAACTACCAATTCAGTTACTGTTCAGTTTAATATCTGCACTCAATGCGTTTCCATGCATTAACTCTATTTCACAATTGATAAATCCGGGTGACTTTTTATGATAATTCTCTCTTAAGTAAAATATTTGATAGGTTGAACCATCCATACATTTTGCCAAAGAACAAAAAGTTTCCTATAAATGATATGGCCCGACTCAAAAGTACAGTCTCAACATGTAATCAGCAAAAGAGGTCAGGAAGCAATGACCAGCAGCAGTAAAAACAAAGCAGTGAAAATTAAGAACAGCCATAACTGAGAAAATAATGGAGAAAGGCCCTATAATCCTGAGAACGTATACAAAAGATTCTCAGATCGTCCCAGTGGCGAACATCAATATTCATATTAATGACTAATCCCAGAATAAGTGTCCGAGATTCCAGCTATGCCATTAACAAACTGATGCAGCCCATGACTCCTTCAGACTGGAAACTAGTGTTAGTGGCCCCGTGAGCTTCTTCCGAGAATGGGGCATCACACTGAAAACCACTCACTGTACGTACTTCCGTGGTTCACTGGGAACTATTACCAGTAGTATTCTCATGGCAACATAAAATTTCATGTGATGGTCAAACAGGGTTTATGCAGTAGACATTTTTGTCACCTGTCATTATAAAACAAAGTATTTTTTTATGATCGTAAGTTTTTTCAGTCTTTATTCATTATCCATCATCTATCTTTCCTCCTTCCCTCCCACCCTCCCTCCCTCCCTCTCTCCTTGCATCTTTCTTCCCTCTTGTCTCTCCTTTCTCCCTTCCTTTATTCCTTCTAAGAAACGTGTACTGAGCATCTACTAAATGCCAGGCACAGCTCTGGGCTTTGGGAAGACAGTGGTGGCACAGGATGGACAAGCTCTTCCTCCAGTGTAGTGTACATTTTAGAGATGGACGGCAAACAAGAAACAAGTAAATACAAGAATGTTTCAGATAATGCTTGGAGCTATAGAGGAGAGACACAAAGTAATGGGTAGAGTGAGGCTGCTTTAGAGAAGGTGGTGGGGGAGGCCCCCGTCTGAGGGAAAAGTGACATGTGAGCTGACGTGGGAATGTGCAGAAAGATGCGCCGTAACTCCGGGTTCCTCAGTTTCTCAATCTCATCATTGTTGACGTTTTGGGCTGGATAATTCCTTGTAGTGGGGGATTATCCTGTGCATTGGCAGGACATTCAGCAGCATCCCTGGCCTCTGCCCACTGGATGCCAGTAGCAAGCTCATCTCCAAGTCCTAACACTCAAAACTGTCTTCAGACACTGCCATGTACCCATGAGGGACGGATTTACCCCTGTTCAAGAACCACTGGGTTATGTGAAGATCTGGGCGGGGAATCATTCCAGAGAAAAGAAGCAGTATAGACAAATCCTACACAGGAGTGAGCTTGATGTATTGGAAGAAGAAGAAAGAAGGCCAGTGTGGATGGAGTATACTGAGCAAAGCTTAGAGTAAAGCCAGATGAGGCTGAGAGGGTACCAAATCAGGAAGGGCCTCGCAGGCCACGGTAAGGTTTGCACTTAAGTCATGAAAACACATTCTTGATATAGAAACTGTTAGTCCAACATAGTAAAAAATAAACATATAAATCCAGTTTATAGAATCGTCTATGCTTCAGCAATTAACCAAGGAGTGCTGAGCTAATCCATGGTTAGAGAATTCATCCCGCATCCTAATGCCCATTTCTATAGCAGCTTTAGAGAAGAATCACCTAGGTATCTATATTATCTCCATTCCAGTAATTGTCTCCTCAGTAGGTTATTGTATTTCATTAATTCCCCTTCGTAAAAATGCTCCAACTCATTTTTAAAAAGGTTTGCATTGAACATCATGAGTACTAAGTGAAAAAGCACTTAATTTATCATCCTTCATGGCTTTGGACAGGACTAGGATTGTCAACAGTAAATAAATCACATGTCACATTTGATTTGTGTGTCAGTTTCCATGTTATTTCATTAAAGGTTAAAAAAAAAAAAAGGCCTCAAATTGCCAGCATAAGAACCTCTTTTGGAAAGTTTATGGTGAAACAGGAGCAAAGAGATTCTTTTTTCGCAAAAGAGAGATAAAATTAATGACGATAACCTTCTTGAACACTGAAACAGGCACACCCTTCATGTGGAAAGTAAAACGGAATTTCTCAGCTGAGTTCCATCTGAGGAAAATAGTACTGAAAGCTGAAAGACTGACTCTTCACCACTTTCCAAATTTCAACTATATAAAAGTTGCCTTCAAAACTACTTAAGCATGACTAGTTAAACCACAAGGTAAGAAACTGTATACCAGAAATAAAAATAAAAATAAAGTTTGGAGCAATTTGTAAATGGTGCGGTAGATACAGACTTCAGGTCATATAATAAAAAAGAGACAAGGAGATTTTGCAAATAAGCAACATTGACAAAGTGAATAGGAGTCACCTGTATCCTCCAACAGCTCAATAATCATAGAAGCTACATGATATAGTGAAGAGTTTGGAGCCAGGAAATGAAGTTTCTAACTTGTATGTCACTAAATAACTGTCAGTCTTTGAAGAATCTCCAGGTTCTGCCTTAATTTTCTTACCTGCCAAATGGGTGTAATAGGAACAAGTATACTTAACGCACAGAGTGGGTCAAATAACCTAACATTCCAAATTTGCAAAAAATTATATAAACAGTGTAAAATCTTATAAATACATGAAGAATTATGGTCGGCGAATCACCACAAGACCTGGAGCTTTATTCTATGAATGGTCCTTTTTGGCTGAAAAGAAGCAATTCCAATATTAAATTCCACTTCAAATGGTCTCCACAAGCCACAGATCCAGATGGTCTGTGGAGAATTCTCAGTCTATTTCCCCTGCAGGGAAACTGAGATGCGAGAGGAAGACATGACAAGAAGGTATGTTCTCTAGGCCTGTCCCCAGTAGTCCATCTCATTGATTCACACCACTGCCCATGGAGGATTAAATTCATTCATTCATTCATTCATTCATTCAACAAATAGTATCGAATGCCTACTGTGTATAGGGACAGTGCTAGGCCTTGGGATATGGAGAGTAATAAGACTAGGCCTTTGTCCTTGAAGAGTTCACTCTGTGGTTAACAAATAAAAGGAAAGAGAGCTTCTAGAATGTGTTAAATATATAACGATGCCAGATACCCTCTACATGATCTTATACATTTTATGACCATTTTGCAGAGGACAAACTGAGAAATGAGATGTTTTAAAAATATCACATAAAGTCACAAAGCTTCTAACTAGGAATCAGAATTTGAACTTGTTCATTCATTCGCTTACATTATTTATTGAGCACCTACTATGCACCTGCAACAATGCTAGGCACTGGAGATATAGCAGAAAATAAGCTGTGGTGTGTACGCAGCTGTCAGGGGAGACAGATAAAAAGCAATAAATGTAAGTCTGCCTGATG
The DNA here is from genome assembly GCF_000325575.1 of Pteropus alecto. Lineage (NCBI taxonomy): Eukaryota > Metazoa > Chordata > Mammalia > Chiroptera > Pteropodidae > Pteropus > Pteropus alecto. The sequence continues at coordinate 7,567,886 of NW_006431919.1, read as the reverse complement.
CCAAAATCCAAGACCTTTCCACATGCTGCCTTCCTCCAAGTCATCACTTTGTGGGGACAAAAAAGAAGATGAGGGAAAGCCCACACACATAAACAACAAACCCAAAGGTAGTATCCCCGGTAAATCAGAAATCTAGAAAGAATAAAGCCAGATTAAAGAGGTTGCCAGAACACTAACATGTCCTCTTCCAAATGTGTGCGTTTGGTTTGAGTGCCTGTAAACCCAAAGGCAGGCGGCTCACAGACCATCAACAACACAAAGACCACGCCGTCAGGGCATACACATGAAAACCAGCTCTCCACCAGAAGGCCTGAGGTTTAGAGAAATTAAAAGTCCTGGATTCCTGGCTCCTGAAAATGGAGAGACAAGATGAAAGCATATGCCTCCCTGCCTGGCAGCAGCTCTCCCTGACCTACAATGAGTGTGTCTACACTGGCCAAGGGAAGCTGGCAGCCACAGTGGCATCGGGTAGAGAAAAGCCTCTGCCAGCCAGCGCCAGCACGGGGCATCCCAACAGGCGGCTTCTGCTGAAACAAAGAGGGACGAAGGGAAGAGCTGTGAATGTCCAACTTCCAGGCCCACATCTAAAACTCGAGAGCAGTGCTGTGTTAATGGAAGGCCGGATCTGCTCCAAAACCTTCAGCACTGCGTCTGGGATGCAATCTGAGTAATTTCCTGATGACTCTTCTCTGCATAATGGATTTGAGTTATAAAGGAATTTATGCCCTCAGGACCAAATTACCCACATAATTGAAGATACAGTGAGGAGGCGGGGAGGAGAGGAAGGAGAGAGAAAGGCCTCAATTACACGGATTTCTCCTTCATTCTGAGTGAGTTCAACATTTGAATTCACCATGGCGTTTAATTTTTAAAGTCACTTTATATCCACAAACTGCTCTGGTTTGGATACTCGGATTCCCGATGCTTTCTCAAGTACAGGAAAGCTGCATCAAAGCCTAATTTAACGTAGGCTCACAGGCTTTAGAGCTTGGTCCCACCCACACTCCACCATCCCGGTCCTCCAAGAGGAGACTCCATTTCCTGGTTTAAGCCTCGCAATCACAAATAAACCTATGATACCGCATTAAGGTTACTGAGGCTTCCTATTAAAACAGAGCCCACTAAAGCCTGTGGGCTTCCAGGACCACTTTGGGTATTCCCACCCATCTCTCAGTCATAACTAAGAATTCGATAGCGATTTTAAAGATAGGACGTTTTGAATTCCTCAAAGCTGCATGCCTACTCTGCTCCTGTTCCTTTAAGCAGCGGTTCTTATGCTTGAGGGTACACAAAAATTACTTAAAGAGCTGTAGGCACAAAACACTGTCCTGTATGCATGCATTAAAGGATTTTTCAAAGTTAATTTTGTCACCGCTGGGCTGACTTGACACCCTAAGCCCAAGGAAATTGTGTCCCCAGAATATTGTTTGTAGGCCTACCTTTCGGATTAGTGACCGCAAGGCAAATACAAAATCTTGCTCCATTCCACACTCAATGAAAGAAATTCATGCAATGTCTATGTCAAAAAAATCCCTTAAAATACTCCTTACCCAAATGCTTTCCAGCATCTAGGTTCCCTTTGCTCTCTAAGAGGTAGAACACGAAGAAGCCACTTCAGTTTCCCATGATTCAGTCTGGATTTAATGAGAGATTAAGGAATCTTCATTATACATTTGTTATTTGTCTGAACACATTTTATTGTATTTATGAGCCTCATTTTGTCAGTTTTTACAGATCTGAATGGATGAAATTAATAAAATTGAAGGTTTCAAGGGTATGGAAGTCCCTTGAGTCAGAGCTGTAATAGATGGTGGCATGCATTAGTAAATTTGGTAAATTATGCACAGAATTTGCAAGGCACCCAGCACTGGCCAGCTCCAGTAAAGTCCGTCATGAAGAACCAAAGGGCATGGGCTGGGGGTAGAATGGATGGTGGTGAGCAGTCTGTAAACAGGTGTTAAACCACTTATTCGAGCACTCCCACAAATGGTCTAAAAGATTTTCCCAGCATCCTCTTGCTCTCTATGAGTCACTGTGGGGAATAGCAGTGAGGTTTGGAGTTGAGTTATAACCATTCAATGAAGCATTTCCCTCCAGACTGTACAAAGGAAAGGGGCTATGTTAGTAAATTTATTGACTATATCATTAGATCAATATGGAATATGATTTAAAAGGCTCTGCCCAGGCTCTTTAAATCTATTTAATCAAACCAATTAATAAAAAAATGTAAGAAGTTGAAGCATATCCTGTAAGGTGCATCATAAATATATTCCCTTACTCGGGCTTTTGATCTCATCCAGGTAATTAACAGCTTTAGTTAAGTTCAGTCATTCCTTCATGCCTAGCTACGGTCATAAAAACCCCCAGGCTACGTGTAGCTCTTGGATTTATTATGTTTTTCTTACTGCAAGAGCGTCTCTCACATTCTGCCTTCTCCCCCACTTGAGAAAGTTTATGTGGCCATTGCTTTTGCAGCTGTCATGAAGGCTACACTGGCTGGTGAGCTTTGTCCTGCTCAGGCTGGATACACTCAGCTGGCGGTATCCAGTTTGGTAGCCTCCTCACTCTCATCTAAATATTCCACTCTATCTCCTCTCTAGGAGTGCAGAGATAAAAATATCCTAGAGGTCTGACTTCCGAGGTTCTTCACTCCTATTGTCTGTCTATTCGCAGCTACTGTTCATGAACAAAATGGCTCTCCCTATAATATGGTTTTCACTATAAGATTTGAGGCAGTCTCCTTCTCTACAACCAGTAAGGATGAGCCATTCTCATCAGCTGCTCGACAGCCCCACTCCCATCAATCCTTCTTCAAGTCCTTCTCCTACAAGTTCCTTGGATCCAGTCTCCCCGGGTACGAAGCTTTGAGATGGATGCCTAGGTAAGCGAACGTACCCGAGGAAAGTGAGGTGTCCCTCCAATGCCAGAGTCAGTTTCAGCCTGTCAATGAGGCTGAGCTTGTAGCTTCATTCTGCTTCACGTTCAGAGGAACCACCATTTGGAAGAACAGAAACTGTTTCCCCAAAGCTCTCCTCTGTCTCCGTTTGAGGAGGAGCTTGGTAACTGCAACTACCCAGGAAAAAATCCAGAGCCCTTCCACAGCTGAAAGCGGGGGCTGAGAAAATACAGCAGTTAGCTAGAGAATTCAAATTGTTAAATAAGCCATAATTCTTTGTGCAAAAAGCTGGGGAGATGAGACTCTTTTCTTGATCTGACCAGTTTTCCATGGACGATTAATTTTTGTTCCCAGGCACTGGAAAGCTGGAAAAGCTCACAAAAATTCTGCTGAGGGGCTGAAAGCAGAGCAATTGCTTTCCTAGTTTAAGATCGATAGCAGCCTATTTTACTTTTGCCTCCTTCTACTTACTTTGGTCCAATTCGATAAGTAGTTATCAAATCTCTACCATTCTAGACATCGTCAGGAAAGACACAAAAGAAACACAGAAAACACAGTGGCTCCAAGGATTTTATAATCTTTGTGGAAGATAAAAGCAGGCTGACTTGAAATGCTCATGTTTTAAGACCGTCTTCCCCTTAAGCAGCCCTAAAAATACCTGTTTACAGAAACTCTTGGCATCAGTCATTCAACATTTATTGAGCATCTACTCTACACTACACACCAGGCTATCACTGGGGGGTGTGTGTGTGTGTGTGTGTGAGACAAAAAGATAATTGAGCAGAGCAGTTATTAATCTTTTTGAATTTACTATAGAATGGAGACATAAGACACAAGAAATTGCATGGCTCCTCATACCATGAAATTTGCTTGAATAATACCCAAAACAGTTTCATTCAAATCCTCCTATCATTTTCATACAGCCTAAACTATCTATATGATTATATATTGAAACCCCACCAATTTGTTCAAAATACATAAAGCTCCCTCTGATTTAAGTAAATATCTGATTTAGAGAACATATTTAATAAAGTAGTATTTTAAAATGTATAGTAACTCAAATTACAGTTGACAGTATATTTAGAAGAGGGTGTACTTAGATAACTAACTAAAAATGATATATGATTTCCATGTCAGTTGCTTGTAAGACACCTGAGGTGATGTGAAACTGTTCTGAGTTGTTTAACCATTGCCATCATGTTACATCCTTTTAAACAGCAAATTTTTTCAAAGAAATCTTCCTTCCTAGACTAACATTAATATGAAGGAAAATCCTCTTCCAACATGATACATTTTAGCTCAGTCTCTATTTAAATAATCACTAATAGCGAATTGCAGAAATAATAGTCATTATGATAGCTAAAACTTTTTGAGCCCTTGTGAAATATCAGATAGCAGGCTAAGTACTGTAAGTGCATTATCTCATTGATTGTTACAAACCCGTAGGGTAGGTCATCTTATTCGTTCTATTTTACAGATGAAAACGTTGAAGCCAAAGGTTCCATAGCTAGTGAAGACTGTCTGAATTCACAGCTCCTACTTTTAAATGAATCCAAAATCAATGGAGTTCAGGGTTAAAATAAGTAAGTAGGTTGGAAAAAGTCCCAAAAATATCCACAAGCACAGAGGGAACAAATGTGATTTTTTCTCTACCAATTTCCTTTCAACCTCCTGATTTCTAGAGGGACCATTTTTGCTCTGTGCCTCCTGTTCGTTTGCATGCCCTCCAATCAAAGATGCTCAAGTGGCCAAATCCACTTAAAATATAGAAAATGTTCCTTCCTCTTGCTTCAGGTGCTTGTCTGCATGAAGCGACTCTGGGACTCCTGGTGAAGAGGGAGCTCAGTGAATGGTGTATTAATTCCCATAACTAAAATTAAATTACTAATTTTTTATCAATTAATTGGATGAAGATTAGTGGGGAAGACAGGCCCTCAACTCAGCAGAGCTCTACTGGGTGCCAGATAAAACACAAAATCTGCCCTGGTGAGATGAGGAAGAGGGGAGGAGAAGCCACAATAGTAATAAATGTGAGAATCCCACAGTTTCAGGAGCGGGAGAGCAAACCAGCCCCCGGGAGGAGAGCGCAGAGTCACTAAGATTTCTCCAGGGGCCTTGACGGAAACAGCCCTCCAGGCCTTGTACAAAGAGACTCTGCTGCTTGCCCAGGAGTTGCTCTTCCTAATTCTCTCACATACTCAGATCAAATCCCAGAGAAGAGAGGTTTCCAGCCTCCCTTTGAACAGGTGGAAAATAGTCTTATGCGAACAGTGTTCTTTAAAAAATGAAAATAGCTAGTTTTTTTCTGAGCATATAAAAAAAATCACTCATTATTTTAAAAAATCAAACTATTTTGAATGCATTTTTTGAAATGCTTTTTAAAAAAACTTGAAATTCCACTAGCCCAAGATAACCATTGTTAACGTTTTAGGAAGCATCATTCCATACATGTCTTTTTGCAGTGCTGTTTATAATAGCAAAAATTGGAAGCCATTTCAACTTCCAATTGGTTAGTCATAGTATATCTATATAGTAGAGTACAAAACTCCAGTTATTGGTTTATTAAACAAATATTTACTGAATACCTACTATGTACCCGTGATCATAAGTACACATGCTATTCTTTAATCTTTTTTAAATTCATTAATATGATATGAACTTATTTCCATATCAATAGCAGTCTACAGGATCATTTTGAATCACATCATTACGTTTGACCGTAATTCCAATAATAGACCTTTAAGATTTTTTGAACTTCTTCCTATTAAAAACAATGAAGCCTTTTAACATTTCTTAATATATGTCTTCCAAATGACAGTGACTGGGAACTCAAAGCACCTTACATTTATATAATACTTCACTATTCAAGTTGGCCTCATATTTATAGCATGATATTAAAGAGACTGGATCCTGGAAAACGCACATAAGAACTGGTCTCACTGCTTTACAGTTAACACTGCGTGCATCTGGATTTCCTTAATAAATTTGAGACAGCAAGGTTTCACAGAGGAGGAAACTAAATTACAAAATATATGTGTGCACAAAAGAGAGAGAGAAGCCTAAAGATAATTCTCTGAAACTAGAAACCAGGCACCCCAACAACACCACAGTGAAGTACAGCATGTGTGTGTCCCTGGACCAAAAGAAGACCCTAATAGCCCCACAGATCTTTCTAGATAAAAAGTTCCCTGAGGGTTGTGGTTGCACCTGTCTTATTCACGAATGCCTAGCTTGCGGCTTGGAATATGACAAGTATTCAATCAACAGCTCTGGATTTAATGAACAAAGCACAACAGAGGTCTTCCTAGACCAAACTACAAACCATAGTCAGCTTCCCGCCTTCATCCCCACTCAGCAATGGGAACTCTGAAATGAAACAAGGTAACCCATAGCTAGTAAATTATATATAGCTCTGATCCTACAATG
>NW_006431919.1:7551059-7561512 GCF_000325575.1 Pteropus alecto | reverse complement strand
GAACCGAAGTACTGAAGCCAAGGTAGACAGGTAAAAAGTAAATGAAGAAGAAGAGTTCTCCCACTACATGCTTTGTTTTATCCTTTCTGGAATTTACCTTCCAAGTTCTATTAGCAAATTCTGTTCATCTCTGCCCTCCTCCTCCTCCTAACCCATAATATTACCTCTCCTAACCCATAATATTACCTCACCCTCTGCCTCTTTGGCAGAAATCTATCTTGTGTATTAATCTATATATCCATACACTGTATATGTAAGGGAGCATTACCAAGTGGGTGGTTCTTGAAAATCGGTCATTCATCACACATATTGATCACTGGGGAGGTACGGTATGAATCAGAGAGCAGCAATCATTAAATCAAAGATTTATACTAGTAAAAGATCACCAAAGCAATTCATCAATTCCATACCACCCTCAGTGATTAATTAGGTTTCAATCTGACAGCTTAGAAGCTGGTTCACAATTAAGTCTATTACAGTTAGAGGTAGTTTTTTGTTTGTTTGTTTCCTTTAGAAAGGAGAAAAGGGAGGTGGGAGAGGCACTAGTCTGTTGGGCTTATGGCATCCTGGACTTTTCCTTCATTGCATTTATCACAGTTTATAAATGCAGAGTTATCAATAGGAATATATGTTCAAATTCTCTCTCCATTAGTCTATATGGTCCCCAAAGCCTCAGAGCCACCAGCACAGTACCTAGCACATAGCAAGTACTTCATCAATACACATTGAGCAAATGAATTTATTAACCAGATGCTGCTAATGCTTTAGGCTCAGATGTAGCATCACTTACAATGGGGATTCCAATGTTTCTCACTGGGTTTTGTCCTTTAAAAAGTTAAACTGAATCTTTCTAAACTGGAAACTCACTCTGGAAAGTTGTCTGACAGCATCAACTGAAGCCAAAACATGCATATGACCCAGCAATTTTAATCCTGGGTGTGAACCCAACAGAAATGTGAACAAATGTTCACCAAAAGACATGTCAAAGAATGTTTACAGTAGCACTGTAGCTAAGAGACCACACTGGCAGCCATCCAATTGTTCATCAACAGAAGAATGGATAAATACATTGCGGTATGCTCATAAATGAAAAACTACACAGCAATGAGTATGAACAAACTATAGCCTCACACCATAGATAAATCTCACAAACGTTACACTGACAGAATGAAACCAGATACCACGGAGTACACACTATGCGGTTTTGCTTATATTACATTCAAAAATGGGCAAAACTGATCTATGGCACCAGAGGCTGAGATAACGAATGCCTTTGAGGGGTTAGTAACAGGGGGAAGACATGAAGGAGGCTTCAGAGGTGCTGATGAGGTCTGAATTCTCTGGGTTCTGGTTACTCAGGTGTGTTCACTTTGTGAAAATTCATCTTGCTATTTTCTGTTGTTTCGTTTTGTAATAATAAATAGACCTAAATGACTAGTGTTCTTTTCTGTGTGTATGTGAGAGCTCAACCAGAATGTATTATTTTTTAAAGTAACCTGGTTTGCTCTTCTCTGTGTGATGGAAGAGTGATAAACATCTTCACATATTCCCCCAGGCCCAAATCTGAACTTCAGCAAGTATCTCTTGGTGGGGATTCCAAAGCAGGAGGTGCAGCTTCAAATAGAGATCAAACTACATGTCCTTTGAGTCCCTTCCACTCTTAAAATTCTGTGATAAGCCATCTTTTGAAAAGTGATAAAGAACCCAATGACCAGTCCTCCTGGACTGCTTGAGCTAACCTTGGCCGTTCTCAGAAAAGTGAAATGAGGCCACTAGAGAAGATGACCTTTCTGACCTCCACTCAAGAGCCTGTATCGCCTTTCACATTTTCCCCCTGCGACGCTTGCAAAGCAAATAGGGGCCGCCTATCAATTGAGAGGGTTTAGAAAAAAAGAGTGTGGTAAAGAAATGCTGGGGTTTTAAGAGATTCATATATTTGTGATAATCTTTAGCATTAGGCCAGAAAACTAAGACCTAGATTTATAATAACAAAGCCTTCTATTTGTTGAAGGCTTCGTATATACCAAGTACCGAGTTGATGCACTTTTACATGTTCTCTCATTTAATACTTAGAACTCCCTGTGAGACAGGTACAAATACCCCCAACTATAAAGAAGGATGACTCATGTCCACTGTCTGAGCTTCAGAACCAAGTCTGCACAATTGAGAATAAAATACCATGCCTGTACAGCAGTGGTTATGAGAACAGGCTCCAGGACAAGACTAGCAGAGTTCAAATCCCAGCTAAGCAACTTACTAGGTGTGTAACCTTAAAAAAATATTTAACCTCTCTCTGCCTCAGGTCTCATCTGCAACATGGAATTACTAACAGTATCTACCTCACAGGATCATTATAAGGAGTGACAGCTACATATATACAGCCTTTAGAACTGTGTATGGCACACAGTAAGTCCTCAATGAATGCTAAGTATTTATTAATATTACTATTTTTATATTATTTTATTTATACACCTACTCTTCCTAAGTGCTATAGAACCAGCAGGTATTACATATTCAATTAGTATAATTTTTAGTAAAACAAAATAGTCACTAATTATTCACTACTGGTTTAAGATCTATTGGGGGTCTTCCAGTCTACATCCTTAAAACGCAGAGGAAATAATTGTCATATCAGACTCCAAACTTCTTGAAAGCCATCATCTCTGTCTTATTCACTGTTGTGTCCCTGAAGCTAACCACAATGCCTGGCATGTAGGAAGCACTCAATAAATGCCCAATAAATGTTTTACTAAATACTTCCCCAGCATACCTACCTAATCTGTCTACTTTGTATCCATCCAGAAAAAGGCCTGGTTATTCACAAAAACTTTCTCCCAACCATAAGAACCACAGATATGCCCTAATTAAAAAAAAAAAAATTTTTAAGGCAAATAAAATATAACATGTCTTTTCAAAAGGATTCACTATGTGTCTTCTGGTGCATTTAAACTATGACTCAATATAGCAAAATCTGACTTATCCTTACTTTTTAAAAAAATTGCCCATCTTAAAGTCAGATTCAATAAAAGACTTTTATCTTTAGGACATAAACCTCAAATTAACTCATTCATTCATTCATTCATTTATTTATTCATTCAAGTATCAAGCACTCTGTGTCTGATAGTGATCCCAGTTGTAAATAACAGAAACTTCAGTCAAATAGATTTTGTAATAGGAGAAAGTGCGACACAGGACAAGAAGTCCACAGGTAGTTATGCAGGTATCTTATTTGGTTTGATTCAGTAGCTCACTTTGTCATCAAGGATCCAGATCTTTTCCATCTGTCCACTCTGTCATCTTTGGTGTTGGCTTCATTCAAACTGGTAGCCTGATGACTGCAATTGTTGCAGGCTATAACTGACCCTATTTGTTATCCATCTAACAGCAATACTCCCCCACTTCTTCCTTTCTCATAAAAGCCCAGGTGTGTTCAGGTATCAGATACCGGTGTACGTTAACTCCTCCTCTATGTAAATATTAATTAGCTAAGCCAATTATGGTCATTCCATTTGTCCTCCTACAATCGTTTGCAGAATACACACGTATGAAACCTTGGCAATGTTAGGGGAAGTCAACTGTGGCTCTTCTACAATTGTTTCCCACACTCATATATAGGGACAAGGCAGGAATTTGTCTTTTTTCCTACTTCTAGACACTCTTGCCTCTCCTGTATGAGAATGTTCCTAGAGCTGGTATAGCCATCTTTTCTTTCACTACATAGAAAACTATCAACACACAATAGAGAAAGCTGGAAGGTATCTCTTGCTACTAGAATAAATCGACCTTGGAATTGTCCTACCTCTGAACTTATTGTTACGTGATTAATTATAAAATAAACCTGTATTCTTCAAGCTAATTTTAGCTAGTCTCTGAGAGAGTTATAATGCATTGTTAGATATATATATATAGTTATCACCATACAAACACAGCTACTTCCAGAGAGAGCAAAAAAGGAAGATAATCTCTCTCTCCGAGGATTTCTCTTAAAATAGAAGAAAATTCACCCAGATGCCACAACCTCTCTCCCTTCCCCCGCAACTTCCTCTCAATCCCAATTGGTCAGTATCAGGTCATATGTCCACTGTTGAACCAATCATAGGCTGGAGAAATTGGATTACCTTAAATCCAATTAGGCCCCCCTCTGGGATGGGGGACTGGGATCAGCTGTGTCTGAGGGTAATTGGCTGCATGGAGGAGGGGTGACTGCCTGAATAAAACTGAGTTCTGTTAGGAGAAAGGGGCTGAATATTAGATATTCATCTGCTGTATCTTGCATATTAGGATATGGACCTGGGACTCCCCCATGATAGAAAATGTTTAGAACAGTTCTACTTCAATAATCAAAACCTATATCCTTCTTCAGGCCCTACTTTTGGAATCTCAGAATCTCATAAATCTAAGCCAAGTCATCAGATTTCTAACAACTCTGCTTGGGCTCCAGTCCAAATATGGATTTCGCTAACAGATCTTATCCAAAGTAAGGTCGAAGCAGGTTCCTTCATACCTCCCACTAATTCTGCAGAGCTGTAGTATGTTCAGGAGTAGTAACTTGCTTCCGGGCACACTACTAATACTCTCATTTTCAATCAGACTTTTCTGAACCTAAGTCATCAGATTTCCTGGAACCTAGAAAACCATTCTCCAAATTGGAAATAGCTTTGGTACAGTGATTAAGATAGGGTTCAAATCCCTGCTCTAGCACTAACTTGATGATCTCTGGACAAGGTGCTTAACCTCTCAATGCCTTAATGTCCTCAACCATAAAGTGTGAATGATAATCAGAGCTCTTACCTCCTAAGGTTGCAAAAGGATTAAATTAGTCAGTGCATGGAAAGTACTAAGCACAGTACCTGGAAAACAAAATGTTCTCTCAGTAAGTATTAGCTATTCCTAGTGTTTCTCTCTTCATCCCTACCTTTCTTCTCTCTCTTACTGCATTACAATTAGCAGAGCTAACCTTTTGATTGACCTTTCTGGTTGGATGCTGTCAGTCAATCAAATAGCCTGAATTTTTTTTCTCATTTGGTTAGACAAATTCACCATTTGGTATAATAGTTAATTTGGCCAATTAGATAGAAAATATATGTATATAGCAGTTATATGGTAATTCTCTCCATCCTGAGCTTTCTCGGAGGTCATAAGACTGACCTTTCTGGACCAGGCCTCTGGATTTGAGGTGGCTTCATTTTCTTGGGGCTGTGTTCCTGGCTTTGAGCCAGTTCCTGTCCACAGCCTCAGAAAGCCTGAGCTCTGAGAGTGCCCTGGGGACTCAACTTCATTGACTCGCAAAATCAAAATATACAAATTCCCCTTTTAAACCATGATATATAACTGGGAGAATATTGCCTCTCCACTGCATTAGGGCCCGCCCTATTACCTTATGGAATTACCCACAGTGGCAGAAATCCATTCACCTGATCCACTGACACCCTGGGGGCAGCTCAGATAGCATAAAGCCAATTGATAGATGTATATTTGATATATATTTTATGCCTGGAATTTATGTCTTCTGCATGTTTCATTTGCCATTCTGACTCACTTTATACCACTGGAGAACTAAGGAAATTTCAAGAGGGACTGAAAAAGAAGCGGCATGGAAGAACAGGGTGGAAATCAAAATAGCAATTTTTCTTTCTGATCTGGGACCTTACACCTGAGCACCCTGATCAGCTTTAACACAAAGAGGAGGCATTCCCTCCCCTCCTCCTCCAGCAAGCGGTTATGATAAAAAGAGGAGCTAAATCTGGAAGAACAGGAAAATGCCCTCCCCGCACGTTAGAGGCTGAGCCAGGTCCCCATTATGAAGTGGGGGGGAGGGGAATCTGAAAATATAAACAATAACAAAACTGAAGGTACACATTTTATTCTCTACAGTTATCAAGACTCTGCCACATATTTCAGCTCATTTCACTCGCAAAGTGGTCAAGACTGATATTTTCAGCCCCATGTTACTGAGGTTCCAGAGAGAAGGGCCTGCCTAAGATCATGGCTTGCCACAAAGGTGGGACTTGAATCCAGCCTTCTTCCTTTCTACTATGTGTACAAATGGTGATGCATGAAAATTTTACAAGTGTTCTTCATAAGCTCCTATATGTAGGGAGAGAATTCACCATCACACATGTAAGCCAAAACTCTACTACGTGTACTACATTTTCCTATAGCTTAACTTAAAAAAAAAAAAAAATTACACCAATTTATAACAGCTTACCCACACACACACACACACACACACACACACACACTTGATCCTCACAGTAAGCCTGTGAAAGTAAAGCAAAGGAATCCGAGCCCAGGAACTGTGCTCTTAAGCGCTCTGCAATATTTCTTGTCTACCAGTTCATGAATGGAGAAATGAAAGTCTACACCTGAAAGATACAGTTGGCAATAAGACCAGGTCTCCTATTGGCTCAATAAGGATGGGCTGCAGGGAGAGACAAAATCAACTGACCCAGTCCTCTTGATTAATTTCTTCTGCTCCATTGGCTACTAAACTGCTCCACTGGCCTTGGCTACTCAGGATGGCAACCATTCATTTCACTTCACTGAGTAATTACAGAGCACAAAGCTCTATTCCAGGCCCTGGTAATTCAGTGTGAACAAGATATTCACAGTCCTCATCCTTACAGAGTTTACAGCCTGAAGGGTAAAGCAGGTACTAAGCCAGTAACAATGACAGTGAAAGCAGTGAGTCAACCTTTTTAATAGACTCTATTGGAAAAGATTGAAGAAATGATGTTGTCCAGCCCACCCAATGCAGAAATCTCCTCTACGATCTCTTCCAAAGATGGTCATGCAGCCACTGCTGAAATCTTCACATCCAGAAAGTTCCCTCTTCCAACAGCAGCACGTTCCAGTTTAATAATAAAGCTTTTCCATACATTGAGTCTACATGGTCTGCCCTGTAATATCTGCCATTGTCCCAAATATGTCTTCTGCAGCCCACAGAATAGGATCTATCCCTCCTCAACACAGCAGTCCTTCAACAAGATTAAGACAGCTATCACATGGCTCCACTGTTCTCTTTCTGATACTAAATTTCTCCTACACCCTTCATACATTACTCATAGGGCATGCCTTCCCAAATTCTCCCCTCATAGACAGCATGCTGGGTGCTATCAAGTTTGCCAATGACTAAAGTGAAAAACTAGAAAGGTACTCTAAATGTAATCTGATCAATAGGGTGAGGTAGAATTGTGATCTACCTTGAATGTGATCCTATACTCCTATTAGTCCCTACAGTCATTGTTTCAGTTTTTATACTGATCGCAAATAATTGGCTCATGTTGCACTCAGATATTTGTCCACATTTTCAAAGAGAAAATTATCAAAGTCAGTTCTCTCCCAAACCTCTACTGAGGCAAATAATTTTTTTTTTTTTAATTTACATGCAGGGTTTTACATTTGCCTCTGTTCGATTTAACCTTGGTGAAACTCAGCTGACAGCGGCATCTTTGTACCTGTTGAATTACTAACACGGTCTGAGCTTCCAAAAGTGATTTTCATAAGAAATCTATTCGGACTGAGCACTTCACAAGTCGAGTAATTTTGCTGAAGACTTTGGAGTTATGGAGCAGGGTCCCGTTACATAGCATTTCCTACGAAAAAAAATCTCTGCTTTGAAGCTCCTTACTCCGCTCACCACCACGCTCTAGAGCCTAAGTCTGGGCTTCCCTCTCACAGATCCCAGAATTTCTAACTCCTGTCACCTGCTCCTTCTCCACCATCCCTGCTCCAAATACCTCTTTCCTCTATTACGAAAACAATCCAGTTCACCCCCAGCTCCAACCAACAAATTTATTATCTCAACGTACACAGTCAGATAATAAAAGTAAATTTAAAATGTTCTTTTATGTAACAGGCCTACCCTCCTTAGAAGTAAATGCATGTGGAAAGATGGTAATCAGTATCCAGAAAATATTTATTGAGCATATACTATGGCCAGGCTCCTTGAAGAATGCAGTGATGTGTAAGTATCCAGAAAATATTTATTGAGCATATACTATGGGCCAGGCTCCTTGAAGAATGCAGTGATGTGTAATATTAGACATTGTCCCCGACTTCGTGGCACTTAACATCCACTAGAGAAGATGGACAGCAATCAAGTAAATACACAGTTGGTGTAAATTACAGGCCTAATGAGTGCTGTGAAGAAAAAACAATTCAACCCCATGCATCTGGAGGATCTGGTGTAGCCAGGGGCTCAGGAAGGGTTCTTTTAGACAGTGGTAAATGAACTGAGAGAAAGGAGGAGGAGGGATTAACAAGAGTATTCACTGTTGCCTTATTCACAATGCTAAAAAATTGGAAGCACACAAGTGCCTATTGAACAAGAAACTATTATATATAAAGAAACTATTTGGGGCACATCCACACGGCAGACTATTAGAAATCCATTAAGAATTAAATTTTTGATGCTAAAATATTACAAAGATAAAAAACATGCAAACCAACCTAACTTTAAACATATTAATGCAAAAAACCCTAAATAAAGTGTTAAAAATGAGAATCCATGGTATAATATGCAAATTGATTCATTCCAGGAATTGAAAAGTATTTCAATCTTAAAAACCCATTAATAAAATTCATCATATAAATAGGTCAAAGGAGAAAAATATGATTACCAAGAAAACTGTCAAAAGCATTTGATAAAAATTCAAATCCATCTCTAACTTCAAAAAAACCCCTCATTTTTTGCAAAGGGACATACATATTTCCCCAAATTAAGAATGATGGTAACTAATGAAACACTAAAAGCATCCCCATTAAAGTCAGTAATATGACATGGGGCATTCTTTTACATTTGCTATTTCATACTGTTCTCGAAGTATTAGCTGATGCATGTAAAATCAACAAAATAAGAGATACAACTGTTGGAAAATGAATACACAGTTATTATTGTTTGCATATGATGTGATTATAAAATTGGAAAACAAAAAGAAAAAAATAGAAGCAAGAAAACCATAATAAAGTGATCACTTACAAAAGAAATACACAAAAATCAATACTGTTCTTATAAACAATAACTACTTACAGAATAAAGAAGTAAAATATCCCAGTCACATGAGCAAAAAAAATTAAAAGCCTAAAACATGGAATAAATGTAACAAAAATTCAATGTGACAAAATGAAAAATATAAAAATAAAATTACTGAGAGATACAAACAAATAACGAAAAGACATAACTTGTTCTTGGATAAGAAGATTTGGTATCATGAAAATATCCATTCTGCCCAATACATGTATAAAAATCAATTGAATCCCAATAAAATTTGATAAATGATTATAAAAGTCACTTTTGGAAAAACTGTTCACAAACAAGTAAAAATAGCCCAGAAAATCTGAAGAAAAAAAAGTGATGAGGAGTAATTTGTCTTATCATATGTATCATATATCAAATGTGTTATAAATCTATAAATTAAAACTTTAATCCTGAAAAGTGGACAGATAAACGATACGGACTAAAATAAAAATAGACTCAAATATACCTGAAATTTTAATAAGTGATAAAGGAAACACATCAGAGTGATCATCTTTAGAAACTACATACCAGAACCCAAAGGACACAACTAAAGCAGAGATTAATATTAAAGATGAAAGAAAATAGATTAAACTAAATCAAAATTTGAAAAAGAACAAAATAAACCAAAACAAAGCAGAAGGAAAGAAATAAATAGCAAAATCTAATGCTTTAGAAAAAAAAGAAAAAGTAAAACAAATAAAAAGCTGTCTTTCAAGAAATCAACAAAATAGGCAAACCACTAGCTCACTTAATCAAGAAAACTATGTGAGAAAACACAAATAAACAGAATTAGAAATAGTAAAAGGCAAGCAGAAAACCAAAAACAACATTAGAAAATATTTTGTAAAAATCTGTGCAAAAGTTTGAAAACCTAAATTAATGGATAATTTTAAGAAAAAACAACTCACCAAACCAATTCCAGTAGACAACGTTTGAACAGACCAATTTCCTAGAAGAAAAAAAAGGAAAACTATCAAATACCTATCACAAAACAAAACAATAAACAAAGCAGTGGGCCTAAATGATTTCATACAGAAACTGAACCTTCGAAGAAGACATAATCTCAATGATTATGTCTGTTCCAGAGAATAAAGCACAAAGGAAAATTTCCCAGTTCCTTTTATAAGGCAAGTATAACACTGATACCTGAACCTGATAAAGACTGTACCCTAAAACTACAGCTCAATCCCACTTGTAAATATGAATGCAAAAATAAATAGAATATTAGCAAATACAACCAAATATCGGATTAAAATAATGTTCCAGCCATGCAAGGGGAGTTCAACATGAGAAGACTTATTACTATAATCCACCGTGCTAATAAATCAAAAAGGAAAATCATATGAACCTCGTACACTGAGAAGGCATTTTACAAAATTCAAATTTTTGTGAAATTTGCAAGATTGTGTATTAAGGAAAAAGACTTTTAAAATA
>NW_006431919.1:7546026-7551023 GCF_000325575.1 Pteropus alecto | reverse complement strand
TCCTCTTGAGGCCAAAGCACATTCTCTTGGGCAAAGAGACAAAGGTAGGCATTGCAATGAAGGCACTGTGTGCAAGTGACCTCTCAGGTGGGCCCAGGGAATCCGGGCGGGGTAAAGGCAGCTGCTGCGTTAGGGAACAGACTGTGGTAGCAAAGTTATCACCTCCTTGGACTACTTGCAAAATGCAAAGGAAATGGAAAAATATACCTCTATTGTGGAGAAATGTGGCAAGATATTTTTACATGCATCATCTAATTTAATCCTCCTCATTATTACCCAAGATATAGGTAGAATCATCTCTATTTCATAGGTAAAAATTTGAGGAGCAGAGATGCTTAGCAGCTTACTCAGAGTAAAGAGGTTGGGTTTATATCCAAATTATCTAGTTCAGCTCAGAACTGAATTAGTTCTGGTTTTAGTTCAAGGTCACTCTCTTCCTCTATCCCTCTAATTTCCTTCTCAGGGATCTTCACTGGCCAAACACGAAAGCAAACCAGAGGGCAGGAAAGCAGTGGATGTGATCCATATCTGTCAGCCTCCTAGGTACAGAACAGGGTGCAGGAGTATAAGGCACACATCTGGAGTTTCTGCCACTTAACATGTTCAAGAATTGAATAATATATTACGTGTAAACATCTCAGCACCTTCTTGGCACTGGTCAAACTCTCAACAAACAACCACTTAACATGTTCAAGAATTGAATAATATATTACAAACAGCAGCCATGTGAAAGACCATCGGTAGCTTTCATTGGTTAAATGCCCTAAATCAAACAGACTTCATTTTGTTAGTCAAAAGTTTGGCTTTTATACTTAAACTTGAAGAACAAAGAGCAGTGGAGAAATGACACAACTGGCCCCATCCATCAATATTCCCTGGAAAACTGGTTAAATATTACAAACAAACCGACATCTGGGCAGAGGAAGATGCCGGTAAAATGAGAAACACCGATTCCTCTCCAAAGGACTCTTTAAATCCATTTTTAAAAACAGTACCAATGAGGAAGAGTCTTCCTAAGGGAATGTCTTTTTGAGCTATGGTCTTACTCTGAGAATATGCTCTTTGCACCACCTCGTAGATGGTAAAGTTTGCACTTAATAATTTGGGTCCTAAATGACCACCTAAATATGTCAGGAGTAATTTCACATCTATGACCCTTAGAGCTGAAAATCTATACGAATGTAATTAACCTACTTCCAAAATTGAAGAAAAAAAAAAAAAACTCCTCTATTATCCCCTGACTCGGGAACATATGGTGTCAGATTACATGGTTGGCACCTTGCTGACTGCTGGGTCCATGTGTCGCATTCTAACACAAACAGACAGAGGCACAAAGCCTGCCCAGAGCAGTCGCCAGCCAAATCCAAAATGGGCAGCTCAAGCCACAGGGTTGGCCAGGACCTGCTATTAACATCCTAGTGGAGGAAACAGAGCTCTCAGCACCACCCCTCGAGCCTGGTTTCTCCTCTTGCCCCACGACCTCCTCCATAAACATCTTGAGAAAGACCCATGAGGTTGGTTTCTCCGTTGACGCACATTGTCAACACGCCTGGCTCTATTTATCAGGGAGAAACTGAATTGGCCTCAACTCATCGTTGGGATTGGCTCTCTTAAGCTAAGGCATTTGGAAGCAAGTGAATCCAACCAAATGCTTTCCATCCCAATTAAAGGTGTGCCTGTCATTCTTCCCATCCGAGCTCCCAAATCCTGGCTTGTTTATACAGAGTGAAGGACAGTCACCTCCATCCTCCTTCTGTGAACAGAGCAAAGGGAGCATCAGCAGTCTCCTGGCCTCGCTTTTCTGGTCTTCTCTCCCCTTTTATTGTAGGCCCCATTTTTATCTCTGTAAATCAATGCAAACTGCTGATGCACCATGAGGCCGAATATGGTCCTTCGCATCCCGGTCACCCAAATTTCCCGTTGCGATACTGAATAATTATATTATTCCTTCCTTCTTGGAAATGTTTTATCCTCTTTTTACCTTCTTTTTTTGAAATGTGTCTACCCATTTCAGGTTGCATCATGGATGAAGAGGGCTTACCCCCTCCCTGCTATTGAAATTAAGAAACCCCTATTGGAATTAAGGAACTAGAATGAGAAGCAGCCTAGGCCAACGGCGGCAGACGTGTGGCTGTTTTGGCTCCCCTGGGGCATCCTCTCACAACAAGCTAGGAGGTAAAAGACATTAGTAACAAGGAGAAAAGGTCATAAAGGGATTTAAAAATGGATCTTTTCAACCAAGTAGAAGGATCCCTAAAACTAAAAAAAGAAAAAAACAGCTATATCCACTAGCAAGAAATATACCCTTCTACCCTCTTACCAGCACATACTATCTGCCCAGAACAAGCCAGTGGTATGGAGGACTTTCCTACCACACCGCTTTCTTGGTGGCTGTGGGAGACATCTGCTATTTCTGTCTGCCCAGAGTCCATTGCCTGTTTCTTCTGTTAATAACACTCCCATTTCCTTAATGGAAGGATTCTTTCCTATTCTAAATGATTGCAATGGGGCTGCCAATCCTAAGACCCTGTCCCCACCCCTATCGCCACTGGCCACAGGGCATAGGCATTGGACCCAAGTAGGTGAGACAGTTTCTCATTTTGCTGGCACAAGTGAATTAATCCCAAGAAGTGGCACATAACCCAAGCCAGGTCCATGGAAACTGTCTCTGTGATTTATGTAATACTGGAGTCTAGGGGAGAAACCATTCTTTCTCCTCTGGAGTCACCACGCTGGGAATATGTAAAACTGGAGCTGCCCGTGCCATGTCCCCAGCTATGCGGAGGAAGCCACTACACTGTCTGTATGAAGCGGTCCAGGGATGGGAAAGGTATGGAGGAGAAAGAGATAAGGCAGAGGAAAAACGAGTTGGAAGAAAGATAAGAGAGGAAGAAAGATGGGAGAGAGGTTGGACAGAAAAATAAGGGGAGAGAGATGGAATAATAGAGAGGGGGGGGGGGGGAAAGAGAAGGGAAGACATAGAATTAGAGACAGAAAGATAGAGAAGTGGGTAGAAATGGGGTGACAGAAAGATGGAGAGAGACGAGAGAATGCAACTGGGGAGAGAGAGATGGCAGAGAGCAAAATGGGGAAGAAAGAGAAAGATGAGATATAGGGTCATGAGGGGAGAAAGGGAAATATGGGGAAAGAGGGATAAACGAAGAAAGAGGTGGAGCGGAGAAAGAAATGAGGAAGAGGGGAAAGCAAAAATGCGGGGTGAGAGAGAAAGATATGGGGAGAGAGAGACGTGAAGAAAGAGATGGAAAGGGATGAAGGAGAAATGAGACAGAGGAGAGAAGACAGAAACCTGATGACATCTTTTGAGGTCCGGCTTCCAGGCCACCCTTGAGGCCATTTGCATCTTGTTTATAACCAGGTTTGAGTTGGATCCTATCACTTTAGCCAAGAATCATAACCACTCTGATGCCCTTAATCAAATCCAATCCTATTGCAAATTTGGCTCTCAACAGCTTAGTCCTAGAACCCAGAGATGAACCAGAGGTTTCACTAATCCCCTCAAAACATAATCACTCTTAGAATCTACCAATTCGATTTCCATACTTCAAATAAGTGGAGAAAATATAAGTTCCTGTCCCCTGCCTGCAGAAAGCATGCAAAGATCTTCATTTCTTCCTTCCTACTTCCCAATCAGGATCTGGCTATTAGAAACCAATCATCCACCAAAAATACAAAAGAAACTACTTGGAGGTTAAAAGCAGCATTTAGGAGAAAATGATGTTGTACATCATACCAAAATTTAATATGGCCTTATGCAAAATAGTAATGTGTCGGTAATGCAAAGATTCTTCTAAAGTAGGTTAATAACAATCCAATATTATTCTCCTTAAAAAATGAAAATGTATGTCAAAAAAAAAAAAAAGGCCTAAAGTAGCTAAATCTTGTACCCATTGATGGAGCTGATTTACATAGATAGCATTTAACATTCCATCATCATTATCCTATCAGTCTCCTGTCTAACGTGCAAGCCTAAAGGCATTCAATGCGCTTAGAGGTTTAAAAAAAAAGCCCTATACCCACCAGCCAAAATGGTGGTAAATGACAAAAAAAGAAAAAGAAAAAGAAAAAATAATAATTTTAGGCAGACAGATGAGTATCAACTGGGATGAGAAAAAGACTGTCTCCCCCCTCCCTTCTGCAGCAATATAATAACCTAAAAGATTGAATAAAAGAAAACTAAATATTTAAGAGTAAAATGTGGTTATCAAATGGGGAGAAGGGGAAAAAAGGAAGCATTATGATAATAGTTGAGTCTGCCTTTGCTAGAGGAAGCAGCTTCGAGTGTGTCCGCCTTGACTTAAATGGAAAGCAAATGCGAATGAAACACAGTGCTTTCCTTAGAGTCGACCATGTGAATATTTTCAGAGACTTTTTCTTTTAAAATGTTAATTCTGACGGGAAGAAGCAGAGAGAGTGCTCTGGGGACACGCACTGCCTGTCCGTGCACAGTGGGGAGAGGGAAGCAGAGGGTCACGGTGTGTATATCGTCCTCATGCAGAGAGATCCTTCTTGGCCACGTGCCGGGCTATGGCCTTGCAAATCCTACGGCCTCTTTAGTGCCTCCACCAGCATACGACAAAGGCCAGAGGATTCAGAGGCGAAATGGAGCCTGAGGGGCTGTAAAGCCACTCGCCTCCATCACCCTAACCACTAGGGAGTTCCGAACTGCATCTAGACCAAAGGAGAAGAGCCACAGGTATGTCAAATGTATGGAGCCAGGGCGGGTGTGGAAAGCTGCTTTTTAAATCAGCTGAAAGAGAGGTACGTGGAGGCAGAAGATGAAAAAGAGAAACGGTGGATCATGAGAAGAGCAGGGAAGTAGGAGCAGGGAAGAAAGAAGGCGATGAGGAAAAATAAGATGACCAAGACGTGGCGGGAAGTCAGTCACGGGCAATGAAAACTTTCCTACTCTCCATCCGCCTGGTTCCCTACCCTGCACACGGAATCTGAGACCCGGCCTTTCAACAGTTGCTCCAAAA
>NW_006431919.1:7534620-7545967 GCF_000325575.1 Pteropus alecto | reverse complement strand
CGTCAGAATCCCTTCTGGCACAGCATCCCCGTCAGTCCCTGCTGTGTATCAGGACTAGCCCTTGATACGTAAGCACCATCCCTGGAGCTTCCCTTCGGCCTCAAACCCAGACTGCATGCCCTCTAGCAACTGCCCACTGGACAGCAGGCATTGCCTGGAATTGTTCCTAATGAGGCAGAATTTTATTTACAAGAAAAAGGGACAGAAGTCAATTAAACAGATTGTGATACCAAGAGAAATATGCAGAAACTCTCCCCTAATTTTTTTTTTTTTTAAACTAACAACCTTGGGCCATGTCTCTTTCTGTCCTACCCTGCCGTGTGACAAGGCTAAACCAGACAACCCAGGTTCTCCCAGCCAGCAGTCTAGTCTACTAAAGAACAAAGATAAAATAAAGTGACAGCTTTTGAATATTAATAGGGCATATCAGCAAGGGTGAACAGCAAACAGTGGAAGTCATCCACAAGTTCTAAAAGCAGTTCCTAAAAGCCCGAATTCATCTCATCGTTCCCCACTTAAGAATTCCACTAAGAAAATGAATCTTTATTTCAAAAATAAACTTCTGAGATGACTAGAGATAAAAGCAGAGAAAGAAATACTGAAGCACCACAGGACCTTCCTTCACTCATCATCTCCCCTCGGGGCCCATCATGATGCCATGCATATTACAGATGCCCAATAAATGTTTGTGGCATGAATGATGTGAGGAGAAAAGGAATGTTTTAAAATCAGCTTCAGAACAGTAATGGGCTTCGAGAACAGGCTGGCCCCAGTCAGGGTCACAGAAAGAGGAAACAGATTGAGACCACTGAGACCTAACTCCAGACGTCACCTGTAGAAACTCTGGGGAGTTTTCGTTTCTAAAGAAAAGTAGAAAAAAGTTTTCTGGGGTACCACATTTCTAACTTTTTCATTCACTCACCCACCTACTCACTCATTCAATCATTCATTCAATAAATATCACCGAGTGCCTACTATGTGCCAGGCACTGTGCAAGGCTCTGAGGCTCTTATGGGAAAGAGATAAGCTAGGGCCAGGCTCTCTCTCACCTGCCCAAAAACTTCCACCTTATCACCTAGAATTCAATCAACCAAGTACTTCATATTAGGCATGGGGCTAGGATTATAAGGTAAAATCTATACTCCTTTACATAGCACTGAGGGATGTAGTGGTTATTTACTGCTGTACAGGAAGTTACTGAAAAAATTGGCAGCTTAAAATAGTAAATAAGTGTTGTCTTCCAGTTTCTATGGGTCAGGAAGCCAGGAGAAGCTTAGCAGTTAAAACGAGATTGCAGTCAAGTTGTCAGGCAGGGCCACAGTCACCTGAAAGTCTGACCAAGCCTGGAGGATGCTCTTTCGAGAAGGTTCATTCACATGGCTGTGGCTTTCTCCCTAGGGTTTTTTGAGTGTCTTCACAGCCTAACAGCTGACTTCTCCCAGACGGATACCAAAGAGAAAGAGGAGGAAGCCACAATACATTGATGGGCTAGTCTTGGAAGTCAGACACCATCACTCCTGCCATCTTCAACTACAAGTGAGTCACTAATCCCAGTTTATACTTAAGAGGAGGGCAATCAGGCTCTACCTCTTAAAGGGAGGAATGCAAAGGATTCATGAACTTAACCTAAAACCACCACGAATCTAGAATCAGATAATATGTTATTACATTATGTTATTACATTATGCCATATTATGCTATATTATGTTATATCTATAATCAGGCCCTGCCCCTTCTTACCTATTTTCACAATTTTATGCTAATATTCCTAGTATTAACGTCTATCCCCCAACTCAGCTGGTTCTTCTGAACACATTGTACCCGTTGTAAACAACAACTCTTTCCTTATATGTCGCCCCCACCTTGCCCCTGTCTTTTCCCTCCAAAATCCCTATATCCAGAGAAACAGGACAACATAGTGGCTAAGATTCTGGACACTGGGCTGCCTGGGTTCAAATCCCACTTCGACTTTTGGCTAGTTATTTAAGCTCTGTGTATTTTGATTTCCTTACATATAAAATGGTGATAATAGTACCTACTTTATGGGCTTGTTATGAGAATTAAATAAACCAATATTTATAAATAACTAAGAATAGAGCTTGCCATATAATAAGTGCTATTATAAGGTTTGTTAAATAATATAGATATCGTGCTTCTGCGTCCAATGCAAGTTCTATACTACAGCCCGTGGTGAACCCCTTCACGCAACTCCTAATGCTGTAACTGTGACCCATTTTAACTCTGGTCAGATCTACAAATTATCATTTAATTACCTCACTTATAGATAGATGTCTGACCTCATCACCCAATTGTTGGTTCCTGATGGTTTTTAAATTCTGTACTTCCTTAGAGTGCCAAGGAGAGAATAAGCATCCAATTCAAAAGGAAGAAAGGAAGGAATTAATTCACATTAGCCCCAAGAAAAAATATTCATGCTGCTTTTCTAGTCTCCCCAAACACTGAAAACCATACTCTCATTGCTTCTGTGTGAGCCTCTGATGTCATAGAACCAACCCAAATTAGGCTTTCGCACAAGATCAGCCACATATGGGCCCCCTTCCTCATTAAGCAGAGCTTATGAAAACACCCCAAATGGATGGGGTGAGTCCCCTTGAGATAGGGGAAGACAGATGTGACCCTCAAAGAGGAGGGCCCAGGTTCTGCTATCAGAAGCCTGATATTTCAAAATTATCACCAACAATGCTCCTTCTCCATCCCTGACTCAAACACTCTGAAATTTTAGGACTTCCCACGTACACTTTTTCTCGAAATGGTGACATTTCCTCCCCAAGAGTTTACAGCTTCTAATCAGAACCAAAACCTGTGCTGGGACATGTCTCATACCTGGAAGCTGCTGGTAATCCTAGGTGAGCATACAGGCAACGGCAATTAATGGTTACAGGAAGGCTTTGGAGAAAATGCCCCCAACTCTGTCACAGATAGAAGGTTCTTGCGGTCCTGATTTGGCCACTAAGAGATTATATTCACTCATAGAGTCATTCATTCATTTATTCATTTATTTATTCATTAAGCATTTACTAGGCTCAGAGGGTGATACCAAGAAGTAGAACACGAGGGTCTGGGCTTCAAGTAAGTTACCTGGAACAAGCCACTGTCTCTGCCATCAATTTCTTTGTCTACAAAATGATAAGGTTGGACAAAGTCTCTAGGGTTCTTTTCACCTTCAAAAAAATTGCTATTTTTCTGATTCTAATGCCTGATCTGCTTTGCCAGGCAGGTTTGCTATGAAGACGAAGTTAGAAAATGTGCATGAAAGTGCTTTGAAAACTATAAAGCACTGCTCAAAATGTGAGGCATTATCCTCCTTGTTGTTGCCATAGCCCCAAAAGTCCTTAGAGAAAAGTTTTCAAAGGCCTGCTTGATAACATCCCACTGGGATCCTGAACAGGAAAAGCTCTTCCTCAGGTCTCCCTGGGATCTCTCCTGCTGCTGAGAAGTCCACAGGTTGTTTCTGCACATTAGCAGCTTCTCGCAGCCAATGCATTTCAGAGATTGCAATTGTCCCCAGGAAAAAAAAAAAAAAAAAAAAAAAAAAAAAAAAAAAAAAAAAATATGTGACCTACCTAATCTGGAGGTCTAGTCTAAGCCCAGAAGAAAAAAAAGCTATGATCAGTTAGTGATGTCTGCTACGGGCATGGGATGAGGAAGTGGTCACCAGCTGATTGATATGCCTAGACAAGGTCCTTTGGTAGCTGTAGCATACAAGCCTCAACTCTGTGCCCGGCGTTTTACAATGTCACAAGAATTATAGCATTTTGGAGTAGGTACTAATATTAATCCCACTTTACATATGAGGAAACGGAGACCCACAGAGGCTGACACGTGCCCCGGATCACAGTGCTAGTATGTGGCAGAGCCAGAATTGGAAACAAAGGCTGAGCGATATCAAGGCTAATGTACTTTATTTCGACGTTACACTGAAATTTGGCTGGGAGCCTAAGACAGCATACAAACAGGTAAACTGAAGGACCCTCCTTACGTTTTTCCTGAATAATAGATGAAATTATTAACATCAGCTCAAGGCCGTAAGGTTATTGGCAGGCTCTGCCTTAGTGCAGGGCCTGAACCTCTAAAGCAGCAATCGGTAAACTGTTTTGACTGCACACTCCATTAGCTAAAAAAAATAAATTGTCCTCCGGTCCAATATATAAATATCTATGTATAAATGTACCTATTTTCAAATTGCAGACATCTATAACAACACTAATATATTAGATACATATTAAAAGATATCAAAATTTTAAATATTTGATGAGCAATCGATATAAACACGAATTTTAACATTGTCTACCCAAAGCCCAAACGGATTGTTGGGCCCAATCAATGGAATACGCATAGCCACTTTCTGTAACACAGAGCAAGAATGATGTGTTTTCCTTATTTTGCCTGTTTCCTCTCTGGACTCAGCTCCAAGGCTTGCCCTGGGAAAAGTGTCCCAAAACAGGACGCCTTCCTCACCGCCACACTCCGCACCCCTCTTTCCCAGGCTCCCAGGCACATGGGCACCTTCGTGCTTTTCATCCCCACTGCCCAAAGTCCCCTCTTTGAGTTCTTGCCCAGGGCTGGCATCTCCTGCTATGGCCAACAGCTCTGTGTTCATACTTCATTCATCCTTACAACCAGCAAACACTTACTGAGCCCCTGTTGTGGGGAGGTACTGTAGGAACTTGGAGAATCCAAAGACGGACCCGTGCAGGCATCCCCAGACCAGAAAGGGAATTAGCACACACCATAAGTTGATAGGACGTAAGGTGAAAGTGATAAGTTCACTAAGGGAAACACAGAAGAGATGGCTTCTGGGGGAAGGACCAGGGGCAGGTGCGTGAACGAGGAGACCATGAGTGTGGGCGGGACTCGGAAGTGGCAGGAAGTACACTTCAGGCTCAGCGGTAGTGGGGAGGAAAGGTGAACAGCTGGGCGAACTTTCTTTCTAAGTGGAATAGGGGATGTGGACAAGATTAATCCAACAGGCAGAGAGTTGGGCCTGCATTTTAAGGACTGTGCTGTCCAGGCAGAGACAACAACATTCAAAACGAAGTGAAGAAGAAAAGGCCAGAGTGGCTGGAGCTGGCGGTCCAGGGAATACAGGACTCGATGAGGCGAGAGCGATGGGCATGGCTCACTCCCCGGAAGGCTCAAAGGGCAAGGGACATTGTTGATGGAAAAGTGTGCAAAGCAGCTGTAACCAGATTCACCTTCAGGAACGACTGCGCCGGCTTCAGTGTACAGAGCGGATTGAAGGAGGGCTGGTAAGGGAAGGTTCATCATCCAGACTCTTTCCCCTAGGACATCTTGGGGGCACAAGACCCCTGCTCTGCAGAACACTCCAAGCCCATTCCTCAGCTACTCTGGGGCCAGCCCCCCATCAGGACGAACCACAGAGCACAGGCTGCAATAAGTCAGCAGAACTCCTGATCCAACACCTGCATCTTTTGTAGACCAACCCATCTCGTTAGAGGGAGTGATTTTGGGGAAAGATTTCCAGCCGCTGGGCCCCTTCTAGCCTGGGGGTGGGCCTCCTCCTGGCAGGACAGATTCTTCTCTTGGTCCATCAGCTCAGGAATCAGATTTCCCATTCTGTTCCCAGGGCGCTCCGGCCTGAGCTGACACGCTGTCTCTTTAAACACATTATGAAGATTATCAGCAATGTATCAAGGTGTCTTTGCAGAACAGTATAAACTTCGGCTGCACTACTTATTGACATAAACCACACTTCCAGGTTTTTATTTATATGCGCATTAGTTCAATATGATTGGATCTGTAGGCAGCAGAAGGGATTGAGGTAATTTATATATATATATCAATAAAGGTCTCCAGCCAGCCACTGGGTGCTCTAAGGGGAACAGTAGTTCCATTTAAAACATTAGGAACTAGAGAAATTGAAAATAACTCTCTATTTAGAGGCCAAGGATTAAGGCATTTTGCAGGGAAGGTCTCTGCAGCCCAGCCAGGATATGCTAAAAAGGCTGTTAAAATGTCATTTGGCTGATAGGCCACTGAATTTACCTTAACCCTTTCATTTCAATTGTATTTTTTTCTGTGAAGCATTGAGCCTAACGGGGACAGCGCACTGGTGGAAAGGTGGCCGAGTGCATGAGCAGATGTTGTTTTTGCCTCCTAATGTCCATTTTCACTGGTACCATCACCTCGTGAGCTCTGGGTGACCTCTTCCTAGAACTACTGGTCAAGGTTCCCTGTGGTCCCCAGCCATGCCTCCCTGTACAAGCTGAGTCAACTGGACTTTCCCTCCTGAGATTTTAACTGTTGATAAAGAAACACAAGGGCTAAAACTGGTGACAGCCAACTTGTCCTGGTAGTGCAGCCTGAAGAGACTGTGAGTTCCTGTCACCTATTCTAATAGAAGTGCTCTGGCTCCTGGGAACTGTATTTTCTCTTCCATTTCATGAAATAGCCTCCCAATGAGCTCAGCTTTGTGTTAGCCAGAGCTTCTGTTGCTTGCAACTACGGAGCCTGAATAAGTTGAGCTCCTGGGGCCGGGGGCCTGCATGACAGCCTGGATCCATCGCTAACTAGCTGAGTGACCATCAATAAGCAACCCCCTTACTCTGTCCATCGGCTTCCTCACCTGTAAAATGAAAGCACTGTAGGGGGTGAATAATTCTCAAATTTGAGGGATCTTGTTCAAAATTTAGATTCCGATTCCGTAATTTTAGAGTGGAGCCCAGGCATCTGCTTTGTAACCAGTGCTGACTCTGTGCCAACCAAACTTTAAGAGTTCGTTTTCAAATTATACTCTCCTGGGCCTTTAGTTCTCGGGGGGACACATGGGGATGGCCCCTGGGTAAGGGAAAAGTTGACAAAAGCAATCTTCTTGTTTCAACTAAGGCAGCCTTCCTTTTAGGTTTTCAATATTAAGGTCCTACATTAAATTTCCTCTGTAAAAAAGGGATCTACCCATGAGAAAAAAATTAAAAATCAGGGGACTAGAACCAGCAGCAAGGAGCCTTACTGTTCTGATCCAATGAGTCGCCTCCTGCATGGCTTCTAGAAGGGAACTAACCACACTGCATTTATGTTATTTGAACTTTGGCTTAGAAAGACCTCAACCCCCAAACCATCTTTCTAGCAAACTCACGAGCAGAATTTACTCCCCGCACCAGTAACGACGCAGCAGCCAAGGCCCTGAATCACTTGCCCGGTGTGATGCAGTCAGATAACAGCAGAGCCCGGTGACCCCTTAGTCACATCGCGGGGCTTCTCCTACGGTGCCTCTTCCTGCCGTGGCATTTGGAACACCATAAACTGGAGCCAGAGGAGATCTATAAACAGCCCAGTTCTTATTTTTTTACTTTAGAGTCCCTATGTGGCTTCATTTATTTTCAAAAGAACATGTGACATGTTCGTTGGCACCTTCCCTGCCATAAAATATCTGTTGACATTTGTGGTTTGGGGCTGGGCTGGATTAGTTGCTGTTTCATTCCATCCACCTACTGCATGTAGCACCAGGAGAAACACCATTCTACCCTGAGCCCCCTGTCACATCTTCTGCTCACTCCTAGGAACACATGTGCCTTCTGCTGAACGGGAAGGTTTAAAAAGAGCTACTCCATCTTTTCTCCGCTGTGTGGCCTTAGACAAGATACATAACTTTTGTCTCCATTCCCTGGCCCATATGGTGGTTGTACAAATAACGGAAGGAAGAGAAGGGTAACAACAGTGGCTAGGATTTATCTACCACTTACAAGGAACCAGACATACTGGGCTATACTACTTTACCTACATTGTCTCAGTAAGTCCTCTCGCAAGCCTTGCAGGTAGGTAGCTATGGTTATCATTTTACCCACATATTACAGAAGGAAAAATGGAGGTGTGAACAAGTTATGTAACTTTCCCAAGGTTACATAGCCAATAAGTGGTGAAGTAAGCTCCAGTCTCAAGAAGTCTGACCCCGCAGTGTTTCATATCCACGGTGCCTCTCCTGGATGAAAAATCTGGAGATGTGTCAGGTAGAGGGCTCCTACAGTATGTTTGGGGAATCAGATGTGGAGGGTGATTTACGATAAAATAATGTAAAATAAAAACGGTACAATGGAAAGGGCACAAACCTAAGTTTGTCCTCACTGGCTGTCGGATCTTGTGCCACTTGTCCTCCTAGAGACTCAGTTTTCTCATCAGCAAAGTGGGGGAAATTATTCCTACCTCATAGATACAGGATCGAAATAAAGATACGTGCATGACCACCTATCTGGTACTCAGTAAACAGAAGTGATGTAATGTGTGTGGCAGCAGGCCAGAATGCTATCTGAAAGTAAGACATTATTATTCACGTAAAGTATAATTATATATTAGGATAACAAAAAATTTCTTCCAAGATTATAAAATCAACTTAGGGTTTTCTTCTCTAAGTTGAACTCACAGAGAGTGTGAGTCAAAAGCCAACGGGGAAAAAAAAAGTCCACAGAGTTAAAACAAACTTGTCTTCATCTCCCACCCACCCATCTTACCTGGGTCAAAAGCCTTGAAATTCCTACAACGTGAAATCTCTATTACATGTTGGACACTGAAGGACAATTTAAGCATTCTCCCATGTGGAAACATTTCTTTCATATTTATGATCCAGAAAGAATTTCTATTAATATGTTTATGCAAACCTTTTTAGATATATTTCTATACACACACATATGTACTCACAAATATTTATTTTAATGAGATCATGCTAAAATTGAAATCCATAATCCATTTTTCCTTTAAAATATGTCATAGACATCATTCTATGCCAATAAATGCAGATACACATCATCATTTTAATACTCATAATACTCCACTATATAGATATACTATGGATAACCAATTGGAGGTTGAAATGGCTTCCAATTTTTGCTATTATAAACAGCACTGCAACAAATGTCCTTGTACAAGCATCTTTGTGTACTTAGCCTTTACAGTCTTAGAATAAATTTCTGGACATGGAATTGTAGAGTCAAAGACATACATCCATATGTAAAACTTTGCTCGAAGAGCCTCCACATGCATCCATATGCCTGGAGGATGGTGCAGTCTATTTCCGTGGGGTCACAAGCTCTTGCTCTGGGGATCCTTTCAGAAGCTGCTCTATGTACTTCTTCATCCGGCTGTTCAGCTGTATCCTTTATAATATCCCTTACAATAGGCTGGTAATCGTAGGGCTAAGAAAACTAAACAATGAGATCTGCCACTGGCCAAGCACAGGGCTGGCAAGGAAAACAAGTCTGTTGGACACCGAAGTACGTGTCTTTTCTGCTCTTTCTGGGCCTCCTCCTGGCTTGTTGGTCCAAGATTCAGGGCCTGGCATTTGGCACGTTGAGTAAAAAATTGCACAATGAAAAGACTGTGGCCAGTATAAACAAGTTAAAGACTCTGAGTGCTTATTAAGTGATCCAATTCTAGCAATGCTGTTAGCAGAGATGGAGCCAGGTGACTAAAACAAGATCCTTCAAGAAGGTCAAGCTCAGGTTCAGACAGGGGGACATGGCTGTGGGAGGCCAGGAACTTGAAAAAGCTTTGGAAGGTGAATATCAGACCTATACAAAAGGGATGCAAAACTTAGGTTTTCTCAGCATGAAGAAAACAAGGCTGGGTAGTAATTCAATACAGGCTCCAGGATATATGAAAATTTATTCTGTGGGGCTGTAGTTTGAATCCATGATGTGTACATGGCTTGATATGTTACTTTTCACACAATTCTCAACATTTACCCTTGAGAGGATTTAAATAAACTGTTTTATACCAACAAACAAACAGCAACAAAAATTTGCTATATATTTCCAAACTGTTTTTCTCTAGAAAGGTATTTCCACCTTAGATTCCTAATAACCAGTATGAGAATAGAGAGACTTATTATAACTAGTAGGTCGAATCACGTGAAATTGTCATGTTTATAGGTCAAAAGTAGTTGGCTCTTGATAAAATCATGCAGTTTAAGCTAGTAAGTCATCTCTAACATGACCTGGTGTTGCCTTTCCATTTCAAACACTGCATTGGCTGTTCAGAAAAGAGCAATTTACATATCTGCAACATGTACCTTTTTAGGTAGGATGGGAGGAGGAAATAGAAGGAGACTGTTTTCACTACCCCTCTAAAAATGACCAATTACTTGAAGAATTCTGCTTTCCAATGGGAAAACAATCTTTTCTTGAATAAGGTAAAGCACTGATTCTGAGTCACCTAATGGCAAAGAGTGAGTTATTCCTCTATACCTCCTTTTTTGTTAAGGAATAGATTCAATCAAACAAACAAACAAACGAAAAATGGGTGTACACTGTCACAGGCTCTTGAGATCATCTCCCTAAACACAGGCTCAATCTGGAGGAATCTACAGCCAAAAAAGTCTTACAGCAACCCAGCCATTCATGGATTGTGTTCCAGGGTGCACCCATCCTGCAAATGTTCCATGGTCACTTATGTTGGCAGAATAGGATATCCTATTTAGTTTAAAATTTGAAATTTATTAAAATTAAATTAAATTAAAAAGCTAATCCTCCCGACAAGTCACAGTGCACTGAAACCTTCAAGGCCCAGGTTCCGCAGCAAAGAACCTGCTCCTTTTGTTGATCCCTGCATCTGACCACGAATCCCTCTGATCACATGACATTTGTTACCATCTCATGGAAGAGACTTTCAAAAATGTCTAAAATGCTCATTTTCATAGAGAAGAACCTGGATTATTAAGGTTATACAGTAGATCAATGGCAAGCTTGGATTAGAAGTATTATCTCAAGCCATTCAACAGATATTCATTGAGGGCCTGCCATGTGCCAAAACCTGTGCCAGACACCAGCAAATGTAGTAAACAAGACATAATCCTTGGGATGAATAGTGGGAAGAAAAGACAAATCAACAGGCAATTTCAACATAACATAACTTGTAATAATCTAGAACATGTAGCTATTGGACATTTAAAATGTGGCTTCTGAAACTGAAGAAATGAATTTTTAAATTTAACTTTAATAAATTTAAATGTATAAACAAAAGCAATGTAAAGTAATTTTCTATTAAATGCAACTTTGTTGTTTTGGCAGGACTATATTTCACTTTAACCACTGAAAATTTAGCCTCTAAATTGAGTTGAGCCATAAGTGTAAAATACACACCAAATTTCAAAGACTTAGATCAAAATAATGTAAAATATCTCATTTATAATTTTTGTTTTGATTATATATTGAAAGGTTCATATTGTGGATATACCAGGTTAAGTCAAGAGATTATTAGAATTAATTTCACTTGTCACTTATTTAATTTTTTAAACATGGCTAGCAGAAAATTTTAGATCGCATATGCAATTCATTATATACCTTTTGGACAGAGCTGATCGAAAGGATTTGGAGTG
>NW_006431919.1:7504066-7534589 GCF_000325575.1 Pteropus alecto | reverse complement strand
AATTTGGGGAAAGCTTCTCAAGGGATATTTTTATAAGGCTACCTGAAAAAAAGAGAAGGGATGAGCCACGAGAAGAGAGGAATAGCGTTCCTGACAGAAGAAATGGCTTGTGCAAAGGCCCAGTGGCTGATGGAGGAGAGGGTTAATTCAGATTAATATCATTTCCAGTACACCACAGCTTCCCTGCTGCAGGCCCCCGAATACTCCCCCCGCAGATCGCTGCCTCTTAAACCACTAGAGCCCCTTTATTTGGAATGAATTATCTCTGAACGTTCACTTAGACATTAGGCGCTTGGAAAAGATTACATGTATTCACATTTCACCCATAGTAAAGCTTAATGTAGACTCCACTCTTGCCTAGGTCGCTGATTCATTCAAAGTGTGCAACAATTTTATATGTGCTCAAAAGAGTCTTCGTTACAGGAAATAACTCCCACCCATGCGAACTTCATATTACTCCTCATAAGTGTAACTGCAATTGGCTTTGTGAGGCCAGGCAGCTGGCCTGGAGCAGGGGCAGGGAGGGAGCTCAGTGGCAAACGATGGGCATAGAGGGAGATGCTGCGAGGCGGTCTAGCAGAGCGCTAAGAACGTAGGCTCTGACGGCTTCACCACTTACCAGCTGGGTGACACAAGACAATCTTGTAACCGCCCTGGGCCTCAGTCTCCTCATTTGTAAATGAGGAAAGGAATAGCATCTACAAGGGAGTAGCATCTACAGAGGAGTAGCATCTACCAAGGAGTTGCCTGACCTCAGCACTATTGACACTCGAGACAGATAATTCTCTGTTGTGAGGGTCTGCTTTGTATACTGCAGGGTGTTGAGCAGCATCCTTGGTCTCTATCCACTAGATGACAGTAGCGCCCCTTACCCCAGTTGTGACAACCATAAATGTCTCCAGAAATTGACAAACGTCTCCTGAAGGGAAAAAACCACTGCCCTTTGAGAATCACCAATCTACTAATGAGTCATGAGGATTAAATGGAATCCTGCATGAGAAGTGCTGCTATAGTGCTAAAACTTTGCAAGTACTCAATAAATGTCTGCTAAATAAATACATAAAATAAAGGGAGGAAAAGCTCCTACAGGGGTGACAATGGCACATAGCAGATGTGGCATTTTATGAATTTAACCAGCCATCAGTTTAGCCCAGGAACTTCTATCTATTCTCTTTCTCTTTCTACCCCAAAAAGTCAGGTCCTGGGTCTCCCAAGTAATGTGGGCAGAAAGGCCTGCAAATGGGACATGACTGCCTCGACGGATTCAATGGCACTTTTTAAATGTGGATAATTATAGGGCCTCTTCTAAGCAAGTGCACCAGTGGCAGGAGGCTGCGGGCTCTGGGGCACCGTGGGCCCACATAGCTCAGCTCCATCGAGCTGATGGTAATGTTATTAAATGTACTCTCTCCTTTTATTAGGCATCTTAATAACCTCTAAGTTGCACCCAGGAGAGCTGGTGCAGAAAAGGAATTCTGGCCAACCTAATTTGTATTTGAAAATACCCCATAGGCCAACGGAACAAGATTCAGATGAATTTCACAGGCAGCTGAGGACTACAAGAGGCAAGTGTTTCCAAATTGTACTAGATTATCAAATGCAAAATGCCTGCCTCCCTGTCTTCCCCATGCCCACTCTGCCCTCCTTTTCTGCCAATGTCCCTGCACCCCTACACATGCATATGCAATCTACACTCCAGCCACGGGCTAACAAAGAGACTTAAGGTGGGTCTTCCCCTGTCTACAGAGAAATGATGATAGTTCATACTTATCATCCATTTATTACCCGGAGTCAGAACCCGGCACTTTCCTTAGAACAATTCAAAAGGCGGGTGTTGTCCTTAGCCCCATTTTATAGCTGAGGAAGCTGCAGTTTGAAAAGGTTAGTATCTTGCCAGAAAGAATCACACAACTAGATAACTATAGAGCATGGACGTAAACCAAATTCCATCTGACTCCCAAACTGATGCTCTTCGCCACTGCCTGACATTTTTCAATAATTGAGTGGTGACAAGGAGTAAGTTCATTTATTTGTTCACCATGTTTGCATGACTGTGTGTTCCAGACCTGTATGGAGTGCTGGGAAAAGACACTGCCCCTGCCCTCAGAGATTTCATAATGGCAATTAGACACAAGGAGAGCATATTTTAAAGGAATCAAGAAAGAGGAGTCACACTCCCATACGTTATTAATGAGAACTGTTATATGCCAGGCAAGTGTACTACTTATTGGAGATATTGCCACAGCCATAAATAAAGATAATACGTTTGAAAAACATCCCAAGTATAAAATGAACAGAATCTGACAGTCTCAACTGAAAGGGTAAGGAACAGACAGAAGGAGACTCATATTTCCCTAGTGCAAGAGACTGTGAGAATGAGCAAGCCATTAGCTGAGGTTGAAGGGTGAGATCTGGAAAAGAAGTAGTGAGTTTGCTATCAGGTACGTTAAGAGTTGTCATAAGGACACTGTATTAGTTTTCTGTTGCTGCTGTCACAAATTACCACAAACTTTGCGATATTAAATAACACAAATTTAATTTCTTCCAGTTCTGGAGATCAGGACTCCAAAATGAGTCTTAGGGAAATAAAAATCAAGGTGTTTGCAGAGCTAGTTCCTTGTAGAGGCTTCAGGGGAGAATCCACTCCTTGCTTCTTACAGATTCCAGAAGCTGCTAGCATTTCTTGGCTCCTGGCCACATCACTCCAGTCTCTGCTTCTGTTGTCACATAATTCTTCTCTGTCCTCCTGTGTCCCTCTTCTAACCACACTTATAATTACATCAGCCCCACCAAGATAACCCTGGATAATTTCCCCATCTCAGGATCATTAACTTAATCACATCTGCAAAGCACTTTTTGCCATCTAAAGTAACATTCCAGGGACTAGAACTTGGACGTATTTGGAGAAGCCATTACTCAGCCTACCACAGGCATGAAGGAAGAGATATTCCATGCGCAGTCCGAAGGAAAGTCTAGAACTTGGGCGAAATTCATTCATTCACTCAACTAGTCAATAATCATTTATTAGGTAGTTCATATGTGCCAAGAAGATAATTACACCGAAAGAGCTGATTTAGAATTCATCCCCATAACTCATAGGTGGTGGGAGTTTATGTGAAAAGAATGTACAGAGTGAGAAACAAAAAACTGAAGACAACATTTGGGGGAAATCTACACATTTCTGGAGCAGACAGGAAAGGGGAAGCAATGTGAACTTGTCCAGGTTGAGACCTATTATGCAGCACCATTTGTACAGGTTTGTTTGTATTCTTTGAGTGACTGTAGTGATAATAAGTAGGCAATGTGATTTCAAAATATGCTGTCTGGCGGGGGGAGGAATTCAAGTAGATTCTTCTTGAGCCACAGCATCTCTGGAAGGTCTGTTCTCCAGCCTGTGCTCACCACTAGTGACTGTGGTTCTGGCCTGTCCTTTTCCCCTCCCTTTCTCAGCCAAGGGCAGCCATTAAGCACTTCACGTCCAACCCCTACAGCTTGAGCTCTTGGCTGCCCTAGTAATGGAGGCGGCAAGAATTTAATCCATGGCAGCCTCAGGTGCAGAAAGATGATACTGAATATTTCATTCCTGGGATGATGGGAACTGGAAGCCCCTGGAGAGGATCTGGCTGAATCTTTTAAGTGAGCCCTTCCAGGAATCCATTGGGTAACTGTGCTATTGGCAGTAATGACTGCCACTCGAGCCTCAGCATCCCAATGGGAGGGAAAGCAGCATTAATGGGCAACGGTGCTAAAAGGCCAGCTCCAGTTCTGGTTCTAGGAAATTAATTTTTTTTTAAATTATGCTTTCAGAGGTTTCCTGTCATCTCTTTGGATCCAAAAGACATTTGTCACACATTTTTCCCTTTTTTGTTTTTCATAAAGAGCCAAATGAAAGGAAAATAAAATTATCTAACAAAGAGAAATTATTTAAGGTACATTTCTTCTCTTCAGGAATTACCTGCTTTGGCTTAAACCTTTAATTCCTCTCAATCTTTAACAGCTAGCACAAGAAGACAGGAAGTGTTAGTACGGACTAGAGAAAAACAGATCTCAGTGGGAAATTGCAAAGATTGTATGTGTTGGTAAGTAAATACCATTTGTTAAGCACCGAAGTATTGAAATGAGAAAAGAGAGTATTTTTCCTTAAAAAAATTAAGTGTTTTGAAAAACTGGATTAGATTTTTTTTCATTACTCTTCACAAAATTGAAAACAGATGGTATGTGCTATAAATGTTTTAAAAAACACAAGGAGAGAAAGTGAAAAAGGTCAGTTTCAGTGTAACAGGGAGGTGAGTTGACCTGAAATGTGGCCCCTTTGCCCTTAAGACCTAAATTCAGATCTGATTTGTGACTCAGAGCCGCATACTCTGGATCTGCACACATAATGGAGACGTGTTCAGAAGTGAGCTGGAAGTTAAAGGACCGGCAAGCAGGAGGCTGGGCTCCTACAGGAGCTTGGATGGGTTCACCACACCTCTCCTCCCTGCCCCTGCCCATCCTTCCCACGGACGCTCCCACAGGAATGAGCTCTGGAGGAAGAGCAGACCTCTGGGTTCTGACACTGTTGTTTTCCAGCAGGAGAACTTCTATATGGTCAGTGCCTCAGCGTTGCCATTTGCAAATAAAACTGTTACAGGAGGAAATTAAATAATGCATGCAAAGTGCTAGCTTAGTGCCTGGCACATATAAAGAGCCCAATGTATTTCTATTATATTATTATATATGTTGTCATTACTAACAATGATAGTATCATCAAAAATAACAATACAAATTGACAATTGTATGGAAACATATCTTTTAAAGGGCTTTTATCCAGCCATTAGCATTTACCCAACCTATCGACTAGGGGCCAAGCACTGAGTAAGACTCTGGGACTCAACTGTGGAACAAGAAATGGATGACGGCAGGGTAGGTGGGGTAGAGGAACAGACTCTAGAATCAGGTTGCCCGTTTTCAGGTCCAAGCTCTGCTACTTCTAATTGTGTGGCCTTGGGCAAGTAACTGATCTTTCCGTGCCTCAGTTTTCTCATCTGCAAAATAGGGATAATAACAATAACCACCTTGTAGGGTTGCTGCAAGGATTAAACGAGTCCACAGATGTAAAGTATGTCAGCATTGTCAGAGAGTTATCTGTACATAGCACACTCAATTTACTTTAGCTTTCATTGTTGCAGTTCTTGCCCTCACAAGGCTACCAAATAGTCTTCCGCATCCTAAAACAGGCAGCTGCTTCCTAAACTTTGTATTTGCCATGAATTGGACCCAACCACTAATTCAGAAACAAAGGTACAGTCATAATAAGGATGTTGGAGTCTTATCTACTGAGAACATTTTATCACTAAGCCAAATTAATTACTTCATATAGATTTGGATCAAGCCCGCTTTATAATTAGAGAGAGTAGAAAGTCACCTACATCTACCTCATGCATTCTCCCAGTCATTAGGAACAATTTCACCACCATCTTCTACACCTAGAGACTAGAAAACACAAACATAACTCACACACACACATGCATGCGCGCGCACACACACACACACACACACACACACCCCTTCCCAGGGTATGAAATTTCTTTATGGAAAGTTGTGTTATTAATGTAAATATCAAACAGAGCAACTGCACACTTCACACTTGAACCCAAGGCTGATTTGAAGCATGCACTGACATAGTTTTCTGTTGGAATAATGCTGATTATCTGAACATATCTACACTATCTGTGCAGACCCAGAAAGGGATATCGAGAAACTGTTTTTATTTTTTTGCCTTTATAGGAAATCCAGACAGGTACCTGAATGGTCAGATGCAACATATAGATAATGAAGCTGCCTGAACTCAGCCCGAGATAATGTCAGAACACCCGTTCCTTCGGCAAGTAAAGCCAGCCAAGTCAAGATATTCCAGAAGGAGACTATGCCCGCTCCCCCTAATGGAAGTAACTGCTTCAATCCAGGCTGTACCAATGCAGCTTCAGACATAAAGGTGATGAAGGGCTGTTTTCAAAGCCCAAAGTCTTGCCTCAGGACCATTTAGAAAGCACTACTGGCTAGGGAGCCATCATATACACAGGTCGATGAAATATCACCCTTAATTGAGTGGCCCATTTGAGAATGCAACCAGGAGCATGTCCAAGGAGTCCGCACTCCCCTGTACAACTCCCCAAGCCCCTCCTGGTATGCATTTAAAGAGAGAGAGGGAAAAAAACACTTTCATCACTTAAATGTAAATGAATCAGAGTATGATATGGCTACAGGAGCAATCAGCTTCCCCTGATGACTGATCTGTTCCAGGGAATGAAGGGTGATTCATTCCGGATACAGTGCTCCTGAAACACACTGCTGGGTCATCGATTCCGGAGTCCCCAGATTTCCACAGACACAAAAGGACATTCAGGAATTCAGTTAGGGTGAAAGAAACAGGAGAACTGATGGCCTTTAAAAATGAGAAGGCTCTGGATGCATCAGGTCTGGTCGCCAAGGGCAAGCCAACTTGGTCTCTAAGTCATTCTTCAAAGTTCC
This sequence comes from Pteropus alecto, assembly GCF_000325575.1. Classification (NCBI taxonomy): domain Eukaryota; kingdom Metazoa; phylum Chordata; class Mammalia; order Chiroptera; family Pteropodidae; genus Pteropus; species Pteropus alecto. The sequence goes on along the minus strand of NW_006431919.1, from coordinate 7,528,076 downwards.
ATTAAAAAGTCTCCTGTAGAAACTAATCCCAAAGCCATTTCTGAGAATCCAGATATCTCCCAGTACTGAAGAAGCAGATTAAAGTCAGCAGGAGCAAGCTGGTCTGTTTTCCTTGGCTCAAAAAAATGCTTTGTTATTTTCATTTTAATTGTCAATATTCAAAAATCAGTATATTTCACTGGGATTTTAAATCTGTTGAAGATCATCTGAACCTCTGTTTCTACATGGAAAGAATCAGCTGAAGCTGAGTAGCAGTCACCTCTTCAAACTAGTCTCAGTGGTCTCCATCTGGCCTCCTTGGCACACTTAAGTTAACTGCTGGCATCTACAGGCATTGACTCTGCAACTGCTACCATGGAGTTACTCTGGTGCCTGTATAGACAGAAACCAATACTAATACCCTGGTCCTGACCCAAAGTCTATGTTGTGGACTGAATGTGAATAAAGCCAATACTATCTCCAGTTGTCTTGATATGAAACCCCACCCAACAGATACCTCATGCTAGGTGGTGACAAACTGGCTCATTTAAATCTTCTCTCAAGGCAAGTATGTCTCCGCTGTCAAGCAGCTTGAGCTAGCTGTCAGTTTTCCCTGAGGCCTGTTGTATATCCCAGTCTCGAAAGTACCAGAATCCAGAATGCCCTGTCCACTGAGGATCACTAAACTTTGCAAGATGGTCTAAGCCTAACTCTTTTTAGAAATATTCAAGACAAAAATATGTGCCCTCTGCATTGCTCAAAGCTCTACTCTCTCTCTCTACACTGTCACCACAATGGGATAATATTGCCTCCCAAATAAAGCTTAGCACGATGGTGATGAGCAGAGCCTCCAGAATCCAGATGGCTGGATTTGACTCCACATTCTAGCCCCTGCTAAACGATGTTAGGCAAGTCTCTTTACCTCCCTGAGCCACATCTCTTACGCGAAATGAGATTTGTATGCATATCACAGGGCTGTTACAATAATTGAAGTAATGCAGTACTTGCAGATATAACATATATTCCATAAATATTAGGTTAAAAATGAAATCTATAATGTGAAACTTTCCACCTATAACCTGTTTAAACCTTTTACTTTAGCTTTCCTGTTTCTCCCATGGAATAATATATATAACTTGAATATCCCCACATTTTGTCCCTACAACCCCTCTCTCTCACCGGAATACTCTTCTTTTTCCTCTGTATTTAATTGACTCTAATCCAACTATTAAGGCTTAATTCCAATTCTAATTTCCCCACGAAGCCTTCCCCGATTAGGCCAGGCATCGCATGAACTCCTGTTCTTCGGTAATGCAACCTGTGAACTGGTGGATGTTTCACAACTTCCCAGACCACTACGGAGAAAGTGCTGTGGTCACATGAGCCCGGTGACCTGAGTGTGACCGCGAGAAAGGACAATGCCCAGCTCCTCATCTAGATCTGTAGAGGATATGGATGCGTCACATTGCCCAAAGGTTTGGAGGCATCTCACCTCAAAATTCCCCATAGTAAATTCTTTACACTAATGATTAATGCCTGCTTCCCGATCACCATAGCTACTGATCCGGACATGATAAAATTGAAGGATATCTTAAAAGAAGGTTCTCTTTTACCTCCGATGAAAGATTAAAAACAGTGAAAGTAGAGCCAACAGGATTAGTAACTGGATTAGTGTGGGGATGGAATAAAGAAGCAGCCAAGGGTGGCTCCTAGGTTTGGAGATTAAACAACTGAATAGATGGTGTGTTCGTTCCCGAGATGGGAGACTCCGCGAGAGATGTGGGATTTCTCTCGAGAGTGAAGGGATGTCAACAATTCTGACCATGTTAAATTAGAGGTGCCTATCAGACACCCAAATGGATCGATGAGGAGAGTAATTATATAAGTCGGGCACTCAGGAGAGATATTAAAGTTAGAAATATAAATTTGTGAGTCATTTGTATAGAGATATTTACAGCCAAGGGACTGGATCAGATGACCTAGAGAGTGAGGATGAAGAGAAAAGAAAAGAGGGCTGAAGAAAAGCCCCAGAGGCAGCTAACCAGAACGAGAAGGGGTGGCCAGCGAGGAGGAAGGAACATCAAGAGACTGTGGCACAGAGCAAGTCACATGAAGAAAGTGTTTCGAAAAGGAGGAGAAGGAGGTGGAGTCGACTTTGACAAACGCTGCTGACAGGATGAGTAAGATGAGGCCTGATCATCAGTCCTTGAATTTAACAAGGTGGCGGTCACTGTGCCATTGACAAAAGAGTTTCAGTGGAGTGGCAAAGATTAAAACATGATCAGAGAGAAAGGAGAAAACAGTAGACACAACAGAGTAAACTCTTCTGAGATGTTTAGTGTAAAGGGGAGAAGCTATGTGTGTGGTTAATTGACTGTAAAGGGCAAGAGCAGAAGCAAGAAGACCAGTTGGAGACTATTAAAATTGTCTAAAGTAATAGAATAATTGACTTCTCAGATGTTACAATGGTTATCCAGTTTCACTAAAACCTAAAAAAAGCTTATGTTGCCAATAGTCTAGCATATAGCATAATGAAGGAGTTGGTACATGCTTTTCGGTTTTTTTTAAAGACAGAATTAAGAGTATTAGACATAAAGAGAACCTCAGATTATCTAATCAACCTCAATTGCCACTCACCTGCCATTTTCTAAGTAGAAAGTCTGGGAAAAAGCTAAAGAAGAGATAAAATTATGTGTTCCAAGACAAAAACCTTTTCTCTGTAGAAACAAAATTAGAAACTGGAATTCCCAATTTAATACTCTCTCCTTATACTACACATGTCCCGTATGTGGGAAAATATACTACATCAAACTCCATTTAACCGGAGTCAAGAGAGAGAGATTTTTGTTTCGCGGAGTCAGGCATTTTAAAGTAAAGGTTAAAAAATTAAGTTTTATGCTCCAGTTCTGACCTGGCCAGTTATTATCTACTTCACCTTGGTAAAATTACTTGTCTTCTCTAAACCTCCGTTTCTTCATAAGGTTTTTATGAGGATGAACTGAGCTGATATACATAAAATCATAATGCCAGACTTACAGTAAAGACTTAATAAATTATAGATATTGGCATGATTCTTTGTCTTTTATCTCTTATAGTTCAGGTATTTAGTCAAAGGATAAACTCAAATTCCTCTGAAGAAACTTAACAATTAAGAATGACCCGGAAGAGAAGTTCCAAGCAGAGAAATGGTCATAACACAAGTTACTGAGGGAAGATCCACAGGTCACACCTGGAGAAGAAACCAACACAAAGTAATGACAAAGCACTGTTTGGGGGCTCATCCCACAGAAAGTCGAAGGAAATTCAAACTTACACAGATATGGAATTTAATTTTTTTAAATCCTAATCTATTACATCTGGGATTTTCTGTGGTTCATAAAGCACAGCCATGAGCATTTGATTCCCAAACCTTGCGAGATAAACCAGGCGAGTATTGTTATTACTATTCCATTTTAGAGACAAACAAATGAGGACAAGAGAGATTAAGAAACTTACTCAAGGCCATGGCATCTAATAAGTGCCAGGGTCAGGACCAAAGCTCGAGTCTTCAAAATTTTCCATTTCGGGGTCTGATTACTTGGGGGAGCCTAAGTACGGCTTCTGCAGCATTTGATGATTTTATGATGTGCTTTGGGATTTATGGATGTTATTTTGTGGGTACCTCTCCACCTCATAATCCACGATGGCAGTGTCTGCCTTTTGTCTATGAAACATATAAAAGCACCCAGAGGTTGTTAAGTGGTGGGTGCATCCAATAAATACATAAATCATAAAAATACAAAGAGCATATGACGGCTGGTTTCCTTTCTGACAAATCTGTTTCCTTCCTAACAGGAGATGCTGCCCTGTGGTTCTTCATGTGGGGAAATAAATGTCATAAGTTATCAACCATTTAGCATTATGCCTTGTATGCACCTAGAGTCCTGTGGGGATTTAAATTTCAAATTGAGCCACATCATTTATGAGAGCCAGCCTAGGCCTGTACATAGACAAAGTCAGTGAGTCGTTTCAGGAGATTATGTGAGAGCCCTCAACAGTATTACTACCGTCCCTCAAAATAATTTCTCCCACATATTAAGGATTGTCCTACCACAATCTTTAATATGTCCTTTTGTCGAGTTCTTTTGGGTTAAGTTATTAAAGGTTCTTCCTTCACTGAAACCAGAAATACCTCTTAAGCTATGACATATTAGGCTAGGACATATTATGACTATTCTAGGTACTAAAGACATAGCTATAAGCAAAACAAAGACCTTACCCTCATGGAGCTTGCATTCCATTAAGAAATAGAAGCATAGATGAATTGTAGGATTGGGAGACAGGAAAAAAAAAAATAAAAACACTATTATTAAAATGCTCTCATTCAACCTATATCATTCAAGTGTCTATTATGTGCAAAATCAAATAGGTCCTGAGAGTTTACCCAGGAAGCTATTTAGAATAATTTAATTGATCAGATTAGCCAGCCAGTCACAAAATAACCTCAAAAAGATTTCAGATAGTATCAAGCCCTGTATAGTTTCTGATCTCTCCATGTCTTCCTTTCCTGGCTCTGAGATCATTTGGTTTAGCTCCATCTCTAGGACAAGTCCTCACCATGCATGGACAGGCAGGACCTAAGCAATGCCAGTTTCCAACTCTTTGCAATTCTCTCTCAAATTATCCTGATGACTAAGCTTCTTTTATTTGTTCAAAAAACATTTCCGAATATCTACTATGTATATTCGATGTTAGAGATACAAAGATGCATGAGGGAATCCCAGCTTTAAAGACCTCACAGCCTCTAGCAAGAAGAGAGACAGGTGAAAAATAGATAAACTGTAGTCCAGATGCTGAAGCCTTACTACTACTCAGAGACTTCTCTGCTATTCACTCTAAATTAATTCACCTACTAGACTAGAGCAACACTGCCCAATAGAACTTTCTGCAATGATGGAAGTACATATTCCGTATGTATGCTGTCAAATATGGTACCACATATTGAGCTGGTATGTGGCTGGTGTAATTAAGAAACTGAATTTAGTATTTTATTTATTTGACTTAATTTAAATTTCAGTCTAAGTAAACACATGTGGCTAGGGGCAACCATACTGGCCAGCACAGGTTTAGAATAAAGAATATTTCCAGGCTGGGCAAGTCTTAATAAGAGATCTTAGAATCCAAGGTCTAATGGAGTATAGGGTTCTGATTTCAGACTCTCCAAAATGCTGCCATTCTCTTGAAAGTTTGCTCGAACTTTCCTAATTGGAGGGCTTTTTTTTCTCCCTGTCTTGATTCAGGACCCAGCCACGTTCCATCTTATAACGCCAGGACATACCCTAGAGCTTCAGAGGCCTCTGTGTTTAATTTTTTTAAATGTGTCACCTGACTTCCTGGAAAACCCAAGAAAGGGCCCCTTTCACATCAGAAAACTACAAATGTGGCTACGCCTCCATGCAATGGTTGCTGAGAACGTAGTCTCTGGCTAAGCAACTGCCTCCCAGTGATAATTGCACACTATTGAAAGAGGACAACAAATTTCTGGCGGACAGCTATCCATCTCTGTCACAACCAGCATTAGCCCTCTGCTGCCATTCTGAAGTTGAGCTGGGGAAAGCACCTAATACATGGCCCAAATAAAAGTTACTGCTCTGTCAGTGAAAATAGGAACAGTATTAATCAAAGTGTCCTGAACTCAATTCTCCAAACAGAAAATCAGAGGGTAAATTCATGGCAAATACCTAAGGATAAAATGCCCTTCATAACCAAGGAGAAAATGTCTACTTGCCTGTGGATAAGAGAGAGCTGCCCTGTTCACACTGTTTCTTCTCACACATGCATTAGATGGCCCTCCAACTGTCCCAGGCTCTCAGAGCGTTTGCTGACTGGCCCAGCTGCAACCCTTTCCCCATCGCCTTTCTCTCCTGCATGGGCAGCTTCAAAGCATCTCGAACATTTGACAGTCCAGCTAGAGGAGGGAACTTAGGAGGCGTGAAACAAGAGGTTCCTTTCACCTGCTTGGCCCTGAAATGCTAAAGCTGTGTGTGTCAGAACAGAAAGGAGACTTTGAATATCTGTGATTTACAGCTTTTATTTTTGTTTTGGCAGCTTCGGCTCCAAATTCAGGTTTCCTCGTTGGTGAGACCACACAAAATGCATTGCTCTGTTGTCAGGATCATGAATTACGGTTGTATTGATGACACAGGAACAGTGTTATATGAATATCTTTCCACAAATAAATACAACGTAAGCCCCATATTTCTTGTTTCTTAGAATGGCCTAAATCACTAAAGCAAGAACATTCCCATGCCAGGCAATTCTTTCCTTTGAAATTCCATTGTTCTTTTACTGCAAGAAAAATTAGATTATCAATGGGTACAGTCACTGCTGCAATCATGTTAGCACTAAAAAATGTATTAATTCACATCAAATTTATATTATGAAAAGTGATCAACAATTCCATTGCTACTACTCCATGGATAACAGAATTCCCTAGGGTTTTTGGGAGACATAAGGAAAATAATATAAAAAGTGCTTAGCACTGTCTCTAACGAACATCAAGCACTTTTTAAATATTAGTTTTAATTATTATAATTTGGCTGTGGTGGACATCTATTACACTTCTGGATACTAATGCTCCAGTTTTCTTTTAAGGAGCATTTCTCCACCTGTACCAACCCATGTGGTTGGCAGCGGAAAGCTGTCACCATCTCCAGTCTCCAAAGTTGAGCCCGTGATCTAAGCCTAATCAAATAATTACATAATGCCTGATCATTTCAGGGATGGGCAGTTGACACAAACCAGGCCACAAAAGTACTCCCAAAAGATTTTCTAGAACCAATGGTGAAAAAGTAGTCTCAAATTTCTGTTACACTTCCTAGGTGGAAGAACATAAACGCAGAGCAGCCAGCACCCTGTTAAGACTGTGTAGATGCAGACAAAACCAACAGAAAGGAAGGAGGAGCTCAGAGATGGAGAGAGACAGCAAGACCTCTTGATAATATTCAGAATACTAAGCCTGAAGAATCCCCTACTCAAACCCTATGTGTACCCCTTTTCTCTAGAGCTTATCTGAGTGAGACCCTGTCATTTGCAACATAAAGAGGTAAAAAAATGAGAGCAATTAGGAGAATGTGACGATCACTGGACATCTTTTAGCCGTGAGAGAATATAAATAATAATTAAAACATAAAAATGTAAGTTGTTTTAAAGTTTACAAAGAACTTTTACATGTTACCACCTATATTAAATTATTAATACAAGCTACTATAACAGATAAACCCTAAAAGCTTAGCACAATGAAGGTTTATTTCTCATTTACATCATAGTCCATCGGACTTGAGAAGCCCTTCTCCAAACTGTTGCTACACTTTCTGAAACGTGTGATCCCTAAGGCAGGGAAGGAGAGGGCTGAAGAATCACATGAGGATGTAAAGGCCCAGCCAGGGAAACAGTGTACCTCCCTTCTGTCCACATTTCATTGGCCAGACTCGGTCACATGCCACAATGTAGCTGCAAGGGAGGCTGGGAAATGTAATTCTCCTGCAGCTCACAGAGGAAATAGCATAGTGAGTTCAACATTTATCTTTGCCACATCTCCTTTTATTTGTTGTATCCAATCTCCCTACCAGAGAGGTAGGAGCCCGGAGATCTGGACCCAAGTTCCACTGCTGGGTCCCAGGAGTCAACTATAAAATGCAAATCTGCAGTGAATGTTCTAAGAGGCAACATCCTAAGAAACTAAAACTAGATGTCAGAGAGGGTGAGAAATCACGTACAAGTTTATAGGATAGATCTAGAGAAAGCAAATCCTAATTAGAAGAGATAAAGTAGAGATTAGGAGAGAGAACCTGTAGGAATTCCTCAGCTATGAAGAAAAGCGCCATAGACTCTTCTTGTAGATGCTAGCAGTCTCCACATAGGCAGAGGAACAGGAATACACATATTATCTTTTGGACATAGGCAAAGCATATATTATTAACCCTATTTCACAGGTGAGGCTCAGAGAGGTAAGGTGACTTGCCTAAGGTCACACAGCTAGTACAAAATAGAAAAAAGTTAGACCCTGAGCCTTCTGCCATTCAACTCATGGTAAAGAAGCTGGACTATTAAACCTCCCAGCCCTCAGCAAATCCATGTGCTTGTTGATAAGCAAGAAAAAAGCCAACTAATCCGAGATGTTTTTAGTGCCTACTAAGCAGGAAATGCATTCAGAGTCTATGACTGTGTTCTTTCCATCTCTATTTGCAATGCTGTGTGAGCCCTCACTGTCCCCAAGTCCTGGGGGCCAAGTAGGATGTATTACTCCTGTGTTCTCACTGCCCTTGTACATCCCCTTAGTATTTGTCACCACGTGCTGTAATGGCTTCTTCACCTGTCTGTATTCCCTGTTTGACTGTGAATCCAATAAAGGAAGAGACTATGGTTGTCTAAAACATACTGATGTCCTCAAGACCTGGCACAGGGCTTGGCACACAGTAAGGGCTCAATAAATATTTATGGAATTAAAATGAATGGATGGTCAAATAGCACTTCTCATACTGCACTAAAATTCCCAGCCATAACAGAATTATTCCGCTCTCTCCCTAGATTTTAAGCTCCCTGCAAGTAGGCACTCTAAGAGCCAGAATCCTTACTACCCAGTCACTGGCACAGAGGAGATACTTAACATATATATTAATGAAATACATAAACAAGAGAAAAATAACTATAGCAATTTTTATAGGAATTCTATAGCTAGATTTTATACTTAGAGTAAGCTTTTTGAAAATCAAGCTGACTCATATTGCCTTAGTTTTTAAAATACTTTAATAAATGCTTAATCCTTCTAATACCCAGACAAAACTTCTTAAAATTAACTACAGAGCCCTCCCTGTAATGCTGAACAGGATAGCTCACTATTTGGGGGATAGTGTGCTGAACAGGATAGCTTATAAACCCTGAGATTCTTATGTAAGTTATGGTCCTCTGTCCCTAGGGGAAAAAAAAGCAGTCATATGTTTGTGAGGAAATACTTTCTCATGCTATTTTACAAGATTGAAGCCTCTGATGTCCAATCCTGGGCCCTCCTGGGACCCATAACCCCAGGTTGGAGGCATCTCAGTGGCCCACCTAATCTGCCCCCAGAGTGAGGAGAGAGGTCAGCTTGGCTAAGGGCCTCTTCGAAGCTCCTCAAATACAAGGGAACCCACCTCTATCTGTGCCAGTTCTCTATTAGTAATTCAGAATGGCTTTTCAGAGCAATCCCTCAGTCTCCCATGATACTTGTCTGACAACCCCTTAATCTTGGCAAGAGCTGCGTTAAACCAACCTGTCATCATTGTCGCTGCAAACAGTGGCAGCTCAAAGAGAGACATACACACTCCCTCAGAAGCAGACTCTTCATCCCCTTAGAAGAAATCAGAATTTGGGGGGCCTGTTGCTCCAGAACACTCAGGCTTGAGGTGAGTTGCTTCCATCCTAGGGGCTGTCAGGAGTTGTCAAAGGGAATGTTTAAATAATCATTACGCTCAAAACCCCGGTCCATGCCCCATTGGATTAAAATAAAGGAATGGAGCCAGGATATGAAAAGGTGTCAGGGGAAATTCGTTGAGAATGAGATTCATTTTGACAAATTCAAAGAGTCCTGTGGTTACCTTGGTTCTGGAGAAATTGTTTCATCAGTTACTTTTGTCACCTATGAAATTCTAGTCCATTTTAAAAGAAAAAAAATGAAAGTATATCCAGCTGACTCCTCCAAAATACTTTGGAAACTTAAAGGAAACAAAAATAGCAACGATAAATAGGCATGACTGTTCAAAAGGCAGGGATAGTCAAATCTCTCTCCTGGAGTAATAACCCTTTTACTTAATCCATAGTTTATCGGATAATTATTATTACAGTTGTGGACTACCAGTTTTTGAGCCTTTACCATGTGCTAAGCACTTTCAAATCCTTTTTTCAATATTTATTGATAGTCAACTGTGATAGACTGATTGCAAAATGGGCCCAAATTCGTCACCCCTCCTACCTTGGGCAAGATGACTTGTCCCACCCCTTGACTCTGGGCTTAGCCAGGCAACTTGCTTTGATTAGTAGGATGATAGCAGATGTAAACAAGCAGAGACTTGAAAAAGCATTTGTGCATTTCTACTTGCATTCTGGTACCTCTGCCATGACCATGAGAATATTCATGGGCTAGTCTTTTGCTGGGGAGAGAGATGTGAAGCAGAACCAAGTTGCCCTAGGCACACTAGACAATGATCAGCTGAACCTCAGTCCCACGAGCAAGCCCAGATAAGACCACCAGGCCTACCTAGCTAACATCCAACTGACTCTTGACATGTCAGCAAGGAAGTCACATTTAATTGCTTATTACTCTACATCATTAAAGTTTTGTGAATGGTTGCTACATGGCATCATGGCAACCGATAATTGCTATACCAACTATGTGCCAGGCACTGTTCCAAAACGTGGTATACAGTAATAAACATAAATTGCAGGGCCCAGTGCAAAATAAAAACACAGAACCCCTTGTTCAAATACTATTTAGAACTTACATCAGAGTTATAGTAACATCAGAGCATTAGATCAAGCATGAGGCCCTTGTAAGTTAGTATCTTCTTCGTGTAATTGTTTTGAAGGAAAAAAAATGAGATCAGCTCTTTCAGTCCTTAAAGCAATGTCTGACAAAGCATAAATATTCAATAGCAGCGGTATAAGCTGTCACTGTTATTATTATGTGTTTCCTGAAGTAACGAACGGAGTCCCAGCCAATGAGTAGCCCTTAAACATCTTCAAACCTCTTAGGCAGCCATTGTCTCAAGTGTTTTCTGTACACGGCTCTGGGGAGAGGCAGAGTGGAACCTTCTCTGACCCACAGCTAAAGAAACAGAAGTTCAGAGAGTGGGGCTTTCCAGAGGCGACACAGAAAGAATGGTGGAAGTCAGTCTGGAGTCCGGGACCCCCCAGCCCTGCCGTCTTTCCACCAAGTCCCCCGGGGTCCCGTTTCATCTGGCCCTGACAGAACTGCCAGGCAGATAGCATTTAGTTATTTGGTATAGTTGGGGCTCAACTCTTGGGCTAAGAATAAAGACTTGGCATTAATATTCACACTAGAGGCTCCCAGTTCATCCCCTTGAGTCGCTTACCACCCACTGACTCACGTTATAATGTAACCGAGTCTTCTGAGCAAAACATGAGCTACCCAAGCGGGGAAGGGCAGGAAGAGCCATCCACTGAATGATTAGCACAGGGGCCCTGAAGTAGGACAAGGGAATCTGAATCCTGGCTCTACCACTTAATAGTTTAGGCAAGCACTCAATACAACCTGTCTCACTATTGTCATTTTGGGCTAGGTAATTCTTTGTTGTGGCAAGATGTCCTATGCACTGCAAGATGTTTACAGCAATCCCAGCATCTACCCACTAGATGCCAGTAGAACAACTGCCTTCCAGCTGCTACAACCAAAAATGTCTCCAGACTGCCTATCTCCTTGAGTGGGTTGGGTTTGGTTGGGGGGAGCAAAATCACTCCCACTTGAGAACCACCGACTAAACCTCTCTGAGCTTCAATGCTTTCAACTGTAACCTAGAGATGGTGATGATAAAAATATCTGCTTCCTCAGGTCCTGAGGACTGAATGAGATGACCATGTACTGGTATGACAAAGGGCCTGGCACACAGTTAGGTGACCAATACATATTATATGTTATTATTATTGTAGTATTGGCCAAGGAATGGGAATCTTCGCAAGAGTTCCCTAAGCTTACTGGATTTGGAATTGAAAATTAAATTCAGCACATATGTACTGAGGGTGCATTTCCAAAATACCACAGGTATTTTCTCAGATATTGGGACTTAAAGATGAATAAGATTTATATCCTACCCTCAAGCGCTAAATCTAAGCTAGCTCACTGCCTACCTACTAGGAAGCTCACAGCCTAGATCACTGGGAATAATGATCACTGGGAATAATTCCAGATCTGGTTTAAATCTTAGCTCTGCAACTTACATGTATGACTTAGGACAAGTTTGCTATACTTTGCTGAGTCTCTGTTACCTCATCTCTAAACTGGAGATGATAATGAAAATCCCTAAGGAATTTATCTCCTAAACCAGACCCCAGCTGCCTGTCAGATTCCTTCCCCCTCACCATACTGCCTGCAGCGCAGAGAATAAGTCCACAGCATTCCCAGTGTAAAATGCTATCTCCTTCCTGTGAACATTTCTAATCATCCAGGAGGTAATCAGGGTCTGAGTCCTGAGGTCAGATGGACTTGGACTCCTGGCTGTGGCCATGTCACTTCGCTTCTCTCATCCACCAGTTTATTCACCTATGCAATGAGGATAACAATGGTGCCTCCTTCACAGGGTCCTTGTGAGGATAAAGTGAGATCGGTCATGTAAAACAACCAGAAAGCCCAGCACTGAGGAAGCACTCAATACCCTGTCGCCATGGCGATCAAGGTGTTGAGAAGAGGGAGGAAGATGCTGACCAAGAAGAGAAGGAGAAAGACATGGCTCTCCATGGCCTGATCCAATAGCCTTTTGAGACCTGACACGGGAGCTCAGAATTCAATCTCCCTCCCACACGGTGGGGCATAACTTACAAACCTTTCAACACTAAAACCTCCTCTCTGCCCCAGCCCCTCGTGGGCCAACTGTAGCAGCTTTTTCCCAGGCTCTTGCCAAACGATTCAAGTGGATTAAAATATGTATGTATATATTTATGCGGACAAGAAAGAGGAAAAGCGTAACTTCTAGTCAGAGCCTAAATTTCCTGCCTCCGAAGCCCAGCTGGAGAGCAGGAGTTCTAACAGAAAACAGCCGCACAATTAGCCGGAGCTCTGTAGCTGTCTGCAGCAGACTGCTTACTCCGATGTCTCGATAGGTGGTCTCCCAGTTCATCAGTTCATAAATAAGTAATTTGAAACGTGTTCCTGAGGGAAATTTTCCTCCTGCTCTCCCCAACAGACTGTACTCATCAGTTTTCCCATTCTCCAGGTAGCTGCCGTCCCCATTTATAATGGCCAGAGGAACTACGCTGTTCTAATTCCTGCTTCATTACATTGTCTAATGCGAGTTTTCACCAGCCTCACAACTCCACATTTCTTGATATTGAGAAGAAGAAAAAAAAAAAAACTTTGCATATATTATTTATTGGCTCTTTGGAGGTAGCTTTGCTACAGGTTTAAGTGGAATATTTTTACATACAAAACAAGACGGGCAAGCTGAGCTCAGGACAGAGGTTTGGGAATAGCGTCGACCAGCCCTAAGTGGCACGTGCGTGTGCACCGGGCAGGCGCACGGGTGCAGCACAGAACCACACACACCGCACAAACCGCACACGCCACACTCGCAGCTAAGCCATCACCCCCTCTTTTACTTCATTTACCTCGGTCCCTCCCCTCGCCACACATTTAGACCGGCAGATATTTTGTATGCATCTTGATGTATTGTACCAACAGTATGTTTTTCCACTCGAGAAAATGCACAACCAGATCAAAAGCACCTGGTGACTTAGGAAAACCAGGGTCCCCCACTGGCGAAGCTAATGGAGTCACTAATTTGCCTGGCCAATAAAACCAATGATTTCTATGGTAAAAGCCTTTGAGTGAAGCCTTCGGGGCTTGCTGCAGGGGTAGGGGAGGGGGCCTAGTTTCCCCTCAGCCAATAACCTAATTATTTTTTAAAGCACTAACTGTACCTTTCATTATAATAATGCATATAATTGATTTTACTGGTTGTCTTTCATGGCATCTATTAGTCACTGGGAACTATATTTACTTCTTTTTGTTGTTTTTATGACTGTTTAGCTTTGGGTCTCATAATAGGTAATTAATAAAATATGTTAATCTGAGAGTAATTTAACTAATGAGATCTCCAGGAATGCTTTTCTCTCTGATAAAGGAATTCCTCAGAAGGCTTTTGTGGAAGAAAAAGCTTTTCTGTGACATCTTGGCCCAATCTGAAACCTGAATTCAGATTTATTTGTTCGTTTTCCTAGCCTCTGAGCAGCCAAAGAATTTCATCAAAAGGATTTATAAGAGCATGTCAGGGACTGTCCAGTCTCAGAGGGAAATGTCCTCTTCTCCAGCCAGAGGCAATAAGCAACACCCTCACCCCCGGACAAGCATCCAGTCAGCCCTTTGGGAAGCTGGCCTTCCGGCCATGGGAGGGCTCTGTCAGAAAGGGGCTCTCACTGAGAAGGAGAACTATGTCACTCTGGTGCACGAAGAGCAAAAGGCTGAAATGAAGAAAAGGAAGGAAACAAAAGGGCTAACCAAGGACAAATTTTACACTACAGGCTACTTTAGGCTCGGGAAGTCCTCCCCAGCGGTGGGTGCGGAGGACAAGATCTAGAGGGGTCTCCCCTGTGCAGAAACAGCCCGCCTCTACCTGTGGGGAGTGCCAGCACACTGGGTGGGAACAGCTCACTCTCCGGAACGCTAGGCGGACAGAAGTAAGGATGTCCGCAGCACAGAGCGACGCTTCGAGCTGAGTGTCTGGAAGCAGACGGGTCTGGCTCACTTGCAGTTCTTGGTGGCCTTGGTCACGTCATGCTTCTCGATGTGCCACTTTACTTTTCATCTCTAAGATGGGGGGTGGACGATATTACTACCCCACTGAATCCGTGAGAAGATTGATGGAGACATGACTACCATGAAGGGACTCAGAGCTTGGCATTCGCCAGGGATGCTCAGCCTCAGCACGACCGGGATTTTGGAGCAATAATCTGTTGGGTAGAAGGTGTGTCTGCATTGTACTCTGTTTAGCAGCATCTCTGCTTCTAGCCACCTGGTACCAAGAGCACACCTCCTCTCCCAGCGTGGCAAAACAAAATTGTCTCCAGATATTCCCAGATATTTTTAGGAAGGGGAGGGTACACGCCGTAGGCAAAATTGCCACTCCTGAGAACCACTGGCCTACACTGAAGACTCAATAAACACTAGCTTAGTGTTATGATGATCTTTTCTGAGAATCGACTAGAAGGACAGATGAGAGAACCACTTGAGGGAGAAAAATGTAGGGTGTTCTACAGTGAATTCCTCCAACTCTTGGTACGATCACTGGGAGTAATTCCAGACTTCAGCTGGAGTGTCTCCCACTGACATGCAGAAACTTCTTTGCAATGGAGGCCAAAGTCTCCTAGGCAGACAGGGAGCATTTGCCTGGAGCTAAATTGACTCCAGGTTATGGATTTCATACCAAGATATGGGGGAACCATCTCAAGTCCAGCTCCCGGAAAGCCAAGCCAAGCCAAAAGAGAAGCCTCATGTGTGCGTGTGGGTGTGTGTGTGTGTGTGTAGATATAATATATATAGTTATATATATGTCACATACGTAAGTATCTAATATATAAGCATGAAAAAACCTACAGTAAACTCTTTGCTGATTGAGAGAAAATTAAAAGTTACTTATCTGTTACCCATAAACAGCAAATTTTGAAAAATTAGTAGACTGAAACTGACCTGCGCATTCTTTGATTCCTATGACACATGACTTTGTCTAAAAATCCAAGTCTAAGATGATTTCAAGTTTAGACCAAGATTAATTTGGAAGAGCTTTACCTTTTACCTGGTAAGAAAAGTAACCTTTATGAATTGAGCACAGGCCATGTGAAAGGCTCTTTTTACATGTCATGTCATTTAGCAAACTAGAAACTGCCAATTTCAGCAATCATTTGGTTGCCTCATTCTGTAGAGAGAAATCTGCATCTGGATGCATACATACTCACCCTCTCCCCACCCCAAAAAACCCACATGCACTTAATACCATAGAAAACCACATAAATATAAAAGTAATGACAACTGCCAAAACGTGTGTTCACACAACCCTTGTGTGCACTCACTCAAAAATAAGTACCTGATGACACTCAAAACCATACACTGAATTCCCCAATAAGCGGAAAAGCATGTGCCTGAGACACACTGGTAAAAAGGAATACCCAAAATAAAAACTTTAATACAATCTGCTATTTGAAAATCATCATAGTAGTCATCATGGAAAAAATAATTCTTTATTCTACTTCCTTACACTTTCATTACACTTTTGCATTGCTTTTACTTTCCATTACCTATGTTAGACGTCCTGGGAGGTCACCATAATTTTTGAAATATTCAAGACTTTAAAATCTTAATTGAGCCCAGAAGAAAAGTAATCTTTGCATCCGAATTATAAAACATGGACTCCTACACCTGCTGATACAGGTGTCCCCTAGCACAACGTCTGGGATGGTGGAAGGGGCTCTCTTCCGGCAGCCAGGAGGCTGTAGTCTGGTCCTCGCCTTCCCCTTATTCCGCATTGATACCTCGTTCAGATCTCAGTTTCCCAAGGTAAAAAAAAAATAGTAAAAACCGAGAGAGTGGAATTGGCATGATTTCCAATATTCAGTTGAGCTTTGGCTCTCTGTGAATCCCGCCTCTGCCCAAGGTCACCCACAGCTGATGGCCACAGAGACAGAACTAGATCTAGGTCATTCTACCTTCTAGTTCAAGGCCTTTTCCACAAAGTTGTACCTACACACAAAAGGCCCTTCGTTCTCTGTCCTCCCCCAGCTCCCATTACTATGCATCTCCCTTCTCATCTCCTGTGCAGCCAATCCACAGCCCCTCCCCAATCCCCACAGCTAGCTCTGCGGGTAGCGCTGGAAAAGATAGCAATGGGGAAAGACAGCCAGGCACACTGAAGGGGTTACTTTGCCTGGGGACCCCTTTTTCTGAAGTTGTCCTCAAAAGGGGAAATGAGTTGATTTGCATTTTCCCACTGAAGCATGCAGAGTAGCTGAGGAGTGTTTCTCATTTCCAAGTACCGGCTTCTCTGGTTTGCCCTGGGGCCTTCTCTGGGGCTGGAGCAGCTCTGAAAACACCTGTATGCTGCCCATTTAAATCCGAGCCGCAGACAAATCTTTTCGGGGCTTTCAAAAGGGAGAGACTAATGCTTTCCTTCCCTAGCATACATTATCCTTCCAATGAACGCTGAAGGCAAAAATTAACACTTTCTAGACTGGTTTATTTCTAGTCTGTCTATCCATGCAATGCCTGCATTCTCTGCTGCCGGACTGGCAATTAACAGCTTTCTCACTCACTCATTCTGCAAGTATTTACTGAGCATCTGCTCTGCGCAAAAGCACCGTGTTGGCTGCATGTAGCCGCACGAGAACACTTTGACAAGGATCCTGCTCTCAAACCACTCACAGCCTGCCCAAAGAGATGATGTGCCCAGATGTACCCAAGTATATCTAGATGTTACCTGGCAACCTCACTGCATCTCAGATATTGGCCCGGCCAATGTGATGGCTTGTTGGAAACCATGGTGTGCGTGAAGGCTTCTGCAAACTCCTGGCCTTCCTTCAGGCTGCACATTTGAGCCTGCTGCCATGACTGGGCACCAGCACTTCATGACTTTGGCAACTTTTGAAAGAGTTTGAGACAAGAAGGGTGACGTCATTTGCCAAATGGTCTTCTGCCAATCAGTGGACCCCTGTTTCCCTCAGTGGCTCCCAAAGCCTGGGCTCTCCACGAGATGATTCGCTCGCTACGTCCGCCCCTCTGTGAAGTGTAAGCCTCCGCCGGTTCCCTGATGGTGAGCACAGGCCGCAGACCAGTCTTCCTTCCCTAGTATCCTGACAATTCAGGAAGCAAAGTTTTCTCCATCCTTTTATTCAAACAATTATATTAGTGGGAAAATGACAAAAGTCATAGAGTAAGCCTGGTTTCAGGCAGGCGTTTAAAAATATGTTGAATGAACACATTTGTTGAAGTAGAGGGTTGGAAAAGGACAATGGGTGTCCAGGGAAGGAAAGAGTAAAGTTCTCATGAAGAATTCAGAGCATGAAGTCTTTTCTGCAAAAGCAGGTAGGGGCACATGAGCAGACAACATCTCCTGTGACCAAGTCCTTCTGACCCTCATCTACAAAGGCTTCATCTTTTGTTTGTTTGTTTGTTTGTTTGTTTGGGGCATCTGCCCAGCTCTTCGTGAAATTCCAGGAGAGGAAGGGATTTTGAAGGTCTGAACACAGGACTCGAGTCATAAAATCTTGAAGAGTTCAAGCAAGAAGACATTTTGGAGCTCTTCCGCCCACTTTCTTGGCTCCGCCCAGGAGTAAGCAGACCTTTCCAAGGTCGTGAAGCCTGTCACGGAGCCAGAATGCACTCACGGCCCTTTTTTCTATGGCAGAGGAATCCAGATCTCTGATGCGTTTGATTTGGCCTGTAGCCTTTTTTTCCCCCTCCTCTCTTAAGTTGAATCAGTGATCAACATTTTAAAATCAAGAAACTTCACATAATAATCCAGAAGAAAACAATGGTCTGACAACACTGGGCTCACATTCCTGACCAGCGGCGGTGGCTGGAGCTGGGTAGCTAGTCCCTGTCTGCACAGTCCCCTCACTCCCAGTTGTCTCTCACCCTCATCTCCATCACAGCCATGGCCCCTACAGGCCTTTAAACTGGTAAGCTCTGCTCTCCAACAAGCTACCTGCCATGCCCGAGAAAAAAAACAGTTAACATGACTAGCTCTATATGCCATGTGATTCTAGAAGGACCAAGAAATTCAGTAATTCCTCTCACCAATACCCTCTACCAAAAACTAATAATAATATTAATAAATCACAAGCAAACAAAAAGTCTTTCCCATTGTCTAGTACTGCCTGAAATCCCACTGTAGCTTGGGCTAGGTATGATGGTCCTATAACATCTTGAATTTGGAAGAACAAGATGAAGAAAGAAGTGGTCCCTGCCACATACTTTTATCTACTGTAAGAACCCTCGGACCCCCTGAATGTGTGTGCAAACGAACACACACATACACGCACAATACACAGTAGAGCGTACAGTTCCTTCTCTTGTTTTTTTCCTCTCACTGTAAAAATCAGCCACATATCCAATTTTGTTGAAATCTGATTCAATCAACAGAACCAAAATTTTCCCCTTAAAAAAGAAATAAAATAATGTTCATAAAACGAAAACACAAAGCAAATACATCTCTTTGGAGATGAAAATGTGATAGTTTCCTCTAGAGAGTCAGAGAGAACATGAACCAAACAGATAGGCTCCAAGAGCCCGGGATACTGTGTTTTGCTTATGTGAGAATGTAGACATTGAGAGGCAGAAGGAATATGAACATGGTCAGAAAAAAAATAAAAGGAAAACTGTCATTTCAGCAAGGGTTACTTCATTGTGCTATCAAGCTTACAGTCACGTAAATACCAAAATACCCTGTCTAAAATCTTAACAAGTATTCTTCCTCTCTTGTTCCCATGGTGAGTTCCGGGAAATGGAGAGAAAATGTAATGAAGCGGATCTCTTTTTAAATGGCATGTAGCTGGCCTCTACGTAGATCCTGTTTTCTGGCATCGTTTTAATTAGGAAAGGCGAGAAAGTTCCCCATGTTCCCCCACCGACCGCCCTTCCCTGTGTCTAAGCGAGGGTTTCACAGATTACTAGCAACCAGCATACTTTCGACGGAGTGAACTTCTTTCTCTCATAAGCATTCCTCCAATCCCCAGATAATACCCCTCATTCCTCCCACATTAACTAACACACACAACTTTCTTCCTCCCACCCTCCCTCAGCCCACACTTCTTCTCTCCAAAACGTATAACATAATTGTGAAGGCTAATTATCAAATAATGCTTAAGCCTCTGGGAGCTAGATAGGGGGTTCTAGAAATGTTTTAAAAAGTCCCCAGGCTGCAATAGAAACGTGATTAACTGAAACAAAAATGCCTGGTGAAAAGTTTCAAAACTAAAGTCAGTTAAAACAAATTTTTAAATATATATACAGGTATTACACACATATATGTATTATTGTAATATGTAATATACATTGTATCATGTAGTGGTGTGTGTGTGTAATCAGTTTTTTAATAGGTCACAGAGATTCTCTGGTATTTTAGGGCAAATTCCTTAAAGATAAAAATAATCTGAAGTTGATCCATCCTTTTCCTGATAATAGGAGATCCACCGTGGATTCCTGCCTACCCTTTCCTCTCCTGAGAGAAGATGCCTAAATTGGCTCTGGAAGAAGGGACAAGAAGTCCACCTCAAGTAAAAGGGAAGGGGACAGCAGTTCTAGGCAATATAATCCTCTCCTTGGCCTGAACATGAGCAGATAGGGCCTGACAGATGTATTCTTTATCATAGAATAAAACAGGCTCACAGCAGTGTGCCGCACACATGAATGTCACATTTTATGAACTGCCGTATTGCCACGCTGCATGCTGCAGTGAGCAGAGCTGGGTGGACCAGGAGGTTGAGAGACAACAACCAGGTCTCCCGCCTCCTCTGCCCCCTCTACTCCAGGCACAGGCATTGGTTTTCTGTCTGCATCCTCTGAGAGGAAGAAAAAGTGGCTGTGGATGCACCTGTGTGAAGGCCAAGTCCTCAGCTGTGATGCGTGGAGAAGTTAAAAATAGCACCCCAGCTGGTCAGATTTCAACTGTCCTGGGACCTTGAGCAGTTACAGAGCAGAAGGGACTGGGGGAAAGGGGGAGGAGGGATTCTCAAGAAAGCATGCATAATAACTATGCATGGCCTGTGGTGCAAAGAGCTGCAGGGCAAAAATAAGGCTCTCCATTCCTCCCTTAGTAGAAAGCAAGCCCAGGATGCTGAAGCGGTACACAGCAGTGAACCTTGGGTCAGGAAAGGGAGGGAGGAAGGTCCATTCTGAGACTCGTTCCACAGATGAGCATCTATGAGGATCATTTTGACTTAACACCAGGAAGGAGATGGTATCCGTGATTTCCAGGGACTCACTTTCTAATTGAAGAGAGCTAGACCTGCTGGCTGTCTTAACCTCGCAACCCACTGAGACTTCTTGTTTAGCTCATGGGACTCTGGCATGTATGGGGATTCTGAGCAAGAGATAATCACAGTCTGCTGGGATTCCTCTCCCCCAGGGAATATTCCAGTCCTAACAGTCTTAGCAGAATCATGGCACATCTTCCCAGACCAATTTTTCTTTGGTGCAGGAGAGTAGAGCAGGGAGACAATTCTTATCAGAAAGCAAGCATAAATGTAGAGTAGACCCAAAAATTCAAACATTTTTAAGGCAAAATGTTAGTCTTCAAAGAAACTGCAGGCTTCCAGGAGCCTATTTTGAGCTTCAGCCCCACCACCAATCCGGAAATGATTGGTGAAGGGACGGAGTTTACTTCCCTCCGTTATTAGAGATTCTTTGGTGCAAAAAGCTTAGCATATGATAAGCTAAATAGTGGCCTGCAAGATACCTGCATTCTAGCACCAGGAACTGTGAATTTTACCTTACAGGGCCAAAGGGACTTTGCAGGTGTGATTAACTGAAGAATCTTGAGATGATAGAGAGATTATCCTGGGGTTTCCAGGCAGGCCCTATATGTAACCACAAGTGTCTGTAAGAGAAATGCAGAGAAAGATCTGACTACAGAGAGAAGGTGATGTGATTGATGATGGAGGCAGAGATTGGAGAAATGCGGTTTGAAGATGAGAGAAAAGGCCACAAGCAAAGGGATGTAGACGATCATGAGAAGCTGAAAAGGGCAAGAAGCAAATTCTCCTCCCAGAGCCTTAGAAGGAATCCTGCCAACGCTTGATTTTTAACTCACCTTGATTTTAACCCATACTGGACTTCCGACCTCCAGAACTGTAAGAGAATAAATTTGTGTTGTTTTAAGAAATCTGTGGCCATTTATTACAGCAGCAAGAGGAAACTAATATATTTCAAAAATAAAAGTCCTGGTCATGTGCATCAGCAATTTCACACTATTCTAATGATTTTGCTTGGAACCACACAGAACATAGGATGTTGGGAGATAACTATTTTATTCCTTCTCCATTAAAATGATTCTATTAAGCTACAAAATCTGTTTTTCTCAGACCAGCTTCTATGCATTTGCTCATATCATTCCCCCAGCCTCTAACACCATCCTCAGTCTTATGACTTGAGATTCTATGGTAAAATAAATAGATGAAGTCTCCCTAAATCTGTATGCTTCATGAAAGTGAGGTTTTCTGATCTTAAGAGGCACTAGTATTTGGAAAAGGCAAAGAAAGGATTTCCAATCCCATAAAGGGAGGGTATTCTCATCTCCAGGGCCAGTTGCAGACTGACTGTATGATCAGAATGGTAGCAAAAGTCTTAGGGCACTGAAGTCTCTTTTCTGCCAGCCTACCCCTTTAGTACAAATGCACGCTGTTCACTGGGGATTTTAGTCTAGTTTCTTCAGTGCCCTCTAATAAAATGAAAATGATATTTAAAAAAAAAAAAACATTGTCAGTCATTACTCTAAATCATACGTCAGTTTTTAAGTAGGCATGCATTGGCCCAAAACTCTAATGAATTATCATGAAATCCAAACAATCGGACCTTACTTGAAAAAGATTGAACTGGAAGGTAGGCAAAGAGGATCCAATGACTAATAGGAGAACCTGAAGAAGAAAGAGCAAGAAGGCAGAGGCACCTCAAGAGAATAAAGAAAATATCGAAACTATAATGAAGAAAGTTTCCTAATATAAAAATGAATTTGAACTATGTATTTGAAGAACATACCATGTACCTGAGAATATCGACCCAAAATGACCAAAACCAAGACATATTCTACAAAAAGTATTGTACTGAAAAGAAAAAGAAAAAAAAAATGGATAGCTAGGCAAAAGGAGCATAAGACTTATAAGAGAAATCAAATTAAATTAGCCTCAGATTTTTTTTTTGACAGCAAAGCTTTTTGCTAGAAGAAATTAGAGTAATGTATTTAAGATATTCAAGGAGAGAGAATGTGAACTAAGAATTTTTTATCCAGGAAATCACAAACTGCTAATAACATGCAAAGACTCAGAGAATATTATTCTCATGAGCCCTTCCTACAGAATCTTCTAAAGAACAAGTTTCAGACAGGTATTGATGGTGAATATTCGATATATTGTAGATAAAAGACCAAATGAGGGTTAAAAGGTAGAGACTCCAGTATATAATGGCTATATGACTTAAAATGCAAATATACTACAACTACAAAAAAAAAATGGAAGGATGATTAGTATATGCAAAAAAAAGTTTTATCATCTTTCAGTAACAATAATGTCAGTAATAGTACAAGTATTATTCTGTGAATGTCATATATGTAAAGTAGAAAAAAGCCAATGCTAATTATGAGACGTCTTAATGCTACCATGTCTCATGCCTTCAAGGATTTTCTGGTGAAAGAAAGGAGCTACTGAGCAATGCAGAAGATGTTAATACCCTGCAAATATGAACTTGAATTAGAAGTATTAGCACGGACTCATGAGGTATTTGTTTATTCTAGCTATTTCCATTTTTTAAAAGGACTTAGGAATTAAAGTCAACCCAATACCAGTGACCATTTCCAGGGCTCAAATTTGATCTTTAAATGACATATCCCACTGAACTAAACTAGGATTTCTTGAAGAAATGGCTAATAATTCCATGTCTGAGGCAAGAAATGTCCATAACAAGTTTGGAACATCTTGACATGCAGTTAGAAAGAAGTTGTCAAAATCACGAGGGTCATTTCAAAAGAACTCAGGAAGCACCTTGAAGAGTTTGCCACTGGCCAAAGATTTGCTCTTTGCAATAGCTTGAAACTCATCAGATACATATAAATCCAAGAGTTTGTGACGTATATTTAAAAAATAACAATTGGTCACCTTTTGTGGAGATAATGACCCAACTGTTATCTTGAAAACTGGATAAATAAATGGAAATCATCAAACCTTATCCTACCTATCCTATATGAACTGTACTAGATGTAACACAATAGATGAGGTGAAGTGTCTATTTATAAAAGTATCCCAGCCGATAAATAAAAAGAAAATATAGAAATAAAATTTTCCTGTTTTTAAAGTTCCAATGAAGTAATAGATATAGACATTAAGCATCTACTTTGATTAATATCAAAAAAAAAAACAGCATAAATCAGACACAAGACATAATGCCACCTATATCTCTGCTAAAGAGATCAAGCCTCTTGATCCAGCTCCCAAGTTGCAGGAAATAGAAGACAGAGGAACACATGGAACCACACCATGAGTGAGCAGTCAGCAAATCCGACAGTAGAAAACTTGACAACTAAATGGCCCA
>NW_006431919.1:7476526-7504030 GCF_000325575.1 Pteropus alecto | reverse complement strand
AGAGTTGGAGGAGGAAAACCATAAATTAAAAGAGACCTAAAAGACATATCAAGTTAAAAAATATATGGGCAAGATTAAACTATAGGGTTTAGGAATGCACACTTGAGTGATAAAGCCATAAATAAATGCAAGGAAGTGATTACTGTAAAAGTCAGAATAGTAGTTACTTTTGGAGATAGGGAGGGATTGTATTGGGATGAAGCACTTAGAAGGTTACAGGGGTAAATGACAATTCTATTTCTTGGTTTCAGTGATAGTTATAGAGGTATTCACTGTATACTAATTCGCTTAGCTACATATTTGGTTTGGTTTTCTATATCTATGTTTAATTTTACAATAAAAACATTTTTTTTAAAGATGAGTTAACTGCCATGGTTATTTTTATTTTTCATCTCTGGGTTGACTATTTGGTCCTGATGAATAAGAAGTTCTCCCCAAAGTAAAGACTCCTTTAATTTCTGACAGAAGTTTGATGTAATAACTAGTGTCCAGCCATGATCATTGAATTAAGGGCATAGTAGAGTTCATTAAACTTGTTGCATGAATCTATGAGTCAGTGAGTAGATAAATAATGCAAACACTCCCTACACCAAGTTATTCTGCATACTTCTACTAGATGCCTCTCTCTGGCCAGAAAAATCTTCAGGATCTCTCTGTTATCCGTAGGAAATGCTTATGCTCCTCAGCTTCACACTCCAGCCTCTTTTTCAGAAACCATCCCCACCAGCCCTTCTAGCCTTACCATGGCTATTTTCTCAAAGGTTCCACTCCAGCCAAACAGGTCTACTTTTAAAATTCCATCTTCTATCTTGTCGCATTCCCTGTGTCCCCTACGCCTTCTCTGGCAGCTTTCCCCTTCCTTTCTACTCACATACACTCTACTCATCCTTTAAGGCCTGGCTCTATTCCCATCTCTTCTCTAACGTCAGTCTTTATTACTCTGACCTATGATGCTTCCTCTTTCCTCTGAACTTCAACAATGCCTATTATCACTCAAGCCCTGGCTTGCACTGGTATTGTGAGAGAACATTCTATCTTTATTTGTTTTGGGTCTGAAAATAGATTCTTATATTTCTTAAGTCTGGAACTATGGCCGATTATGTGTGTGTGCATGTGTGTGCGTGCGTGTGTGTGTGTGTGTGTGTGTGTGTATTATCTATCATAGAAACCCTATCATTTTGTGCATGAAAGGCTCCCAATCAACATTTTCAAAAGACTGGTTAGGAGGGTGAATGAATGAATGGATGGATAGATAGTAGAATAAAGCAAATGATCATAGGTTTGAGAGCATTCAGCGGGCACTGGCAGACATAGATATTTTAGTTTACATTCAGTGGGGTCAGAATTATGGAGGTCTGTTTGACCCTGGTAAAGTCACTGCAAAGGGGTCACTGGTCAACTATGAACATTTACTGATGTCAAGTATCTGAAAACTGAGATGTTAAAATGAAAAAAGAGAGACAATGAGAGTGAATGGAAAAAACTACTGATAAACTTCCTTTCGCCCACAGCTCGGTCCACATCTGGACCCAGCTGTGGTAGGTCACACACTTAAATTCTAAAATTTCAAGAGTCCTTACTCTATATACTTTAAAAAAAATCTCTGTACAAGATCACTTACGGCAAGTTTCGGGGTAGGCAGGACTATGGGTTGGGTTGGGTGAGAGATCTTTTTGGCCTAAAATCTAGGTATGAGAAATTGCCATGAAAAATTAGAGGCCCAATCCTTCAGTTATGAAGGTGACATCTGCATAAAGGAGAAAACATAAGGTCCCTGAAAAATGTCAGCTGTCCCCAGAGAGCTCTGAACTGAAAGAAATCCCGGCCTCGGACTGAACGCCGGGCCTGCCAAGTGGCACACTGTCCAGGGCCTGCTTGTCTGGTTCCCTCCTTCCAGCTTACCATGGGCCTACCCTCCTTTTGAAGGAATGTCTCCAGGGAGAAATCTTCAAGGACCAGACAGATTGGAAAGGATAAATGAACAGGAGTCTGGGAGCTGAGATGTCAGCTAATATAAACAAACAGAATTAGAGATGAAAAAGAATGGGAACCTCCAGAACCAACAGACTTCTCTTCCCTTATGCTCCATCCAAGGAAACCAGGAAAGAAGAAAAAGTCTCCTACTGGTACCTCCCATAAGCTGGGAGGCGAGGGATTCCCAGGATGCAGCTTCCAGGGATCAGAGCAGGATGGGAAAGGCAGGAGGGTGGAGCTGGAGCGGCGAATGCAGACTTCTGAGCACACTACAGCAGGGATGCTTCTCTGAACCTCAGTCCTTGGGCACAGTCCTGCCTCGGCAGGTCAAAAACAACAAAAATAACAAAAGTCTCCCATCTTAGTCAATGTGGGGCTAAGAAAGGTTGGGTGGGGAAAACAGAAGCAGCTCGCAGCACGGCCTGGGTTTCTCACTGCCTGCTGCTACAGGAGGTCATCCTAATCTGATCAACCCGTCCCTGACAAAAGAGGACAGAAGCCCTGTGCTAATCTCCTCAGCATCGAAGGCGTTGCTTTGGGACTGTTTTGCATTGGTACAGAGGTCAGTGCTGGTTGGTGTTCAAGTGGAGAGCTGCTGGTGTTTCAGATGAGTTTTTGTTGGTATCTGAGAATTAAATATAGGGGCAGGGGATGCAGCGGCAGTGCCCGTGCAAGAGCATGTCAGCTGTTTACCAGTTCTTGGAAGTCAGTGCCACTTCTTAAATAAAGGCAATCCCTAAATGAAGGCAGTGGTTTGGGCATCATTCTCACACATTCTCTCATTCCCTTTCTCTCTCTGCCCGCCCCGCCCCCCCCCACACGCACGCACACACACACACACGCACGCACACACACGCACACACACGCACATGCACGCACACACAGAGGCCCCATTCAGGTTTCACAGGCCCATCCCAGCCTTCTGTCCCTGCTGAAGTTTCAACCCAAATTCCGCTGAGCTGCCCTCCTCTCCCTGATTTGGTCATATTCCCTATTTAGTTTAAATCAACAGTCTGATTTTATCAACAATAATGCTTTATGGAGGTTTATTTCTTCAAACAGACTGTGCTCCTCTCTGCTATAAAGTTAATTTTATGTTCTTTGTTCACTTTCCTAATCTACAAATTACATCCTCCTGTTCCCTGATTACTTACTATTGGAAAAACAGCCCCTTTTTGCTTCTAGTTTGAATATTCTCTGCCTTATCTTGATGACCCTAATCTCTCTCCCCCACAGGCCTCTCGAGGCAGTGGTAAGTAACCAGCAGGACGCAGCCTGTCGGCCAGCACAAACCCCAAGCGGCTGAGAGTAGGCCAGGCCTGCGTGCCTTGCTCCTCCACCCGCCTTTTTTATTTTTTTTCCTTTTCTTTTTTTCTCCCCAATCGTTTTTCTCAAACAGAGTGTGGGAAGAGGCTCGGTTGCAGCAGGGAGGATTAGAAATTCTGGGATCCACTCCATGCTCTCAGAAAGTCCTAGTGGGAAGACAGAGAACTTCCGACACTCAGGGAAACAAGGACAAATGCTCCGGAGGCTGACGCTCGGCTGATACCACAAGAAAAATGACCTGACTCTGTTGTTGGAAGCACTTGGAGGGGGAGGGGCTGCAAAAGAAAGAGAGATCGCTGGGAATAATGAAGGGAAAAACAGAATCTAATGAAGGGAAAAACAGAATCAGTTCTTACACGATCAGGATTTTTAAAGAAGATGGGGAAGAGATGACCCGGCTGTCAGGAATGTCAAAGGGAATTGAGCGTGTTTGTAACCGTATAGAGGGAAGAGAGGAAGGAAGTGAGGAGG
Source organism: Pteropus alecto (assembly GCF_000325575.1). Taxonomy (NCBI): domain Eukaryota; kingdom Metazoa; phylum Chordata; class Mammalia; order Chiroptera; family Pteropodidae; genus Pteropus; species Pteropus alecto. The sequence goes on along the minus strand of NW_006431919.1, from coordinate 7,500,259 downwards.
GAGGAAGAAATTGACAAAAAATTACAAAGAAGGAATTGACAAAAAATTAAAAAGATCAGACCCCGAGTTCTAGAAACAGCAACACGATGCTAATATTGATGATAATAATAGCAAGTGATATCTGCTTACTGTTATTTACCAAAACAATTCACCCTCTTATTGCTGTTTATTTCATGTTCGTGCCATATTCATTTCCATCTCTGGGCTTCCAGGTTCTCAATAACAATAAAAATTAATATTTATTGTGAGTTGTGCACCAGACACTGTTTAAATGCTTTACATGTCACATCACATTTAATCTTCTTAAAAAAAATCCTAAGTACAGTTATCATCTCCGTTTTATAAGTGGAGAAACTGAGACACAAAAAGGTTGCTAACTTGGTAAGGTCACAGGTAGGAAATTGGAGCCAGGATTCAACCAGGTCATTCTGCCTCCTGATCCCACATTCAAAAACTATGTGTGGAATTCCTATGACTCTTAAATCGGAATAGTATGACTCACACAAACCTTGCTTCAGCTTTAGTCCCAGTGCTCTGATTTTCTGGGGGACATTGCACTCCATCCAAAAGCCTTGCAGACATCCCAGTTTCTAGTGCACCATCTCCAGATACCCTAGGCCAGGCCAGAGGTAAAGGGCCAGGCAGACAGTATTTTAGGCTTTGCAGACCACATGCAATCTCTGTCACATGTTCTTTGTTTTTGTTTTTTCACAATCCTTTAAAAATGTAAAAATCATTCTTAACTTGAGAGCTCTCTCTGACCTCTGTCCTATGCCCCCAAATCTTGGACTCACGCTTAAAATGTCCCTCTCCCACCACCTATCCATCTGATCATAAAGTTCTTTGAGTTTGAGGTGCCTCTCAAAATATCCTTTAAGTTTATTTTGGCCACCGACACTCCTAGTCCAGGTACCCACTGTCTCATGCATGCTCTGGTCATTGCCTTAGTGTCCTCTGCTGCCCAAAGCGGGACGCTCATCACTGCTGGGTCTACTTTCCCAAACAATGACTTGCATGGATCATTCCTTGCTGAAATATCTTCAAACCTAAGCTACTTAACTCCACATTCAAAGACTGATCCCCCAACACACACACACACACACACACACACACACACTCACATTCTCTCTCTCTCTCTATCTCTCTCTCTCTCTCTCTCTCTCTCTCTTTCTCTCTTATCTGGTCTTTAATAATACAAAAAGAACAGATAATATTTAGTGAGAAGTAGTATGAACTAATCACTCTGCGAGCCACATGAATCATCTCATTTAAGGCTCATTAGAACCCTATCAGATAGGTGTGATTATGAGCCGGGTCATACAGATGAGCAGCTGAGGTTCAGAGAAACTAAGTAACATATGTTAGTTTACACAGTAAAATGGTAAAACTAGGAACTGAATTGTGGCCACCACACCCCAGGGCCCTTCCCTAAACTTCTATCCTACATTGCCTTTAATGTGTCTCCCCCTCTACCCGCCCTCACAGCCTCTACACCAGTCCCACCGGGAAGCATCCTCAGAGAGACCACTGATTCAAGAGACAGTGAACAGGTCACCCACGAAAGCAAGCAATTGCCCTGAAAGAGAAGCTAGTGCTTCTGAACTGACAGCACCAGAAACTGAGCAGGGATGACCCTCAATAGGGACGCCAGGTTCCATCTGATGTCCCCAGCAGCAGGCTGCCAGCCAACAAGTGGGCAGCTCACAGCAGCTGCATTTCAAAGCAGCAGACCAGGGCAAGCTACTAAGATGTGGACCCAGCCACTCCATGTTTTGCTTAAAAGCCACACTGTGTTTCCTGGACAATGGCCCCAGGCCAAAACACACACATTCCAGTTTTTACGACTGTAAGGTAAGCATTCTTTTAATGGTTCTTTCCCTGATTGTGTTGTGTTTTGCTTGTTCCATCTCCTGGCTCCCCCCCCACCGCCAGCCCTCCCTTAGCCCAGCCCTGCTCTCGGCCTCCCCTGCCTCCACTCTCCTGCTTCCAGGCTTCCTTGCCACTATCTCCCGCCTTGCTTTTCTGCAACTTCCCCGTCGCAGTGGCTTTTCCCTCCTTTGGGGCCCTTGGTCAGGTTTTCCCTAATTACTAGACTTCCTCCCCTCTGTTTTCCTGTTTGCCTGGCAGAGCCTCCTTCTCCTGCCTTTTCAGTGTCTCAGCTTCAGCACAGACTTGAAAGCTCCACGCCAGCTTGTCTTCCTGTTTCCCCCACTGGTCCATCTCTCTCCTTCACCGCGCTCCTCTCGGTGGCCCTTCCCTTTCTTTCTGGACACCTGGTCCCATGTGTCCCACTCGCCTTCCCCCCACCCACCCCTTTCACCTTTCACCTCTGTTCTTTGTTCCCTTGTCTCCTGCATTTCCTCAGCCCGCCCCTCCCTCCGCTTAGGTCCCCTCTTGGTTTCCATCCCCACCCCCTTATCTTTGTTTTCCTTCCTTCTGGCTGCTGATAGAGTGGGAGTAGTTGCAGGCTGCATCCCCGATTTCACATGCAGACCTGGAGCCAGCACGTCAGTTTAACATGAACACTGCCCAGGGAGAGAGAGCCTTGGTCCCTGCATGCAGTTTGCCCCTGCAGTTTGGAGCTGAGCTGGAAGGCTTCAGAGTAAAGGCGCCCGCAGTCCGAGGCGTCCGGCTTAGCAGGCAGTAAGAGGAAAGGAGCGACTCCCTTTTTCCCACTGCTCTCTTTTAAGTCAAGGCCAAAGTCCAGGGCTGGGATGTGTCATCTGTAATTTGCTACCTTGGGGCAGAACTTCAGTGATCATCTCTGTGCTCCCCTCCCCCCACCAATACACGCATGACCGCGCGCGCGCACACGCACACGCACCCCGAACTTCTTATTCACTTCCACTCAGAACGGCCCTGTGACTTTTCAGGTGTAGCATATGAAAACACCCACACTGCAAAATAAGAACTATAAAGGGAACCAGAACCGCCACAAAAGGAGATCTTGCCGCTGGGGAAAGGGCTGTCTTCCACCCATCCCCTCTACCTCGTACCCCTCAATTCTTTTCAACTTCAGTTGTTCCTGTTTCCTTTACGGAGGCCCCGTTGGAGCAGGGCTGACGTCTTTCCTTGGAGGACAGCGCCATCTAGCAGGTAAAGTGCCAAGTCCTTAGCTAAGAGCCCAGAAGAAAGCCTCATCCCCAGCCCAGGGGCTCCCGCTGCCCTTTGTAAGTAACTAACTCCCAGCCATTCAGGTCCCGACTGGTCTTCAACGGCGATTGAACCCCTTGGCCTTGTGGGAGACTTCAGTCTATTTCCAATCACCTCTATTTCTCCAGTGCCTGATTTAGTTTTAGTTTGTGGCCTTAGTTTCTAGAAAAGGCAAGAAAGTTCTAGGTGAGCCAACAGGCTCTGATGCCAAGGAGCTCCAGGTGACTTTTCCAAAGCAAAACAAAATAGGAAGTCTGAAAGATATCTGAATGGCACAGCCTCCCCCTGGAATTCTGTAGCGATGTTTGCTATACTTTCCTTTTTCTACTATTTCTTCCTTCTTCCTTCCTTTCATAGTTATTCACATAGTGCCTCCTGTGTACCTGGCACTATGCTAAGTTAATTAAGAGACAGATCTTTTCTCTCAAGCATCCCTCAGTCCAATGGGCTTAGACTTGCAGAACCTCTAACCTCGAATGGGGTCTTTGTAGTTCAAGCTGTGCTGAAGGTCCAGGGAATGGAGGATAGAAGACAGACCCAAGACCCCCCACTTCCACCTCTATCAGAACAGCTTTGTGTCTACCTAGGTTTGACTTATTAAATTTCTGCCTAAGATTTTGTTTGAATAAAGGCTTTTGAAGCATTAGACGTTTGAAAACATCTGCTCCAACCTAAAGTGTCTCACTCTGCAGATGAGGACATAGGATCTAGAGAAGTTCAAGGACTTACCCAAGGCCACAGAATTAAGGGACTAGCTCTCCAGGTTCTACTTTCCTCGTTCCTTGACAGTAAAGCCCAGCGTCACCAGGTCTTCAAGGCCAGGCTTCTACACTGGGAATGAGGGCAAAGTTAAATCTTCCAATTGTATTTTTGTTTGCTCCTCTCCTTCCAGACTCCATGCAGGAAAGGAGTGGCATATCAGTCTGCTGGGGGCCCCATAACCAAATACCACAGAATAGGTAACTTCAACAACATAGATTTAATTCCTTAGTTCTAGAGGCTAACAGTCCAAGATCAAGGTGTCAGCAGGGTCACTTCCTTTTGAAGGCCATGAGTTCCAGGCCTCTCTCCTTGGCTTGTAGATGACTGTCTTTACCCTGTGTCTTCACATCATCTTCTCTCTGAGTGTGTTTCTGAGTTCAGGTTTCCTCTTCTTATGAGGACACCAGTCAGACTGGATTAGGGCCCACACTAATGACCTCATTTTAACTTAACTACCTCTATAAAGATCCTATCTCCAAAAACAATCACATTCTGAGGTACTGGGGTTTGGGACTTCATCAAGAGTTTTTGGGAGGGACACAATTCAGCCCCTCCCAGATGGCAAGTAGTTTTTATTTCCCTTGCAAGCCTTGATTAATTGGTAGTGGCTGCATAGACCTCCTGCCAAAAATGGTGAGAAGGATTTCAAGATAGAGTTCATGTGGTTTCTACATTGCCAATGTCTGCCATAGGCATGAGAGTAGGGCATGACATTGTGACTGTCACGTGTCTGCCCTCGGGGATATAGGATATACAGACACTGCCTCCTAGGAGCAAGGAACATATATTGCCATGACATATCTCAACACACCAAAACATCCCAAAACCACACTTCTGAAAGAAGGTCTGTGGCAACCACGTGGTCCTCTCAAGCCCTTCATTTTACCGAGGAGGCAAACAGATCCAGGGGGAGACTGCGCCTTGCCTAAGACCACTCAGCTCCTTTATGTCAAGAGCAAGACTAGACCCTGACTACACATCTTTGATCTAGTGTGCTTTCCAAGACCCCAGGTTGCCCCTGGTCACATCCAAATGAAGACAGAGGCTCCCATATGTCCCAGGCAGGATTCCCTAAGTCCCCCACCCCACAGACACAAGAAGGAACCATATGAGGAAAACTAAGCTAAAAGTTAAAAGTCCTGCTTGGAGTCTAAGGCCAACTCCATGATCACATGGATTGCTAGGCATTAAAGGATTCTGAGGCTGCATCCAGGCCTTTCCAGAGAGACCACTACCATCAGTTAGTGATATCTGCCATCACTACAGGCACAGAATTGGTGAGTGGAAAAATTAGTATTTATTTTCTGGGTTACATAATCTCCAAAGTCCCCTCTAGTCCTAAGACTTTGCAATGAGACCCTTGGGCAGGAGCCACAGGTGTCTTTCTTAAACTCAACTAGAAAGCGGGGTTAAGAGACATGCCACGATGATCCTGATGCCCAAACACGGTTATGTGACCCACTCTAAGCACTTTCAGAACAGGCCTTTTCTTCGAGCTTCCTGACCCAGAAGCCCCAGCTATCCATCATATACGCATCCATAGTTCCAGTCTGACTAAAGTGATCCCTGGTGTTTCTCCACGGAGAAGGTTCTCTCTGGAGTCAGCTGGTGAGACCTAACTCTGACTCATGCCTGAACACTGGTAACTTCCATTTGTACAATGCAAGTGACAGGCAAGGAGTATCTGCTGCAGTCATCCCTTAGCTACTGCAGGCAGGGGGCATACAAAGGTCGGATGACTTCTGGGCCCTAGGAAAGGTCAACTACAAGAGAACAGTGTCCATTTCTCAAAGGCTCTCCGACATGCCACATCCTCGTATATGGCCGACCCATGGGGCTGCACAGGGAGAGGCACATGGGAGGAGCTGAAGGCATTTGCCTCTTAACTTTATACAGAGGCAACGAGCTTTGTTCATGTTTTTCTCTTCCAACTCAGCTCACAACTCCCCAGTTCCCTCTTTCATTTTCCTCTTGGGTGGGTCTGGACCAGCATCCAGGAACCTTTGGGATAGGTATTTATCATCTGGAGGAAAAAGTTCCATGTGAATGGGTAAGAGAGAACCCAGACTAGTTAAGAGCTCAGGTCTGGAGAAGATGCTAAGATCTAGTTTCAAATTGCAGCCCTACCACTTTCTAGCTGTGTGACTTCAGACAACTTACTTAAGTCCTCTAAACCTCAGTATTCCCATCCGAAAAATTGGGAGAATAATAGTGTCTAGCTCATAAGGTTGTTATAAGGATTAAATGGGGTTTCAGTTACCTGTATTATTATTACTATTATTAATTCAACACATTTAGGGATCATGTACACTGAACCACTTGGGACATAAAGATGCATAAGATAGTGTTTTTTACTTCACAAAGTTCCCAATCAATTACAACTCAGTTACAGTATCAAGTGCCAAATTAGATATTTGTCTAAAACATAAGGCAAGAAGAATTAATTCAGCCTAGAGCTGGAGAATTTCCTTGACATAGTCGATAGCATCTGAGCAGGACCTAGAGGAAGGAATAAGATTGCACCTAAGTCCTCACCAAGGAACCAACATATGCCAGGAGAAGCAAAGCCTACGACAGGAAACTTGAGTATGAGCTGTGCCTGGAGACGGTAAAAGCCATGGATTTATTCTCTTGGTTCCAGGAGGGAGAGCCTCTGGAAGTGTGACCTTACCCTGGCTGACAGTGTCACCTCAGTCAAGTCACCCTACTTCTCTGTGCCTTGTTTTCTTCAGTTGTCCAATGGAATTGATTTTCCCACAGATTGGTTCCACACAGCTTGAAATTTTAAGAGGTGTGTGAAAGCTGTGGAAAATCCAAGCAAATAATAATAATCGTAACAAGTGTTTACTGAGCACTTACTATGTGCCAGGCACTAAGGCTTAAAGCATTGTCTTATCGCAACAGTCATTACTATTGCCACTTCACAGATGAGGGAACCTACTGGAGGAGAGGTAACTTGTTCAAGGTGACACAACTCAAAGGTGGTAGCTGAGTCATGCATAAGGGAAAGGGATGGCACGTCTACTTTCTGGCCCTAGACATGCTGAACTACTTTCTAATTATCATGGGGTCTTGCTAGACAGCCTGAGAAATGAAGACACCGAGCAATGACACGCCCAGAACTGGATTCAGGGTGCGAGGCAGTGCCCTGCTTGAGTCCAGCTCGCCAGCCCCTAGAGAGGCACAGAGCATTCTGGGTCCCTTTGTCCTTGCTGAGGAGATCATAGCCATAGAACATCACTCTGTCTTTGCCCAGTGGATGCCAAGAAGAATTCAATATGCAAATGTCGAGTTCCACTGGAGCACATCCCAGGTAACTGCCTGGATTAAGGGCAACCAGAGCATGGAACACATGCCTGACTGATTTTGCTAAGTGCCTGGGGTCATCCCTTGCCTCCTGCAATAAGCCTTGGCAGAACAGGGCTAAGAGAAAGTAGGCCCAGAGTCACCAGTTCTTCCAAGGCAAAGGCAGGAAGGACCAGCTGGGAGAAGCTGAGTGGGAAGCTGGCTAAGGCTCCCAGGGCAGGTCTAGCAGGGAGAATGTGGGCATTTGAGCTGCCTGGAGGCTGGGGATAACTGAGGCTTCACAGCTAGAGAGGGTTTGCTCAGGGTGTCAAAGAAATCCCATCCACTGAGAAAACTGGGGAGTAAAAGCTCCCAATGAAAAGATGGCACCATGCTTCCTGAAGCTGGGGGAAATCCCTGGTGATGATTTCGTCTGCTTTTGAGGAAAAGAAACAATGATGGGATGGTTCTTGGTGCATAAAACAGGAATACAGCAGGGTAATCTTCAGTGCTGGCAGTCTATCTGCTACAGTTACCTCCATTCTAGCCACCTGTTCGATTTTCTTACCCTTTCCTCCTTTTTCTCCTCTTCTCATACTACTACTTCTAGATAGAGATTACTGAGTACTACCTCTATGCCAGGCGCAGCGCTAAGAGCTTTACATGCATCATCTTATTTAATCTGCATAACAAGCCTTTGAGATAGGTAATGTATAAAGATTTCAGAGAAGAAGAAACTGAAGTTTGGAAAGAGTTAAATAAACTGCCCAAGGTCACAGATCTGATGCAGCATCCAAATCCAAATTCTTACACGAAAGCTCACCCTCTGCCTACTGCACTACGTTGCACAATTCTAAAGCTTGTTTGCAGACAGAAAGCCATCAGAGGACCGCCTACCAGATGCCACATTTGGGCTAACTTTCTTTTTCTTCAGTGAAAGAAGTCACCAGCTGTGTCACAGTATAAATCCCTGAAGGGAACTTTCTTCAAAAGCAAGATGTGAGGGTACTCGATTGTTTCATTCAGAGATGTAATAAAACTTTCTGCCTTCTGAGGATTTGAGAAAGAAGAAGCCCCACTCCAGGGGTGGGGGTCAGAGAGGAGAAAGCAGGAGCAATGTTCTAGGCTGGTGAAGGGAAGGACTCTGAATCCAGCCCTTAATAGATGATGCTGTCAACAACATCATCCCTGGAAAACATTTGGGCAAGTGAGGATGAGCCGAGAGAGACTGAGATCCTGGTGCAACAATGGCTGGACTTTAACTGAAGCCTCGCCCAAGAACAGTGCAGGACTATGCTCTCCCAGACACACCACAGGCGAGCGAGAAGCCACATCACTAGCAGATTAACCATACTCCAATTCCCTCCTCAGCGAGTATCCAATAAAGACAGATCACCCTTTGGGCTAAGTCAGCAAGCCCTGGGGTGTGGAATAATTCAAGTGGTGGTGAGAGAATCTGAGCTTCCTTCAATAAGGCATCTGAGGATTTCAAGCAATTAAATGGAAAAATAAGAAAATTGATGCTATTTGCACACTGAGGTTCCTCCAGAAGAACTGATACTTTTGAGTTTTTCTTTGGTGTTTCTCCTGTTGGTCTTTCTATTCCATTGGCATCATATGACAAAGGAGCAGTTGGGATAACTTGCTCAAGAGAGCCATAACTCACCAACACGAGGATGGCTTCTCTCCCCTAACCAAGTCGGAGTCGCCACAGTTGTCTGCACAGGTTATGCACTGCTTAATTCCAAGGGGCCCTATTCACATGGACTGCAATGTGAATGGTTTCTCCAGGAGTCATGCAACAAAGAGGCACTGAACTGCACTCTCCCATTTTTTAAGGATCAGGTCAAATACATCCTTCTCCACTCGGCCTTCCCCAAACAGCCCAGCTGACATGAATCACTCCCTCTTTTGTATACCCACACCATATTCTCAACAAAAAGACACTTCCTGCCTTGCGGTTGCTGTTTCATGTGAGTAGCTTATCTTTCCCACCAGACTATCATTCTTAACCTTTTTGGAGGAGTCCTGAGCCCCTCTGAAAAATCCTATCGAAGAGACAAACACATTCTCCAAGAAAAAAAAAAACAAAACTGCATAACACAAGTAATTTCAAATCCGATTTCAGGAAATTCACAGATGCCCTAAAGTCCGTCTACAGCCACGTTTCCAGAGCAGAGACAATATCTTGTCTTGTTTACCATAATATCATGAAAAGCAGCACACTGCCTGACACACAGCAGCACAATAAATGCCAGGTAAATGAAAAAAATGTTTAAATCCCAGAAGATTCTTGAGTGCAGGGTCAGTGTCAGATCCATTTCTGGAGCCTGAGAGAGTTTTCAAGATAATGGACTCTCAAACAGCCTAGGATAATACTCAAAATGCTAGTTGACAAATCATTGCTCAGTTCGCCTTTGGTCTGGGCACTTTCAGCCAGACAAGGAAACTTTGCCAAGCTCCAAGGTCCCCACCATGGAAGGGCACTGTCCATGCTTGGTAGGGTTCCGGGCACTGAATAGGAAATCTCACATGAACTATTTTGGCCACTTAGAGTCCTGAGACTTTATGTTTCCTTTTGTTTCTGTCCAAGGAGATAGAGAGGTTTGTTCAGTGAGGTGAATGACAACATTAATAAAATTATCATCATCATCATCATCTGTCATATAATTTGCAAATTAAACTGTCCATATTTTCACACGCATGAGCTCTTCTAGTCTTTGCATGTCATCCAATGAAATAGATCAGGAAGTTGAGGCCAAATAACTCACCCAAGTCACACTGATTGTCAAAGGCTACAACTAGCACTCAAGAATTCTGTCTGTTTCTCTAGCATTATTTTGCTAATGTCGGGTTGTCATTTGAACAATTACTGAATCACATATTAGATGTCTTCCATCCTCAGATATCAGCTTATTCTGAGTTTAGCTTGTCTGGGTCATGCCTCAGAGTCTGTCTGCATCAAACTGGAAAAGTGAAGATGCTCAGCAAAGATTATCTGCCACATACTTCCAGCTGCCAAAGACCAAGCTAAATCTGGCCAGAGACTGCCACTAGGACCCCTTTAGGTCAATGATCAGGAACAGCATCACCTAAAATGCCCCACGCATCCTCCATCGCATACTGTGGGGCCATGAGAACTACTCCACCACTTACCCTCTCTTCCAAGAGAGGGCTAGATGTGTCCCCACTCAAGGGCCACAAGGCACGACAGCAGTTGAGGGCTTGAAACCCCAACTTCTACAAGAAGAGCCCAAATAATTGAAGAAAAGAAAATGAGACTGGGAAGTGAGTTAAATGGACCCTTTAGACCAGGGCTCCTGCTCTAAGGAAGAGAAGTCGGTGGGATGCACTCTGAGTGGTCCTTAAGACATGAAGGGACTCACCACTATGGATGATTGAGACTCGCTTTCTTTCATCTATATAAGATATCAGAAGAAAAGAAATGTAAGCGCTCCTCTTGCAACAGGCAAATTTTAGGTTGAGTGTGAATAAGGACGTCCCAGCTGCAAGGGTGAGTGAGGCTGTGGGGTGCCCACCCTGGAGAGCTTCAGAGTACGATTTACAACCCCTACTACTGAATCACTTAAGGGGAAATCGCCTTGCATGGAGGCGAAGAGGTAGACCAGCTGACCTCTACACAGCCCTCCCTTCCCAATTTGAAATAATGTTACACAATAAATCATTGTAATGTCTTATGCCTAAATAGACTTGACAGTGTTCAAAGCACTTTGATGGAGACTACATCACCTTTGACAATTCTGGAAGGCGGTCTAGGAAGAAATTATCGTCTTCAGTTTACAGATGAAGAATGAGATCTTGGAGCCCTTACAAGACAATGCTTTTTCCACCAAGCTGTGGAGAACTACGCATCTTAACCAGCCGGAATCTCAGCTCTCAGCAGCTCAATTCCCATGGTCTGAATGCTTGCACCAACCACATGGACTTCTGAGAAAGCGCAGGGAAACCTATACGCAGATGCTCAAGGCTGGGGGTTGGACAGCTACACAGCCACAACAGCCGAGAGTGAGAAATCACAGTGACACCCCTTATCTGGCCGGAGCTGCTGGCAGATAAGGTAGAAAATAATACGCGTCACAGAAACTTCCTGGGTTTGTGTTCAACCATTCCCCCTCGATCCCATTAAAAAAGACTCCGGCCATGAAATACTCCTCTCTTCCTGTCCTTTTGTCTTCTCTCTGTTCTGTGCTCTCGCCCCGAGCCTCCTTCCTTATCTTACTGCTCCCTCTCCCTGCGGCAATGCTACTCCTTCCCTCTCACATCTCACTGCAGGGCAAAGAATCCACTCGGCAAGATGACAGGTGCTGGGAAAAGTCCCCTGCCCCAAAGATCTCCCACTCTCAAGAGCTAATGTTGCCAAAATACAAGCAGTTTTACGTGTGTGTGTGTGGACTGATGACATCTCTAGTGACTTGGTGGGAATTATATCATGTCTCCTGTGCCCCTGGAGTGGATCTAGTGATGTGTCCGGTCAACAGTTGAGCTGGGCATAGAAATGCATGGCCCCAGGCCTCACAGCCCTCATGGTCTGGGTCAGAACTTGCCCAAAATCTGCTGTAGGAGTGCACGATGCCAAGTCCCCTCAGCCCCCTGGGCAGCTGAGCAGCAGACACGGGGCAGCTTGATCCCCCCATATGAAGTTCTCACTGGTCATTGTCTATGTGTGCCGCACCATGGAAAAGGGTGAGCACAGGTGTGGCAGACCTACAGCAGTCAAATCCAAGGCTTCTGGAGAGAAGAAGGCAGGCACTGAAAGGGAAAGGAAACCCAAGACCAGAGAATTGGAGGTCCCAAAGGAAACTGTCACCTCGTAATATGTCTGGCACATACCCCGCTCCCCGTCACCACTGCCACCCCCAATCCATACACACACACACCACAACTCAACCAAAGAACATCGATGGACTGCCTTTTAACAGCAACTGAAGTGGGACCCTGAGACTCTCTGACCCCTGCATGCTTCGACGTCTGAGCCAGCTGTTTCCCTCTGGTCCCGACCCTCCTGAGTCCTGCAAGGCGAGGTGGCCCAAGAACATGCAGCACGTGAAAAACAGAGTGGAAAAGAAGATGGACCAGGCACTAGCATGCCTGGGTTTGAGTCCCGGCCCATCACCTATGACCACAGTCTCAGTACGTAACCTGCCTCCCCTCGTCTTGTGGGGACAGTGGGCATTCTAACGGTGCCTACATCCCAGCAGTCCAGTGGAGACTGAATGAGATGATACAGGGAGATGCTTAATACATGGCATGTAATAAGTGCTCAATACATTTTAACAATATTAGTAGCCAGGTCTTTGGATTTATGGTACAGTTGGGTTTTTTTGTGTGTTTGTTTTTGTTTTGTTTGTTTCTCTACCAAATGATCTTTTGTGTCATGGAAAGGAGGTTGGAATATTTATGACTCAGATCCTGATTTAGGGGGAAGAAAATGACTTTGATATGTCATCAAAAGTGTACTTTGTCCTGGATTCAGATCAAAAGAGATTTGCTGCCTCCCCCCTCTAAGGCTCTGCCCTGTTAGAACAAAGTGGAACCACAACGTGAGGTCTCCCCGCCAACTCTCAAGACCAGCCTCTTGAATCAAATTAAAGAAGGAGCCTCTTTTCAGATGCAACTTTGATATCAGACTAGCCCAAAAGGTACCATGCTCTGGTTTTAGTGACACAATTCTTACCTCGCCAGTGATTCTTGCAAAGAAAGATATGAAAGTCACATTCTTCCATAGAAGGGCTTGAGTAGAATTGAAGACTGTGCAGTTCAGGGGAGACTTGCTATATAATATCTGAAATCACTAGACATTTGAAAGCAGAAATGTCTTTCTCCTTTGAGTATTGCATCCTAACTGCCACCCAGAGATGATTTATATGTGCTCATCCTTATTACAGACTACACATAATAAAGGCATGATAGAAATCATATCTGCATAGATTCAGGCAGCTCTGGGAGCGAAGCTGCCAGTTTTGTTTGACAAGACACTCAATCAAGCAAAAAGGTTTAAAATATTCCAGGAGGAGCTCACTGCTTGCTCAAGACTGTATATTTTTATCCAGATAACAGAAATCCTAATTGAGCACAACATTAGTACTCATTTTTCCTAACTCCTTCTTGCCATAAGAAGCACCAAGTGAAAATTATGGAAACGCTTTACTTTTGTGAGCTAGAGTTATAAAGAAGAAGAGGTTGCTATTTGGTCGTTCCTATAAACTAAGGCATCACCACTTGTTTGGGTTCTTCTAAGTCGAAAGTAAGGACTCTGTGCACACCATACTCAGAAAGAAACACACATAAGGCTGGGTTTTCTCTAAATTTTTAATTCACTGGGTGAAAACTTTCCTTCAGAACTATTTCACTGCTTCATAGATTTAAATTCCTTTTAAAGCCTTCCTTGCACTTAGATTTATTTATAGCAGGATCTGGACAGGGGGAGGCAAATGAGACACTCACCCAGGTACAAATTTCAGGGGGCACCCAAAACTCAGGAATCAAAATAAATAATATTTTAATGCAGTATTTCTTAAAGATAGAAATGAATGCCAAATAATCCATGGTATGAAAACATCCTAATTTTAAATAAAAACAGGAGCCAAGTCTGCATTTCTACAACACTGCCTCACTCACCTCACCCTAGCTCTGGCTCTGGCTCCAAAAAGATTCATTTACAAAAATAGGCAGCTGGTATACAAGTCACATTTTGCTGATTTTATTTTTTAATATTTCATTAAAGCATTATTTATCTTGATCCCTGCATAGGTTTGGGGGTTTTGTTTTGTTTTTGATGCCCCTTTAAATTTTGCACAGGAGAAAAATGCCTCACTTGCCTCGCCTTTATCCCAGACCCAAAATGTAGACAAAGATGCTCCAAAATCCACGAGGAAACTTAAAAACCCAAATTTACTCAATCAAATGTCCCCTTATCACCATGGCATCCAATGGCACCAAACATCTTGACTCCAGACTAAAAGTAAGCAAAAAAGGAGGGGCAGGAGAAACCATTATCCCAGCTCCCGAAAAGAATCTCTTTTCCAGCCGCTACAAGAGCTGACAGGTTGATAAAATGTTTAAAAGCATAATATTCAAACAGAGAAAAAAAATTAAAAATGTAATAATAAAGTTAAATGTAAGTGTTTTAGAGCACAATTCTTTTGAGAGACAAGGCTTATGCTGGACCGGCATTTGAAGTAGCAGTAGTCATTACTAACGGGAACCTCTGAGAGAGAAGATTTAAATCACCAAAGTAATAAAAGCTGAACAAGGACTAGCACCTTGAAAGGCACTTGGAGAGAAGATTGCATACAAATGCAATTAAAACGATGCTTATAAAATACTAAGATGTTAATTGGGTTCAGTCCCAGAAGCCCCAGCAGTACAGTATGTCAGAAGTTAGCTGGTTTGAAGTTTAAAAAGAGTGGTTTAATTTGTACACCTTGTCCTAATTACAGAGCTTTCTGCAGCCCGCGTATCTGTATGGTTTATTGTAGCTTGGAGCTTTGTAAAACAAACACACACACCAGTTAATTGGGTTATTGCGATGGAAAATTGGGCTACAGAACAGCAACCTCTCTTGCTGGCGTGCCTTTACAGCTGGTAATGAACGCTGCAGCCACGTCAGGGAACCCTGATTTGTAAGGTGTGCCGTTTACAGCTTGGTGATTCTGTTGGTCTGAGGAATAGGAGGTGATGCCATGAAAACAATCACACCAGATAGTGTTGCCTCATGACCATGCTCCCACCCCAGCTGGCTTGTTCAGAGCTTTTAGCACTGCCACCCTCGTCCCTGGTCCCTGCCCCTTCAAACCTCCCCGCCCCTCTGAAGGCCACATTCTCACATTAAAGCCCTAAGCCCCTGGACGGGAGCCGGGAAGAGCAGCTCCTCTAGTAGCCCTGTTTTTCGAGCACCTGCAAGGGGACCTGTGAGGTGGTGGTTTTTCTCCCAACCAGCAAATAAATACGTAACGCTATCAAAACGAGATCATTAAATTGGATTAGGAGTGACTGTGGCTGAATCCTTTTCCAGGAGCCCAAGTGCAATGTGCTTCCCATGGTTGGGGTTTGAGCCATTTCATGTCTGAGACTGGCAAACTTCCTTCATGAGGAAGGCCATAAAGCATGGGTTTAGAGTCTCTCTCAGGTACTCTCCCTGTCCCCTTCTACCTCTAGCTGCTAAATGTAAATCCGAAATGAAGTGAGATGAGAGTTTGGGGACTTTTATTCCAACGCCAGCTAAATTATTCAACTCTGAGAGGTTCATAATTCAAAGAGGTAAACAGAGCCCAAAGTGGAAAAAAGCATCTCGTCCCTGAGCTAAAAGCTAGGGAGACTAGAGCTCAAAGTGGGGCTGGATGAGCTGTGAGCAGCAGGCAGTGTTTTGGGGTAGCAGACAGTGTGGAAAACAGCAAATGCGAGATCCCCAGGCTCCATTCCGGCTTGCAGAAAACACAGGAAGGCCTCTTCAGTCTTTAACCGTGAGCAAAAAAAATAAATACCATCTGCTACCAGAGCCCAGAGCAGTCTTCCACAGCCCACACCAGCCCACGGTAGCCAACCCAAAGCAAACTCAAATGGTCAATGCCTAATTCCAGCTTCCCCTCCACCTGAGTGCAGGGGGGCCTGGCTCTGCGGTCACATTGAAAGTCATCTGATAAATGAAGGCACCCTTAGGAGATGATGTCTCAAAGTTTTCTCCAACCAAGAGTATCTGCAGTTTAAAAGACAATTGCCACGGGTAGGCCAAGTATTACCCAGATCACAGAAAGGCTTGGGAGGCAGAACTCTCACATCAGAGCAGACTTTAAAACTCCGTGGACATTGAGGGTAAGCTTTTCAAACTGCTGGAAGCTGTAACGAGTCTCGAAATGCAAGGTCCCTCTTGTCAAAGAGCTGACATTTGAGAGAGGCAAAGCCCACACCTGACTTTCAAGTACAGGGCTGGTCTGGTGGGTGAGTAGTAGGGATAATTATCTGCACCAACATCCTCCCTGGACCTGAATAGCTGCAATTTAAAATGTTTACTTAGGGCTCATCAAAGTTCTGAAGAGAAACCTCCCTGTCCCACAGCCTGGATTTGAGTAAGCTTGGCTCTCTTCACTGCCACTTAGCATCTGGGAGACCGGAGCAGAGGCTTAGCCCCTGAGCAACCCTGGCCCCCTACTGAGCAGCCGTGTGGCCCAGGGCATGTTCTGTAAATGCTCTCTGCCTCAGTGTCCCCATCTGTAAGCCAGACAATTAAATTGTCATGGGGTCCAAGGAGATAATTCAAGTAGAGCACTTAGAACACTGCCTGGAACATAACAAACACTATATGAATGTTACCTATTAGAATTACTATTAATATTATCTTTGCTTTACGGATGAGGAATAGAAGCTCAGTAGAGTTGAGTAATACACTCAGGGTCTCTCTCTCTCTCTCTCACACACACACACGCACGCACGCACACATGCACACACGCACGCACACACACGCACACAACGGTGGAAGAGCAGAAATTCACAACCAAACCCAGGAATTCTTACCCCAAAGACCAAGATGTTAATCATTATGGAAGGAGAGTCTGCCTAAGGGAATAGTCCCTCATACCCCAAAACCCACTTAATCTGGGTCTTTTCCAACCCATAACCTGGAAGAAAAAGAGAAAAATGGGGACAATTTGGGGACATTTGAGAACATCGCAGTGTGCGAGACAAGGAGCATCTGAGGAGAGAAAAAATTGACATTTCTGAGAACACGGGTCACCACAGACACATCGCCCATTTCACAATTTCACTCAAATGGGTCATGACCCTGGGAACCAGACCTAAGGGCAGCAGCAAAGAGAAATTCCTGCAACGCAAAGTTGCTATGGTTTTTGCTTAAAACTGACTTTGAGGTTACATTAAGAAGCAAGAAAGCATCGACAAACCCAGCCTCCCTGGCTCCAACCAGCCCGGGGCAGGCAGGTTATTATTATTATTTATTATTTGTTGATGGATATTCAAAGCCATCAGTCAGGTCTTCCCCCAGGCCAGGAAGCCGAAGAGCAACAGAACTGGAAATCTCAAGCTTGGTTCCCAGAGCTGCTTGGAAAGAGAGTTATTAAAGAACATTCGGCTACTGCTATGTGCTCTGTGGGGTGCCTGACCCTACATCTGACTTCAGGCTTCTCCTGTCTCTGCAGCACAGGCAACCGAAAGGCATACAAACTGCAAAGAGGGACCCCAAGGATGGGTGAGGAGGAACTAACTGGGAAGGAGGGGGATGCAGGGTCTTGGTAAAATGGGGATTTTGTACCCTGTTTTGTACCCTCTCTGCCTTAACCTTTCATTATTCTGTAACCGCTGGATTCAGCAAGATCTGAATATGACGAAATTTTCCAAGGAAAAATGGATGGAGCTGTCAATGGCATAAAAGTCTATGTAATAAGAGAAGAAAGAATCCCTTGCCACATCATGTCATAAGAGTGAATACTGACCATATCCCTCACCAGGGGCTTTCAAACTTTTTTGACTTTGACTATGACCCACAGTTAGAAATACATTTTACAACACATCACAGTTCTACCATGCACATACTCATGAGCGAAACAAAAATCTCACTGAAACAATACTCATCTTTACCACAGGGGATGCTCTCCGATACTTTCTATAGTCTTTCAATTCTTTTTTTTTTTTTTTAATCTTGGTGAAGATACGCAAAATCAACTTCATACCCACTTTAGGCCTTGGGAATAAGCATCCTCTGAAGTCAGGGAACCAAAGATTTTAACAAAAGCACCCCGATGATTCTCTTGCACACTAGACCATGACTTGGAGCCTCAGTTGCCTCAACTTGCCTTCTCAAGGAACTATTGAAATCATCCAGGATCTCGATGTCTGGAGGTAGCCATTTTTATAAACCCTAGTCTAGGTCTGTGATGGTTAATTTTATGTGTCACTTTGGCTAGGCTTTGGAGCCCAGTTGTTTGGTCAAACACTAGTCTAGATGTTGCTGTGAAGGCATTTTGTGAATGTGATTAACTTTTACAATTTGTTGGCTTTTGGTAAAGCAGATTATACTTCAGAATTTGGGTGGGCCTCATCCTATCAGCTGAGAGCATCAAGAGCAAAGACTGAGGTTTCTTGAATAAGAAATTCTGCTCTAAGACTATAACACAAATGCTGCCTGAGCAGTCAACCTGCCAGACTGCCCTACATATTATATAGACTCATCAGCCCTCACAATCGCATAAGCCAATTCCTTAAAATAAATCTATTTCTATATACTATATAGGTGCATATATATGTATTCATAAACACACACACACACATACACACACACACACATATACACACACATGCATGCACAAATATGTGCATATATATAAAACTTCTGTTGGTTCCCTCTAGTGGTTCTGTTTCTCTGGAGAACCCTAGTTAATATAAGGTCTAAAGCCACATTTACTAATAAATAAACTTCTTACTATAAAAAAGAGAATGTTTACCCTGGACACAAAGTAGAAACAAAACTAAAGGGGAGGAAGAGTGGATTCAGAGAGACACAGTAAGAGACTTGTACTCTAGAGAGAAACGAGCACCTGCACTTGGGTAGTGGGAATGGAGAGAAGACGGTGCATTCCCGAGACATTTATGAGCCATATTCCCTGGCAATTAATGGTTAATTTGTTAAGGGGGTTGAAGGAGAAGAAGAAGTGCAGAATAACGCCTAGGGTTTTGGCTCGGCTCAGTGAGTAGAAACAGAAAATAGAGTAAATAGTTTAGGGAGGAAAGATGATGAATTGAAAGTTATACCTATCACATCTGTGATGTTTGCAAAAATTTGCAGGCGAAGATGCCTTGTATGTAGCTGGAGTTTAGAATCATACCCAATTTAGAGAAAGATTTTGGAGTCATTCACATATAGTAGTATCTGTATGGGAGTAGATATGTATGTTAGTTAAGACATTTATTAAGAAACTGGATTAAAAATGATAGAGAGAGAGAGAGAGAGAGAGATGTATTTATTGGCTCATATGTCTAAAATTTGCAAGAATATGCTGGCATTAGGTATGGCTGGGTAAGGATACCAAACGTTCAAATCTCCAAATGTTCAAATGTCACATCCAAGTATCAATCTGCCTCCATCTCTGATCTTACTGTTTCTCTTCTTAAAGGCAGGGACATGGACACCAGCACCTCCAGGCTGACAGCCTACAAGTTTAGTAGTAACTTCCATGGAAAAAGACCACCTCTTTCCAAACAGATCCAGCAAAAGTCCCACAGCTGCAGGTTTGGGCTGTTCTCCCAGTTCTTGCATGTTTCAGGTCTCTGCTCGAGCATTATTCAGATGTCCTCTCAAATGTCAGTTTCTAATGAAGACCTCCCTGACCACACTGTCCAAGATAGCTCCCTATCTCAGTCACTCATTTCACCTAGATTTCACTTTATTTTATAACATTGTATTATCTAATATTATCTTGTTGATTAATGTGCATTTAACTGTTTTTTTTATTATCTATTTTCAAACAGGAATATAAATTCCATGAGCACAGAGACTGTTTGGTTCTATTCACCTTTAGATTTCCAGTTTCTAAAATAGTACCTCCTGGCACATACTATATGCTCAATAAATATGTGTTATATTCATAGGCTCTGACTATGGTAGAAGTATTTACACCAATGAAATGCTAAAAATCATGGCTTTTTCCCCCTGAATGCTGATTGTTAAGCATTTACCAGCACACCAGGATCACATATACTGAGAATAGTAGAGGTTTTGTTGGTTCCACCAAAACAAATCAATTTGTTTTTACTGAAGGAAGGGAAGAGTGGATATGGAGAGGGCCAAATGGTACATGGCCACTGTTACAAAGTTGAGTTCATAAACCAAGAAGAGAGACATATCAAAGATAAAACCTTGTAGGACACTAACGCTTAAAGGAAAAGTGGATGAAGATGAACCCACAGAGCATATGCTGAGAAGGAGCAAGTGGAAATAAGAAAATCAAGACATGTGATGCCACGAAAGTCAAAGAAAATTTGAATTTCAAGGAAGAAGAAATGGTCCATTCTATCTTATGCTACAGACAGAGATCAAGGTAGCCTACGGTAGTAAGTAAGAGCTAGGGTCTTTATTTGATGAAACAGCAAGATTCTGACATCCATTGGTTCACATTCTCTACTGGGCAGAATTAATATATCAAAAGTCACTGAACACACAGCATCTATCTCTTTTTCTCAACTATTGGGATTCTTTGTGCCTACGGAGTAAAAAGTGGTTCATTGGGATACCACTGGAACGACGGATCCTACCTTCACCTTGGGTAATAATACCTTCCAAATCCCAATTTGGGAACGAAAGAGGTAAATAACTAGTGATGCTATGAAAGACTTCCGAACTAAGTTTCCGGCTTAGGCTGGAGACCACTGTTAATTTTGTAGTTTTAGGTTATTTTGTTTCTGTAAAACCACTCAGTTGAAAAAGAGGAGAGTTACTCGATACGAGGCTGAGTTTGACAATTGCTTCCTGTTTGCATGCCCCATCTCCCCAAGTAGATTCCAAGTGTCTTATCAGGAACCATACATATCACTGATCCAGGAGACAACATCTAGGTCACAATTCACAAAAGTCAGACTTACCACCGTGCTCTGTGATCCTACTTAAGTCACTGAACTGTTCTGAGACTGTTTTCTTTTCTATGAGAATATGAAGGTTTGGACTACGCCATTTTATATCTTCTAGGTCTAAATGTATTTCTGTATTTTTAACTATTTATGTATTCCTGTACCTACCATTATGTAGAGTGCTCTGTTTTGGACATTTATGATGAAGGACTGAAGAGTTAAGAAGCAATATATTACCTAGCCATCATATTAGTGCCAGAAAGGAAGGGTGGGAAAAACGCAAGGCAAGCTACAACCAAGAAAATTAACATCAGACTGTGACTTCATAATTCATGGATTCAAAATAAGGGCACTCTGTCTGGCCCCATCTGTAAATGGTTTATTACTGTAAATTCTAGAAGGCCCCTCATTTACTTACTTCGTGACCCTACCCCATAGACAGTGTTATAACAAAGCAACAAAATGTTCCTTCCTTGTCTTCAGCATTTCGCTGGCCACAATTCTCACTGGAATGGACCCGCATCACTAGTACTGGCTAAACTAAAGAGATGATTTATATCAATTAGGGCTCTTTGGTGGTAAGCAACAGAAATTGACTTAAGGGGATAAAAAAACGATTATTGTAAGTCTACTGTGCAGCATGCAGAGTAAAAGGAAGAGCTGGTTAACCAAGCACAAGAAGGACAAGAACCAGGCAGCTTTGGGATATCGGTCCCTCATGATGTTTTCTCAAGAGCACTGCTATCAGATGACTCAGCTTCCTTCTGTCTCTGTGTGCCTCTGCTCAAGATTCAAGTGCTGGGAAAAAAAAAAAAACTGATTGGCCGGTTCCCAGTCATATACTTACCCCTGGGGTCAAAGAGCAGTGACTCTTCCCAGACAAATGGCATATATAAGGTGCATGCATGTATGCACATATGAATGTATGTGGTACAACTGTTCATGAACATGTGTGTATGGCATCTGCATATATGTGTGTGTATGTCTAACGACACCTGTATATGATACGTGTGCATGAATCTATATGTATGAGATTATGAGCGAGTATGTGTATTGTATGTTTATATGTACACGTGTCTGTGCATACGTGCAGGGGAGGAACATGCTGGGAAGATAAAGTCTATAGTATCAGATTTTTTTGGTAACGTCTCTAAGATGTTTTTGAATTCCAGTAACATTCCCTACCAGCTATGTAACTAGCTATATAACCTATTATCTCTAAACTTGAGTTACTCTCCTCTATAAAATGGGAATTCTAATACCTTTCTGGGTTGCTCTGAGAATAAAATAAGACTTCACATGTATGCAATGGTAGTAAGAATGGCACAATAACCTCAATAAATAGGAGTTAATATTCTTACTATCTTATTATCTCTCAGTAAGGCTATGATGTTCATAAATAGGTCAAAATCTAGTCCAAAAAAAGTCCTATTCAATCTCAGTCTTTCTGCCCCGAGAGCATCCACATCGGGAAAATCACTCTTGTCCCCATCCCCAGGAGGCTACTCTCCCTCCCTCAACTCAGGGGCTTTGCTAGTATGCTTCTTTCCACCTGCAATATCCTCCTTTCTTGCAATACCACTCCTAAACCCCACCCCCCTCCAAGGCTGAGCTGCAGCCCACCACTCCCGTTAAGCCTTCCCTGACCTACCCAGATTTCCCCAATCTTCTGTTCCTCTGAGTGTTGACAACCCTTACAGGAGGGAAGGTGACTACATCCAGAGGTTGTGGCCACCAGAAGTGCTATGCTGAGAAGGATTCTGAGACTGAGACCACATCCGGAACTAGCAGGAAGAGCGCCACAAAGAATCAGAGTGTCTGGTGTGGGTGCCGGCAGTAAGTGCTGCGAGCTACCAGGCTCATCGGCCTTTGATTGTACAATGGGTTGCAGTGTGCTCCTACTGCTGCACACGCGCTCTTGCCTAGAACCAGGGACCCCGTCGCACGCTTTTTATTTATGCCCACTCCAACTAGTGTGGTGCTGAGCACGAGGCAGGGGATCCATCAAGGCTGAGAGAAGGATTAATTCATTCCTGACTGGTAGCCAAAAAGCATGAGGTCATAAACTACAAACTCAGAGCATCTGGGGACAATGAGCAAACACAATCCCACAACTTTCACAGCAGGGAACATGGGGACAGTGGTGGGATCATGGCTTTTGAGTCAGACAAAACTGAGTCCACCTGTTAACTGGGTGGCCTACTGGCCAAGTCACGTATCCACACTAAATCCGTTCCCCTGTCCAAAAAGAATGGGGCTAACAATATCCATACTGCAAGGTCACTGAGAGGATTAGAAAAGAGCACACAGGAAGAAGGCTTGGCCCAGTTCCGGGAAGAGAAAAAGCAATTAGTATATCTGAGTTCCTTTTTAATATATAAATAATGACTGTGAAAACAATTCAGAACAAACTAATAACATCACCATTGTCACTGTCATGATGATACGGCAACCTGGTTTCCCAGGAAGACAGGCCACACCAATTCTTCCTCTGATCATGCCTTTGGGTGACATTTGTGAGGAATCCTCTCTTCTCTGCCCACTTCACCTCTAGCGGGCTCCACCTGGATATGTTCTGTGCTCTGGCCTCCCCCTTTGCAGGTAATTTGGAGCTCTTCCCACTGGCGTAACAGGCTCTCTTTATAAAGGAGTGGAGGCTGGAGAGTTCAGACTCACTTTCCACTGAATCGAGCCTGTATTTCTCAGGCCGGAGCTCGGCACACTCAGACGTGTGGAGGAACATCAGCCAGGATCAACAGAGACCCTGGATTACCCTTGCTTATGTAATTTTCTAGGGAAATCCAGGGCATTAAAATCACTAACCACCCGGCATCAGTTGAAATAGTGCCTCCTTTTAGAGCCAAAAGTCAGTCTAGGATAAACATTCCGACCCATAGATGAAACATTTATTTAAAAAAAAAAAAAGAGCAGAGAGAGAGA
>NW_006431919.1:7465505-7476453 GCF_000325575.1 Pteropus alecto | reverse complement strand
CTCACTTTATCCTCCCAACGATCTATTGCTTCTCCTCAAATCTATATAAAACCCAGGCATTATCTGTAACACTGTGTTTCAGTGGTAATTAAAATGCAGGGACATTACTATCCCCTGAGCTGCATGTCTGCCCTGGCAAACACTCAGCACCATCACCAGGAATCCAGCGGGGAGAGATGCCCTGGGGCAAAACTCCCAGTCTTGCTCCTGAGCCCCAGAGATTTCCTCCTGCAACGTCCATTAGCCCTGGCAGGCATCGCCGGTGTAAATCACCACCCGGCACTCAATGAGAATATAGTTATTATAACAATGGCCGCATTGCATGATGCTCGTGCTATTCGGAAATGTAGGTCTAATTAGCTCTAAGCTGTAGAAGATTTGAGTACGGTAGTTTCATTTTAGTTTAATGCTCAGTGCCTGGTGTAAAATCTGAATTTATTACTCTTTTTTTAATCATTTCTGCATGGCTCAACCAGTCGTATCAAAACTACTGCATGTTATAGACTTTAAAAAGTGATTCCCTGTAGGCGTTTTAAGGTATAGGATCTATTATGGGAAGATATATATTTGACAGCATTCTGTTTATTACTCAGTTCCGTTACATTGTTCATGAACCCAGTGAAAGATGTTCGCAGTGGTAAGTAACACTTTATTCCAGGAAGAAGAAACACAGGGCAACTTCCTCCAGGAAGTACTAGAATCAGGGTGCAGTTCAATTACAGGACTAATGGGAGAATGTTTTGCATCTCCATCAAGACCCTCAAAACAAGAGGCTGTTTTCATGCTACTTATCCCCCTAGATTGGATCCAAAAATACTTCTTCCGTTAAAAGCAGTGTGCCTCAGCAGTAGATAATCTATGTTACCTTTCTGAACATTTTAAAGAACAAATCCAGGCAGCATCATTCCTCCCAGCCCCTGACAAGAGCTATTTGGAGATGCAGGGAGGGAAGGCATCCTTGTTATTCTCTCCCACATTTCTTTCTTTATCTTATTTGTGCCTGAACTAGTTCAGCTCTTTCCCAGTCATTGAAGGGAGCCAGCTCAACGAGGCCTCATAAAAAGCCCTGTCTAGGTTAAATGGAGCACTTCTGGGAATGGCCCAGGCACTGCTCCCTCCTCGGTTCCTGCGCATGTCTTTACCCAGCCCTACGGGGGGCTCTGGTGTGGGATCTTCTTACTGCCCCTCCTAGGACTCACCGTGGTCTGAGGAGCCCTATCCTTCAGAATAGCTGAGTGCAGAACTGGGACAAGTACCACGGGGAAGCTGACCCACAACCCTGACCTCACTCAGCTACCGAATAGCTGAGTGCAGAACTGGGACAAGTACCACGGAGAACCTGACCTCACTCAGCTACTAGACCAAATCGGCACCACTCACCTCCAGAACCCTTCCTGCGTGCAATAATGCTACTGCTTAAACCACTTTCTGCTGGATGGTCTGCTATATGCAGCCAAAGCGAATCACTAGAAATATTACAATCTTCCATCCTCAAAGTATACAAATAGGTAAAAAAGAAAGAACATGGACTCGACCCTTGGACCTAGGTGCACATCTTGACTCCCTCAGTAGCTCAGCTTCATTTATTAATTTATCCATCTCCCTGCTGGACCGTAGGCCTCTTGAGGTTAGGGAGCAGGTCTAATTATTCTTTGTTAGGAGAGAGAATGTACTAGAGTCTTTAACAAACTCAGGGATCCTAATTGGAATCCAGACTCTGCAATTTACTAATTGTGTGACCTTGAGCAAGTGATCTGACCACTCTAACTCAAAAAAAAAAGGTAAGAAAAATGGTACCATAACGCCTATTTTATAGAATTGCTGTAAGATGAACTGAGATAACCCATGTAGTAAACCACTTAGCACATAGTACCTGGCACACTGTACGTATTTTTTAAAGCAGCTAATAATATTATTTTGTATAATTACCACCTACCTAGAACACATCTTGACATTTAATAAAAAATTGAATGAATGAATGAATGACTAAATGAATGAATTAGTGAGTGAATGAATAAATAAATAACAACTTCGCTTATGTTGCTTTGAGTATTCCAGGAGGCAAAAAATTTTGGAAACTTTAGATACTGAAAATTAACTTGTGGTGTGATATAATTTTTAAAATCACAGACTTTTCAGCTGCTTTGTTTCAAGTTTAATGGTTCCTTATCCATTTTTAAGAATCTCTAGAAAAGATTTGCCCAAAGCAATGTGTTGCCTTCTTAGGAAACGTTCTCTTCTTGATCTCGTTGACAAAGACACAGAGCAGAGATGCCTCCCACTTTCATGCCTGGTATCAGCTGCAGAGCCATCTCTGCCATCTGGGGATAGGCGTCAGCTGACCGTGCCTATGCTTTCTGCATTACCCCACTCCATCTCCCAACCTTGGGAAGCTTTTGCAAGTGGGTGGTTGGTAGTGAGCAGGGACCACAGGGTGCACTGAATTCTCAGAGTCAAGAACAATGGGATAGTAGAAACAAACACCTCGGACCAAGGAGCAATGTCACAGCCAGCATGGCATTCAGGCTTTCAACATTCAGGCACTCAGCAAATATTCTGAACATCAATCACGTCAAGCACTTGTAGAGGAAGCCGTGGAACACCACCCACGCCCCATCTTCAAGGCTGACACATTCATTCCCGTTGTCGCTGGGAGTATTGGCCACCAAAGGCTTCAAGCTCAGTCCTTCTCTGAGAATTGTTCTCAGCAGAAGGAAACTACCTTGCCCAAGATTTTGCTTCTTCTCTGGTAGCAGCCCACATCCAGTGGCTGCTAACGGCTACAATACAAGGGTCTAGCCCCCATACCTCAATCCGGAGCAACCAAGGACTATCCCAGTCCTGAGGCTGCTGACTCTGCTGCCATTACCAGCCAGTTGGACATCTACATGTGCCCAGTCCCATTTTCTCACTCCCTGACAGGTGCCACTCTGGAGAACATGCCCTGGGAAGTCTGCTGCACACTAGTGCAGGGTCCGAGTCCAAGAAATCTGGCCAAAGACAGAATCATTTTAGGTGCCAGAGATACAGCAGTGAACAAAACAGAATTCTCATGGAACTCATATCCTAGGGGTGAGAAGGGCAGGCAGTAGGGAGAGGAACAGAAACAAAGGAAAATATCACATGTCAGGTCGCGATAAAAACTATGAAAACCAATGAAACACAATGAGGAGATTCGAAAATTAAAGAGGTGCTGTTTTCGATAGTTTCGTCAGAGTTAGGCCTCCTTGATGAGGAGGGGCATTTGAGCATAGATCTGAATAAAGTGAAAGAAGCATAATTTCAGGCAAAGGGAAGAGCAAGTGCAAAGGCCCTGAGGAGGAGTGTTTAGCACATTTGCAGGATAGTGAGAAAGACTAAATGGCTGAACAGAGTAAGAGAAGATAAGAATAAGTTATATATTTTTAAATGATTATTCTGGCTGTTATATGAAAAACAGATTGGGGCAGGGGGCAAGGGTGGAAGTAGAAAGACCAATCAGAAGGTTTGGATTTGGCAATATGAAACTGAGTCACTGGCAAATTGATAAGAGTTTTTTTTCGTCAGTGGTGAGGACGAAAGCCCGCATGGAAGAGTTCATGAAAGAATGGCAGGAAACCAGTAAAATGACAGGACTGTCTAGAGTTCTTCGCTAAGACTCTGAAGTTAAGCCCAAGTTCAGAGTGCTATGCTCGATCAGTGATGTCTGCCATGAGTATAGGATGTGGAAATTATAATATGTATAAGATAGATTGACTATTCCAGCATATATAGTGGTTCATTCCATATTCTCTATACACCTTTTTGTGCCATCGCTTTTTGGGGGTACTCATTAACAGTTAATTTAATACTGTCTCGATAAATTCCTGGTTTTTCAACATCTAGATATTCTTAAGTAGAAAAGGATGTTTTATTAAATCCTATACCCTAGTTGTATAGTTTTAAACCAGGTTCCAGTGAACCACTGTAAAGCAATTTATGAGTTACCACAACATCCTGAAAGATCACTGGATGTCTTAAAAAGATATGTTTCTGAATAATTAAGCAAAGGGGATTAAAAGAGGTAGAAAAATCAACATTTGGCTATGTAATGCATATGTGCATTTCTTGTCTCTCTTTTCCCTGGGAATCAGGATGAAATAATACAAATTTCCACATATGTATCTCTTTTGTACAGTTATCTCATTTTCATTGAAGGTCATTTTCATTGAGGGTGATTTATCCAATGGCCACGGTGTACAAGAGGAGAAACTAGCAGGAACAGGAGGTGCACAGAAATGTTAAAATTTAGTTCAATGACCAGCAGATTCCCAAGACCACATTTGCTTCAAGTCTTATGATTTTAGTCTCCAAAAGAAGTTCTTTGTTACTCAATCTTTTGGGAAAATATTTCCTAGAAGGGTGCTTGCTATGGTTTTCAAAAGTTCATTTCCTTTTAAATTTGCATGTTTGCATTCTACCACATAACTTAGAGCTGGAAAGTGTCTTGGGATGTTTGTCTCATTCAAACATCTACGCTCTGTGAACGAATCCTAGATGCCCTATCCCTGACAGATGGCCCTTGGATCTCTGGTTGAACACCTCCAGTGATAGACAACTTACTTTCTCTGGAGAACGCCGTTCCCTCCAGCTGTCAGTCTCTGAAATGAGAGTTGAAGGGAGACCTGGACATTCTAATAACTGGGGGACATGTATATAGGTAGATGAGTTTTCTTATATAATTTGCAGGTTTGCATAACAAGATGCTCAGATTCTTTGGTTATCTGGGCTGATTTATTTTGATGCTTCTCTGATTTCTGAGGTTCCAAGATAGAACAAACATTCTTCATTTGTCAACTAAACACCCTCCAAATGTGCCCATTAGAATAAACTCAGAGGTGTCTGATTTTCAAATCTCTTTTGTCCTGGGCTAGCAGAGAGACATGTGGTTGGGGGGGGTGGAAGGACAACTGGGAATAACAACCTCCTAGTTCTCTAATTATGGCACCAATAATCTCCTTTATATATTCTAGTGTTTTGGAGCATATTTTTGGTTTTGTCCCACTTTATCTTAAAGGCTGAACAAAAGCTGACTGCAATTGCTACAAACTCATGAGGCCCTGGCCCCAGGCCTCAAGCAAGAAACAAACAAGTAGAATGCATGGGAACCCAGTTTCTTAGATTAAATATGACAATGGCATAGAGACCATGTGTCTCAGGAAAAATGGGATATTTTAAAAGTCTCCAAGGTGCCCTGTCAAATCAGGTTCATCTAAGACCCCGCAATTGTTCATTTTTCATCCTCAGTGAAATGTCATATGAATTCTGTCTTTCACTTATGCTTAAAGATGGATAGCCAATTGTTTAAGCCTGGTGTTTTTCATTAATTAGGTCTCTGACACCAAAGCTTTAACTGAAGTCATTTAATTTAGACTTTGTTTAGTGGGCTATAGAAAATCAGTTTATTAAAATTTTTCATTAATTTTTATTTTCCAAGTGACTAAGCCAGTCAAGGAGAATAAGGCTTTGAAATTTTACAAACTGATTCTCCATAGATAACAGAAAGCATTAGATTTACTGTCAGAAGTGAACGATTTTGTAAGTTGGGCCTAAGTATGTCCAGAGCAAACAAAGAGCAAGAAAGTGAAATGCAAATTTTGGCTTTTTCCACCTGTGGAGAGATAAGATAAGAATATTTTAGTTCACCTGTAGATTCTAAATGTTTATTTACACATGTAAGTATCAAAACGACATTTTCTTTCATTCTGAAAAAAAAAAAAAGTTGGGTAGGAGTGATTTTTTTAAAAGGCCAGCAAAGCAATCTGGTTATATCCATCATTACCTTTAGTTAACGACGTACTTGTTAGCTAGCAGCTGCTGTTGCTGAGGAAAGGTACCTGGTTTCTAACAGCAGTACCTCATTGGCAGTTGGAGTGAGAGAATGAGAGGAATCAATGGCCTCTCTCAGGGCCATGTGGGTGAGTGGACCCAGCTTGAAAAGATTGTGCTTCTCTTTAGTTACCTAGAATGACTATAAGTCTCTCCCTTGGAAGAAACCAGAAAGAAAAAAAAAAGAGCATTCTAGTATAGGGTTACCCTAAAACTGGACAGAGCCAATTTGAAAGAAGCAAGGTTATAAGGAAAGCATTCCCAGGGTTCACATTTCTCTGGAAAAGAATATAAAATATGATTTTGACAACAAA
This sequence comes from Pteropus alecto, assembly GCF_000325575.1. NCBI lineage: Eukaryota > Metazoa > Chordata > Mammalia > Chiroptera > Pteropodidae > Pteropus > Pteropus alecto. The sequence continues at coordinate 7,470,292 of NW_006431919.1, read as the reverse complement.
ATACCAATTTATCCATTTCCAGTGAAAAACCTAACCACTGAGCAAAAAGAAAATATTTGTGCTGGTATAATTGGGGCATTCTCTTCCTGCTGTCAAGCCACAGCAAAAATCAGATGTGGGGCTGGTGGACTCAGAAGGAAAAAGGCTGGATAAATGGGATCTTTAATGGTATCCATCTGCAAATGACAAAGATCTTAACAACTGAACCATAAATTTTTAAAGTCCTTCAGCTACAAATTTTTACATTCATCACCACACTAGCCCTAACCCAGCACTAGAATCAAAAATAAAGAGAGATAAAACTAAAATCGAGCTTCTCCGGCTGGTCTTAGAGCATGGGGAGGCTGGCTGCTTCCTTCTCGGGTGATTTGGAGGCAGAAAGACAACCAAGTTCACAAGCATGAGCTCTGACCCAGGTGTTCAGGACATTAAAAACACCAGAGATATAGATTACAAGTGCAGTCTAGGGACCCACCCAATGTATGTGCAAGTCCTTGAATTTATAATAATACCCAAAGAAAAAAAAAACCTAACTGGTTACCATCAGCAGATGACAGGAACCAATTCATCATCTTTATGGTAAATAAAGAGAAAGATTCGAGCACCTCCTATGTGAACTGTGCCACTGGGTCATCAAAGAGTAAATGAAGGGAAGCATCTGTGTATATGTTTTCTAGCTAATACATGAAAGGGAAATGCTAGAATTAGACATCACCATTTAGCAATTCCCAGTGAACTAATGGATCCAGGCAATGAGCACTGGCTGATATTAACAGCAAAAATATAAATAAAAGAGAACAAAAATTAGATATGATGTGCCTCTTGGTGAAAGAACAGAATTCCACCTACCAAATGGGTTGAACCTAAACCTGAGTCTCTAAATACAGTTCCCAACTTGCAGAAAATACAGGGGACAGAGAAACACATTGAACTGTACAGTGAGTATATAATCAGCAACATCCATATTGCAGGAATACTCAATAGTTCATAAGGTAAATTGTAAGAAAGAGAAAAGAATGTATGAGGAGCTTGTAGATTAAAGGGAAGTTGAAAGACATTCCAATTTTTTTAATGGCCAAGACTCAACTAGAGTGTCTGAGGATGCTTATTTAGATGAAAAAATTGTAAAGGATGCAAGGAAGTCATTACTGTAAAAGTCAGGATCGTGGTTTATTTTGGGGGACAGGGAGGGGTGCAATTAAATGGGGAACATAGAGAACCTTCTGGGGTAACTGACAATGTTTTATCTCTTGACCTCGATGGTAGTTCGAAAGCTATTGCCTTTAACTCAAACTATAGAGCTATTTTGGGTGACTTCGTGTTGGCATTTGATTAACGAGAGTAGGTTTGAAGAATGAGCAGTGTACTCTTCCTCTTTTTCTCTGGTTTTGTTTTATGGGTACCTCGGCCTAAGGCAGACATCTCACCTTCCAAAAGAGACTCAGCCAAGCATTCAATCACTGCCGATGTCAAGGTATTTTGAAACAACTTCATGATGGGTTATGTCCATTTTAGAGTGATTTGGATCTGTCCTTGACTGACACCTCTTAGGGCTATTCTGGACCCAAAGCAACATTTCTAAGAAGCCCTCCAGGAATATAAACCCAACCCAGGAGCCCTGGTAGGTTTTATATCCTAGTAGTGACAAATAGGACTGGTAGTTTGAGAGCCGTGAAGTCATTCTCTTCAACAGTCATCCTCCACATGGACTAGAGTGTGGTACAGCGTGTCTACTGGGAAAAGGAAGGTGACTTCAGCATCCCAGCACATTTTCAAGATGAAAAATGATCTCATCAAAGCCAGTCAAGAAATACACACCACTTAAAACTTCTGCCCTCAGTTAAAACCAAGTGGCAAAACTACAAACAGTTCATAAAAGCCTTCCAGGGCATGTAGTAGGGTGGGGGAGGCTGTTGCTAAAAGTATCCCAAAGGACAGGGGAGACAGGATGACTTCAACTGTATCCATTTTTATAGGTCCCTACCCAGCCCCCCTTCCACTGCCTGAGCAGGCCTTGGCTGCATATGTGTCTAGCTGGTCCAATAAAATAAGAGCTCTGGCATTTTCCTCAGATGAGCCCATCTCATTTCCAGGCAGTTTGCGGCCAATGCCTGGATACAAGAGAACTGGTGCCTTGAAAGGAAAAGTGAAGACCTCAGCTTCAATCCCACAAGGTCTACCCATTTGGCTTTGTAGCTCCCTCCCCAAAATCATTTCTATTATTTTTAATAATGATGATGATAAATTATTTTTGAAGTTCATGGCTCAAGAGCTTTTGAGACTCGCTTAAATTAAATTGGCCAATAAAGCACATTGAATCAAGGTAAATTGTGAGGGGATGCGGAGATTTGGGAGCATGGAGCATGGGAGAAGAGGGAGCTATTGGAAAAAAAAATCTCCAAGCACAAAGCACTTTATAAGTCTTTAAAGCACTTTTAAAGTCAATCTGATATGTAACCAAAAGCTAACAAAACTGCACATATATATCCCTCACCTAGACCTCATTCAAACTGGGCATGTAAAATCTAAGATGCAAGGTTTTATAGGAGCTGGAACCCATAATGTGTCTGCCTGTCAGGAAGCTGATGAAATAAGACTTTTGATGACCTACGCCAGTGGCATCCTGGGGCTTTGCCCCACCCAAGACCCTGAAAGGAAGTTTGGGCTTCATTAATTTCGGGGACAAGGTCCACGGACTCTGTGATAATAATCCCTGCCCTAGAAGTCAGTTTGTCCAAACCACAGTTTATTGATGGGACTAAGGAACTAAAGTCCAAGGAGGGACGTACTTGCTTAAGGTGACTGAAGTAAACACTAACTCCATCTTAGGTGACAAAGCCCCGATTTGTTTAGGTAATCACTTGCCATTCACCCATGTGCTCAGAAACAAGGTCCACCCCCAGAGGGAATGAGCCATGGCTGGTCAAAGCCAGTCATCACTGTCTCATTGCCCTTCACAGTGACCGGTAGGCAAAGACAAGTGACCAATCCTGTCAAATGGGATCTGGGCATAGTCTGCTGAGGAATTCCAAGAAATACTTTCTTTGAATAAAAACAAGATAGAAGGAAAAGAAACACACAGGAACAAACACTCCTCTTCTTCCTCCTGGGATACTACAAAGTCTGCATAAGACACTTGACACTGCTACAGCCACTGCATGACCATGACAGAAAGGCCAAGCAGAAGATGGCAGGTCCTTAGTCTTCGGAGTCGTGAAGCTGCAACTCCAGATTTCCTGTTACGCACAATAGTAAATACCCTTGTTGTTTAAGCTGCTTTTTGCTGTACTTTCAATGTCTTACAATCTAAAACATCCTAGTTGATGCAATCACACAGCAAGTTTGTGGTAGAGTTAGAATTAGAACCAGATGTCATGATTTCCAGGCCACTGAAGGCCTCTACTTAAGGGACTGGTAAAGTCTGTGAGCAGCTGTATTAGTCTAAGTTATGCTGCGGTAAGAAACAACCCCCATATCTCAGTGGCTTATGATAACAAGGTTCTATTTCTTGATTGTGTAACATGTCCATCAGAGTTGGCTGAAGTTCGGCTCCAGGGACCCACTAATGGAGAAACTTTTTTCAGAAATATTGCTAGTTATATGACGAAGATTAAAAGAGAACATGGCAAATCATTAATTGGCTCTTAAAACTTCTGTTCAGAAATTACACATATCACTTTCACTCACATTTCATTAACCAGAACAAGTCATATAAGCTAGCTTGATCTCAATGAGGAAGGGAAAAATAACAATTTCTTTAGTAAACACCACATTTAATCTGTATTTAATACTTCTAAGAAATAGCTAAACTAAGCACCCTAGAGGTAGCTAAAATGGCTACGGAATTGTTCTGGAACCATCTGTAAACTTTAGGGTATTTTAGAAAACTCAACTGCCATGACATTTTTATTATAAACTCTTCCTTAAAATATCTTTTCATCTTAGGATGATTACATGTCTATTAAAATATTTTTGCATACCGTATCATATAGTTGAATGTTGCTAAGAATGCAGATCTTAAATGTTCTCACCACAAAAAAGAAATGGCAATTTTGTGATGGAATGGAGCTGTTAGCTAATGCTACATGGTGGTAATCATTTCGCCATAGGTAAATGTGCCAAATTGTCATATCCTGAAACTTATACAATGTTATATATAAATTATATCTCAGAAACTGGGGAAAAAAGAATGAATTTTAAAATTTCCACATCAGTAAAAGGTTAAAAGATAAATTAAATGTCTTGCTTTCCCGATCTTACCCAACATAGTTAAATCACTAATAATTTGGTATACATCTTATCTGGTCCTTTTCTATGTATGTTCACATGTCTGTATACATCTATGCATTTATACATATGTCTGTGGCTTATTGCAAAAAAAAATATATTTTACACAATTATACATAATATTGTAAACATTTTTGCATATCAATATATAACAAATTACTTTTCATTTTAGGGATTACATAGTATTCCACTGTGTGTATACTCCATAATTTATATCACAATTTCTCTTGGGATGGCCAATTAGGTTATTCTCATTTTTACCACCACAAATAATTCTGTACTGATAATACTTTTACATATAAATATAGATACCTGCAAACATTTTTGAGTATTTCTGTAGGATAAATTTTAAGAAGTAGAATTGCTGGGGGCAAAAGCAATCACATTCAAAAATTTGATAGATATTGGCAAATGGTTATACCAATTAAGTTTTTGGACTAGTGGACCCATTGAATCTAGCCAACAGTGTATTAGACAGTGATCTTTTTAGACAAAAAAAG
>NW_006431919.1:7459233-7465445 GCF_000325575.1 Pteropus alecto | reverse complement strand
GCGCACACACACACATATACATATATGCTGAGATCCTCATATATAGTCAGTAAAAAAGACACTAGACATATTTATAATGGCCCCTCTCCTCAACGAGCTTAAATCTAGTGAGGGGAAGAAAAGAGACATATGAATATACTAAAAATACATAAATAGTGTTAGAAACTAGATCAGGCCCATGCTGAGGCAGCTTTAGGAAGTAGACATGCTGAGGGAATGCCAGTAAAGTGAAGGATGTCAGTGTGGGGACAAGAAACCCTTTCTAAAAAGAAGCAGTGCCATTAATCAGAATTGGTAGACGGGGAGCTGACCCTTGGAAGCGGAGCTGCTGCAGATCAGGTTGATGGCCGCACTGGGAAGGGAAGGGATAGCTTTTATGGGCTAGTGAGCTCACAGGGTTAATGTGCTGAGCTAATCACATTAGGGTCAGAGTCTCTTCTTCAGGCCACGATTTTACGTAACTGTCTGTCTTGGGTCATTTTCTCCAGACTGTCTTAGGAACAGGGGGCTGGTCTGAATGGCCAGTCTAAAGAAATGAGACTAAAAGAGATCCTTATTAGAGTCTCTGTGCTATAAACCATCAATACAGCTAAACCATTTCATCCCCTAGAGAAAACAATAAATCAATCCACCCAAAGGATATATCCAAATCCTCAAAAGGTCTAGATTCTTAGGTCCATCCTAAATACCTTAACCTTTAGCTTTCACTAGAATCTTAAAACAAATAGACTAATGGGGGCTATTATCAGTCCCTCTGTAAGCCCAGATTTCCACGGAAAAGACAAGAACTAACTCCAAGCTTAGGGGTCAGGATGCAAATGTATGATACAAATACTGCTACATCCCCTTCCAAGCCCAAGACACCTCTGATCACAACAATCTTTTCCATTAGACCTAGGAACAGCCTAAGAATTCTTTTCAACCTAGTCTTCCAAGCAACTGCTATCAACCAAATGGAACTGACATTGGCATTGAAGCCCATTCGTCATCCCTGATTTAGAGCAACAGAGTAGTCATTTCTTCACCTGACAACAGAGTAGTCATTTCTTCACCAGAAGAAGCCATTGGCACTGGGACCTCATAGAGACTGACCGGCCCACACTTGGGGAAGACTAACTCGCTTCGTCCAGTACTCCCCACCACTCGTGCCCCCCCACAGCATTCACTCACCCAAGTCCCCACACTCTTTTAAAAGGATTTCCCACGAAGATATTAACTCTTCATCTGTTTTAACCCTGCCTAGAGGTAGTTACTTTCATTCATTACTTCAACAAATACTTACTGAGTATCCACTATGTGCCAGGTCACGTTCCACAAACTGAGACTACAGCAGTGAACAACACAGACAAAACCCCTGGACGAAATAGATAGATGCAGGGGTGGGGTGGGGTTACAGATCATAAAATGTCTCAGAGTGGGGGTAAAAAAAAGGGATCACTCACATAGATGGTCTCTGCCTTTTCTGAAGTTCTATTTATCATGGAAGACAAATAGTAAGTACATTATCGCAAGTAATTTACACTAAGTGTAAGAAACGTGGCACGTTTATAAAGCAGGGGTGGTACAAGGTGCCATGGGAGATATAACGGGACAACCTAATAACATCTGGTGATCACAGAAGGCTTCCTAGGAGAGAGGAAGCTGAGCCCTGAAAGACAAGCTGAGCCCTGAAAGACGAGAGGAGTTTGCCGAGGAGAAAAGGGGAGATGAAAGTGCCAAGCAGAGGAGTAATGTGTGTTCAAAGAGGCTGGAGGGGCAGGGAAGAACTATTCCTCATAGCACGAGATCAAGGAGCACAGGGGTGAGATAATAACCGGGAAAAGCCGACAGGAATCAGAACCCCCAGGGCTTGCTAAGGGTCTAAACACTCAACCTAAGCAGAAGAGGAAGCTTTTGAAAGACTTAAAGCATAAAAGTGATCTCTCTCTCTTTCTTTTTTTCTTTTTTTTTTTTTAAATTACCATGTCACCATATATGCTAACCTCTTAGATCCTTGAAATGATACAACAAAGTAAAATTTTTTAAAATGGCCCCATTTTTGTTCTAATTAGCCATCTTGAAAGCCCCCCTTTCATTTCTGAACTCCCTTCCCAGTCGGTGAAGCTACTACTCCTCCCTTCATTGTCAGGAGACAAAGCCTTGCCCGCTCGTCACCTGTCCTGGGATGGGCAAGTCCCTAGAGACGTTTCCTGAAGCAAGGGTGGACACTTATGATGGGAATACTTCCCAGAGAGTGAGGAAAAGAAAAATCTGGTTTCCTCTATTTGCCTCAGGCTATTTCCATACGGAAACTCAGCAGATCAAAACTGTTTCAAACTGGGATGGAACCATATGGTTTCCAGAATCACACATTGTTTTACAAGGTTCAGTGGCTGAGACCGCCTTTCTCTCTCGGTGGAAATGAACCAGACTTTTACCATTTGCTATTTGGGGGTCATTACATGGAGGTTAATTAATCCATTCGTTACCTGTGTAGACAACATGAAAGGTATCACAGGTGATCTGGAACATACATAGCTTCAAAGACGACATTCCTTCCTTACGCCTGAATTCATCTTGAGACCTGTTTTGCTCAAAAGCAGTGTTTACAAATCTCCGCATCTATGGGCAGCAAGAATTTGCTGTTGTTTTGTTGTGTTCTTTGTATTCTAAAGTTCTTGGCGTATTCCACGCTCTAAATTAGGCCTCAAAAATATTTCTGATTAAAAATTTATACAGCTTCATGACAACCTCTTTCTAGAACATAACCCTTAACTAATTCACGTTCACTTACCCTGCAGTTTTCTATTTATAATATTTTACAATTTCTGTATATTTGTATTATAAATTATTAAATGACATCGAGGTTTTTGTTTTGATGAGAGAATTTTTGATAAATTTGACAGTGTAATTACTTCAGATCCTGCTCTGGATTGCTGGGAAAATATTTAATGTTATTTACCTCGATGAATAATTAAAGCATGCAAGTGGTGGGCTCTCTCGCTGCGCCGTCAAGCTTCTTACTTCTGTTTGCTTCTCCCTAATTAAAGCAGTGATGCTTACATGTGTAGTGGCATAAAAGAACTAAATTACCAATTTGGAAAAGGAAGAAGGGAGCGAGCAAGAGATAAGACTGGAGAAACCCGAAGTGAAGAAGAGTGTTTTATTTCATGGTTTTCTCACAAGAGCAAGGAGAGGGAAGATCGGTCTCCCTGTTGACTTAGTAAACTACCCTCCCAAGTCTAGGAGCTTCTTATCTGCAAGCCTCCTAGACTGAAACGACAGCAGCAGAGGCTCAGAAAAACACCATGGCTCCACAAAGCCCGGAAGATACTTATCGAATGGGCTATCATATTAAGTTCGTGGATTATATCTTTCTATGATCTCCATTTAGTTATCGTAAAACCCCCATAAGGTAGGTAGGCACAAAGCTGACATTAATATTCCTACTTGAGGATAAGAGAATTGAAGGCTAGTCCCACATCACTTCGAAGTATGAGGTCACAGGTTTTCCTGACTCTCATTCCATTGGAATTAAGGAATCAAGGAATAAATTTTTTCTCACCATCTGATCTTAAGCGATGTAAAACTATTATTAAAAACAAGACAAGAGACAAAAAAAACAGTCACTTATGCTAAACTAAGACTTGACTTAATTAAAGTTTTGGCTTTCCCAGCAATGAAATCTTAAACCAGTCGATCAGGAATCACCTGATCAACAGGCTACTCAGGTCATCTGCCTGACAGACCCCCTGCCATCCCCTAAAGGAAAGTTACCTTGCAATAATCAGTCTGCTTTCTTGTCTAATATAACTTCCTTGTTCCTGCTTCTTTCTGCTTATAAGTCTTTTCATCTTGTACAGCTCCTCAGGGCTCCTTGCATCTGCTACGTTGGATGCCACCTGATTCACAAATCTTTGACTAAAGCCAACAAGGTTTTTACAAGTCACTCAGTTGAATTTTGTTCTGTAACATGATAAACATGTTATTAGGCACTTGGTATATCTTACCGAAAGACAACTTACCTATATGTATACACACCTACACCTGTGTATATGAATTCCAAATGCTAAAACACTTGAGACATTGGTGGAACAGCAGTGAACTGGTAGGTCAGTACAAGCCACAGCTCTCCTTTAGACCTCACTTTCCTTGTCCAAAATGGAGACAGTATCGATACCCATCTCTTAAACGTTAAATGAGATGACTCAGAGAAAGAACTCAGTAAATCCTAACCACTCCCATTGTTCAATGTCATATAGAGTTAAACGTGGTACTGGGGATCATTAACCACATCTTAGCCATTTCATAGCCCCAACCCAAAGCATGCTTTTTGATAAACAGGTTGGATGGATGACTGGATGGCTTTGGCTATTCCACAGCCAGAGCGAAAGCCTCTAATTACATCATAAGATCCTTGAGGGCAGGACATTACCTTGTTCTTTTCCCCCACTCACTAGACTGCTTGAACACAGATGATGTTAAAAAATGCCTGTGAGTTTTACTGGAACAGAATACTCAGTATCATTCGTACAGAGCCTACAGAGCTGAGAAGGGTTTGGCAGCAGCTTTTCCCAGGAGTTTTGCCTGAGGCAGGGCCTGTAAAAATCCTGGAAGTGCCCAGGCCACCTTAGTAAAGAACAGGGCATTGTTTGCAGCCAGAACCCCTAGTGAGCTGAGGTCTTTTCCAATCAAAGGCCCAGTCACTGGCGTGTGTTCCACAAGCCCCTGGGGCCCAGTTCTCATTGTGCGGCTGGGCCACTGGAGGGGACGCCCACCTCCCAGACTGTATCGATTAGCTGCTCCATCTGCCACTCTGCAAACAAGCAGCACGGTCCCCCATTGGATGAAAATGTCACCCATGGTAACAGATCCTCACAGCTGGCGTCTGACCACAGGACCCTGGGGAGGGAATAATCAGATCCTGAAAAGCAGTCAGCCCACACCAAGCTAAATGCAAAATGAAAAATAAATAAATGTCTATTTTAATCTCCTCCTTTCCTTCTCAACCCTGAGCACCGGACATTGTTTGCAAGTTGCACTGTCACCGCAGGGGACTGGTGGTCCCCAAGGCAAGTTGCTTGAGGGTCCTAAGTATAGTCCTTGAGAATTGTAACTCAGAGACCCCCCTCCCCGGTTCTGAAGCTATAGAGAATGTACTGAAACCAGCTCCAGCCACTCCACACAGATTTCCGTTCTTTGCTTAGCCATCTCTCTCTCCCTCCCTCCCTCTGTTCCACTTCCTCTCCCTCCCTCCTGCCCGCTTCACCCCTCCTTCTCTCTCTCACCACCAGCACCCCTGCCCATTCCCCTTCCTTCCCATTCCCCGCCTCTCCTCACAATTTTCTTCTCTCTGCCCAGGACATTTCCTCATCCTTTTTCCTGGATTAGTCCAACTCCTCTTTCAGACCTCAGTTTAAACATCTTTTTCTCTGGGGATTCTGACCTGAACGCTCCCCCAAACTACATAAGGTAGCCCTGAGACTATGCCCCTTGCACTCTGTGCTTCCCCTCTCACACCTGACTGAAAGCACCAGGAGAGTGGGAACCTAGTTTGTCAAGCTATTACACTCCCAGCACCTGACTAACACAGTGCCTGGCACTAACACAACGGATATATAATAACTTTTTATTGCCTGACTAAACAAACGTTGCCAGATGCAAAACGATTCTTATAGGGCTTATGAATATCATCAGACTCTGAAGATGTCCATGCCAGGACACTAAAGTAGCTCACAAAGCTAAAGGAACTACTGACATTTTAAATCAGAGCCTCGTTTGTTGTAAAAGGTGTTCCTATGCGCTGTAGGATGTGCAGCAGCATCCTTGGCTTCAACCCGCTGGATGCCAGCAGCACTCCGCCCCCAGCCCCCAGTGTAACACCCAGAAATGTCTCACGTGGTAGATTCCAAAACAACAGGAAAAGGGTTCAGCTGCTAACAGCCAAAAACAATGACAGGAGACCACTCTATCTTTCCAGTTAGACGAGCGGTTCTCTGATTTCGCCTGTCCCCACTGGGGGAACACTTTCAATATCTGGAGACACTCCTGGCTGTGGCAACCACGGGCAGGGAGGAGCACAGGACAGCCCCCTACAACAAGGAATGCTCTGGTTCAAAATGCCAACAGTGCTGCAATTGAGAAACCCTGATCCACATGAATAAGGCAAACCTTACATCACAGCTAGACATCTTAATTTTGCACTTTAAAGCCTGACCTACACATCTCAATCT
>NW_006431919.1:7450078-7459194 GCF_000325575.1 Pteropus alecto | reverse complement strand
CACTCTTTCATTCTGTGGAGAGTTCCTAGCATGGATCCAGCATGCTGCCAAGAGACCCAATAAGGTATCTCTGGCAGACAGCATGGTACGATGTGGTTAAGAGTATTAGTATCTACATTTCTTCGTTTCAAATCCCAAGTCCGCCATTTCCTAGTCATGTCCCTAAACAAGTTACTTCGTCTTCTGAATCTCAGCTTCCTCATCCATAACATGGGAATAATAACATACCTGCAAATGATAATCCAAGGAAAGCACATGACATATGACTTAGCACTGGGGAAATATTTGTTATTTATGTCACTATAAGCAAATGAGATTTTATAACACAGAGTTTTCACCGATTCATAGTTATTTTCCTTTTATGACAAATGCACTAGCTATTGTTATTTGAATTATGACAAATCCACAGCTATAACAAATACTTCTGCGTAGATGAGCACTGCCCCAGGGTGCAAAGCTACAGAGGTACAAGAGGATAAGGTGTGTTCTGGCCGAGGCGAGTGAGATTCTAAGCACAGGAGGATCTTAAAGTGCGCAGATGTGGGGGAATAAGGTCAGAGGGACTAAGCCACATGCTGAGGAAAGATTACAAAAGGCCCAGCTGAGGAATAGGAACTTGATTCCTCAGGCATCATAGGCAAACAGGGACTTTGCACAGGCGAGTGAAGAACGCAACGGCAGCACGTTGGTGGTGGTTGCTCACTTCCCTCACTATAAATTCTATTACACTTTCCCAACCTTGGCTCTTTATGTTCAAGTGGAATACTTTTGGAACGATGGGGATGGGGAAACAGCCATCTCAATTACTACCTATAGTGCTATAAATGAATGCCACCTTTCTAAAAGGCAATTTGGCAATGTGCCTTTTTTAAGGTGCCTTAAAATATGCATGCCTTTTTGCCCTGGAAATTCCACTTCTAGGAATCTATCCTGAGGAAATTATGAAAAATGTGCATAAATATTTACCTACAAGAAAGCTCATTTTTGGCACTGTTTATAGGAGTGAAAAGTTTAAAACCCTAAATGTTCAATAATAATTAACTGGTTAAGTAAATTAAGGTACGATGACTTACGCTGCAGTCATTAAAGTCACATTATTAACATGTGGAAAAACAGGTTACGAAAGCAAGCATAGTGTGTGATACTTTTTTAAAGTACCTACACACACACACAGACACACACACACACACACACACACACACACACACACACACGTCTTTATACATTATACTTATACTTTAGTCCCAGCAAATTCTTTCTGGTAATTTATCTTAAAAAATTAATAAAAGCAGTAATAGCAACATATGTAAAAGTATGTGTGTACATATATAAACCTACACATCGGAACACAAATTAGTCTGAAAGGGCATATACCAAGGTGTTAATGATGTTTGCTATGGGTGAAGGAATTATGGGAGGTTATTTTATTTCTTCTTTTTTGCTTTTCCAAATTTTTAGATCTTTCTAACAGAAACATTTATTATGTTTATAAGAATTTTTCACATTGAAAAATAATAAAGGTAAATAAAGTTCATCAATAATAATTATGTCCAACCGAATTTTATAGAATTTCTGATCAGACTGCAATTTTTGAATCATCACAGGGAGATGGGTGAAGCTATACTTTGAAAATTATTCTGGATTCTCTTTAGATTTTAACATAATTTAAATTTGATGTATACTAAATTTAGTATCTTCTAAGCTGCCAATATCTGTTCAGCTACGTCCTAAGTGATGTGGCGCTACAATGAAAATGTAACCTATATGATTCTTTTCCTCAAATTACTCTTAGTCAATCTAGGATAAGTGATATCTGGGAAAGAGAAACTAGGACTGCATTCAAGGCTACTCACGGCAAAGTGCTAAATCATAAGACAGCTGCTGAGTTGCACAAAGGTTCAGAGACGGAGAAGATAATTATGTATTGGAGGGGTCAGGAAAATCTTCATGCACAAAAAAGTAGGATAGCAAAAAAACAAAGAAGCGCAGTGGCATCAAAGGCACAAAGGAGGGACTGAGGTGAGTTTCAGAGACCGTAGGAGACCAGCTTGGCTTGAGCACTGAGTTTGTACCAAGGACCAAAGATAGTGAGGATAATTTAGGGAGAAGCCTAACTGCTGGGGTCAGAAATTTGGACACTAATGTGTAATCATTCTCTGGGTCTACACATAACAAAGAGATGAGTGATGTTAAAATATCAAATAAGAACAAGTGATTTTAAAATATCAAATAAGTGCAAGCATTAATCATCCAGAAACCACCTTAAAAAAAAAAAAAAAAGCAAGTAACACCATTATAATCTCTTTTGAACAAGCCCCCAAAACCCACTTTAAAAATGTTTTTGGAAAAGGGATAATGGTGGTGGGAGGTAGGCTTTGTGAATCCCAAGGAAGTGTCAGTAGAGGAATGGGCTTATGGAAAGGGAAGTTCATGCTGACAAATAGTAGTCAAGAAATTGGATAAAACCCTAAGTAGGGAAAATTTGTTTCAGTCCCCAAAGTGAAAATTCTGTAATGAGTGAAATTCATTATCTTAAACTTCTGGCTATGATGTGTAATTGTTAACCTCTGCTGCTTTGGTTCAAGGCTTCCTTCAGTAAAATATATTGTTTGCCATCAAAGCTGATGTGGATTAGGAGCTCAGCAAGTGCCCTCCCTTTTAGGTTATATTAATATACCAAAATCGATAACATGCCATAGCTTTCAGAAGTAGTAATAAAATACCCTAAAATATTCCCAGAATATGTCTATAAATTATTCGTTCAATGTACTTATGTTAAAAAGGTTGTCAGTTACAATGCTCTGGAAGACTCTAAAATTACAAGCCATCGTATTTGTATTTGATAAAGCTCTTGCTGTTTTGGGTCAGAGGGGGTTATGCTGCGGTGGGGAAAAAAATCATTATTTTCCCTAATAAATAAATTACTTGCCTATATTTCATGTATCACTCAGGCCAGCCAGTATTGAAGGTTTAAATAATAAATAACAAATAGCTCCACTCATTTATTAATAATGATGCATCGCTTATGTGTGTGTGTATGTGTGTGCGTGTATGCATGCTCGTGTGTGTGTCTCAAGTATATGAGTTTTCTTTTAGACTCTTGGCGTGACAGGTTGAATAGCAGTCATCAGAAAGGACAAAAAGTCATGCCTCTGGGACCGTTAGCATGTTTCCAGGTTAAGGAAATCATCTGGTGCTGACAGACCTTTTCACTTGACCAGTGCAGAGGGCTGTGCTCAGAGAATGTTCTTGAAAGGCACACAGCCACCCAATGTCTTTGGCCCGAGATTCACCAAAGGACCCCTTATTATTGACTCTGCACCAAGACAGAGTTCTAGGGGAAGAACAGAGGGGGAAAAAAAGACAACCAAACTCTCTTTGAAACTCTCTCCTTTTAACAGGAGAAAGGAGGTTAGCCACGTCTGCTTCCGGTGGTCAGTCCCAGTTAATGAACTGACTCCACAGATTAAGTATCAATCTCCACCATATTGTCCCAAAGCGACCCTCACCATTACCTATGGTGCCTCTCCTTCCATTTGAAGCAGACAGAGGCAAGTCGACGTAGGGTACCCATTCCTACAAAAAGCCAGCTAAGAAATACACTGCACTACCTTTTACCCCCTAAAGAATACCTGGACCAAGGAAACGGCTGGAAACAGCTGGACCTTGCAATGAATCACTGTTGGCACTAGACCAGAGCAAAAGCAATCAGCCTTGCAGTGAATCCTAAAACAGATGGATCCCCTCTGTTTGTCCTTCCGCTCTCCACACACCTAGGGCACACACAGGGCTTGGCAGGAGCTCTGGGGACATGCACGTAAATTTAGAGGGACATAAGTCTCAGAACTACTCTTTCATCATAAATTGCATACTTTTTTCTACATTATTTAGTGGTAGGTCAAAAGATCTTTTACCTCTGAAAACACATATGAAATATCTGCTCCAGTGACCTTGTTAAGTGGGCCTTAGAATGCTGGGTAGAAGAGTCGAGTTCTGCCTACTGTTTGGATCTGCTGCTGATTCCTTCTGCCCTGGGGAAATCGCTTCTCTTCTTTGGTCTCTTCTTTATGTGACCCTCACCACCAAGCAGCAACACAAAACAGGGCACAGCAGGCTGCCACACCATCATCCTTGTTTAAAGAACAGGGTCAGCTCCTTGCTGTGAACAGATTTTCCTCTGTGGAAACAGGTTCATGTTTATCTTTCAAGTTCCAGCAACAAGCTCAGGATTGCCAACATGTGCTGCACAGCTGCCGCAGTGCCTGATTTATGAACAAATCTGCATATAATTGTGTTGATTCTTTTTTTTCCTGGTCAATTTTTTTTTCCTTGAAATAAAATGGCTTAGCCCAGGCTGCATAAAGCCCCAATTCTAAAGCCATATAATTTTATGGACAAGGGGTGGGAGGAGAAGGAGGGGGAGTTCTTTTGTATGGCACCTGAACTCATTAAAATCCTAAATTCCATAATTTTACACTACCATGTGCCACAACTGAACAGCCTAATTGCTTGCTGTCTTTATGAGAACCACAAATGGGGCAGGAAAACCAAGGAACAGGTGGGAAGGCCACACTGGAGTCTGGGTCCAAGCCCTGTCAAGAGCGGTGACCAAACTAGAACTGGATGACTTTATATTGTAAGAGACTTTACTCTCCGCAAGAGGCCTAATGTTGCCAAGAGTCAGAGGTAATGCAAGGTATGTGTCAGAATGAAGAGATTCCCCAAATTAGACACCTCCTAATGGTGACCACGCAGTAGAGATTTTTTAAGATAGGGCCATAGCAAATGAGGTAAAAATCGATGGCTGACAATCTTATCTCTACCTATGTATTAACAAGTTCCTGAACACAAATAAAGTTTGGCTCTCACCATTAACAACAACAACAAAAAAAAGGTGGTTTGAATGCCAAGAGACCAAGTGTTTTCCCTAGCCCTTGAGACAGGATCTGATGACTTGGGAGCACAGATATAACGTTCTTTAGCACTTGTTCTACAGACAGTAAACACAACTGATTATCTGGAATGACTGGCGTTTTCAGCATCTTGGTAGATCACTTTGCTTTTTCCTCACAAAGAAAACTAGTCCCTTTTGAAGAGAGTGATATAGTCTGGTGATTATAGGATAGGGCTCAGAAATGTACAATAAGAAGACATTTTTTGCATATTTTTTTATCTTCCAATTGATAGCAAAGACCAGGCCAACCGACCCCCAGTTGTCAGACCCCATTTTCAAAACTGGACAACCAAGCTGCTTGTTTCCCTCACTTAAAATGATACTTCCAAAATTCAACACTTCAGTCAAGCTTCAAAAAGTCTCGCCCCTGAAAATTAAAGTGCTAGTATTAGACTATGAGCCTAGATACGCATGAGACATGAGAAGACCAAGAATTCCTAGGCCTGGCCAAAGCTTTGGCCACTCAGTAGTATTTCCAATGAACACAGCCAACTCCTTCAGAAATATGCAGAAAGATCTCTTCCTCTCTGAACCAGAGGGACAGGACGTTTCAGTTTAATCCTCTGCAGAGTCCTGAGATCTCACACCAAGAACATGGTGTCTTGAACTAGGAATTCACTGAGACAAAGCAAGGCCAGATGAATGTGTGGTGAGCCAGGCACAGTCTACAGGGGAACAGAGGTCTCTTACTTAGCCCAGTAATTAGACAGTAGGTCAATCGATACAGGAGAAAGAATGCTAGACAGGGAGTCCTGGCTTTACTAATTCCCAAATTAGTTCCAAAATATCAAGTAGGACAATATTTTTTATTCACCTTCCTTCCTCATTTTCTCTTCATTGTTCTCAGAATCCGTTCTCAGGCACCTTTCCTCATGAAACATCCCAGACATTCCTTATCACTCATTCCTTATCACCAGCTCACGACTACATAAGTACTGACTTAGCATTAAGCATTTTGCATCCAGTGTTTCATCTAATCCTAATGACAACCTGATAAGGTTGTCACCATAATCATTCCCTTTTAACGAATAAGGAAACTGAGGCTCAGCAAAACTATACAATTTGACTAAAGGTAACCTGTTGATGCTGATGTTTCACATCTGGTCCCCCGCCTTCCATACTTGCCCTTTGTTCCAGATCTCCTAGTTCCTAAAAGCCATGGCTTTCTCTTCAGCTTGCCAGGTTTCTATTCACCCAGCTAATGACTCGTGGCTTGTCACGCTCCACAGAATGGTAATGAATATGAAAGTATTTTAGAAACCATCATGAACCATACAAATAAGTGTCTTATTTTAGTGTGAGACTGCATGCACGTGTGTATTACATTCATTTCTGCTTCTGTTGGTTTCTGACTTGTTACTTTACCGTTTTTCTGAATTTGTTCACCTGAAATTCAGCCTCCCTAATGAGACTAATCCCACCTCCTAGCCTAGTCCCCATACATTCACTATATGCCTAGGTGCTCCCAGTTCTACCTCCTTTCAAATTTAAAAGTGACCTGAGGCCATTTCTGTGCTAGTTCCAGAGGAGAGGTATTCCCTGATTGATGGAAATGCTTTATAAAGTATCTTCTCCCCCAGCATCCTATGGCTCTTTCATTTGTCCCTGTGTCCCTCCCATTGATACTCATTGCCCTTCAAATTGGTCCCATTTGTACTCCTTTACAGCTTGAAATAAACCTTTCTATCATATCCTTACATCACCACCAAAAAATTTCTATTGCGTCCAAGGAAAACAGCCACGTAATCATAGCAAATACTATTTGAGCACTTACTATATTCCTAGCACTGGGCTAAGCACCTTACATACATTATCTCATTTAATCCTCACAACATCTCTATGAGATATATTATCTCCATTTAATAAATGGCCAAACTGAAGATAAGGATGTGTCCAAGATCACACATGCTAAGAGGCCAAGTCAAGGTTTAAATCAGATCTTATGGGTGTCTCCAAAGCCTTATGTTCTTAGTTAGTATGCTATACCCCACAATACAGGAGATAATTTATTTTAATTCTCTGAAATGAACGAAGGTTTCCAACTCTTCCAGATTCACCCGGGGTCTCCTGTAATCTCCAACAGTTTCCTGATGCCCTTTTCAAGCATATTGACAGTGGAGAACTACACAGAGAACACCCTGTACCCACTCTGCATCAACTAGGGACTTGGTTCAAGGTCCTGTGAAATAAGTGCTTCCTGATAACTGATTCATACGAGTTGACACACAGCTATTGTCAGAGATTATGGAACAAGAGGATACCTTAGTACAACTCAAAGAAGGGAACTAAATGCAAGTTATCTTCTACATAAAGGAAAAGCCACATTGCTGGGGCTTTTTGTTTGTTTTCAGTCAATAGGGCTCATCTTCTTTCTGGATACAGGCACCCAATATTTAGAAGCCAATGTCCGCCATTTTAGATCCCTATGCTCATTTCAGTACTCCTTCTGCCCACCAGTACCCTCTTTCTGGTGGAAAGTTTTTTGATACATCCACTCATGTTAGAGGAATGATATACAGTATTCACATGTGAGAGTGTTTCCTTCGATTCAACAGACACTTGAGCAGGCATTCTGAAATTGACCTACTAGGTTAAAACCCCCGTTTCACCAATTTTTTTAACCTCTCTAAGCTCTAGTTTCCTTAGTGGTCATGAGTGTCAAATGAAATAATGCAAGTAATTACTTAGCCCAGTCTGGCCTCCACAGACAGGTAAGAAGAACACTCAGATGCCAAACCACCACAAAATAAACATAATAAAAATATGTGAATCAGACCAATGAGTCAGGGAAAGTGATCGTGGATGGCAGAGAAGGGTCAGGTCCCTGAGTTGACATGTTTGTCTCCCTGTTCCCACAGGTCAGTAAGAAGCATAAGCCCTTCAGACAAGGAGGGAAGTGCCTCAGCCATGATTAGAAGCCTGGTCTCGGTAACCCCATTTTCTCCCTCTTTTGGAAAAGGGGGTTCAGGAAAGAAATGAATAAGTGAATGAGGGTGAGGAAGGGATGGGGTGGTGTGAGTTAGTGGCGAGTGAGGCAAATTGTCTGATGTGCTTTCAACAGAAAACAAACCTTGTGACCCTACAAACCAGATATCTTTACTTGAAATTCGAAAAGACAATCACACTATGGAAACCAAAGAAGGGGAATAAACAAATCCACAGCCAGGAAACACACTCTCTACGGACTCCAAGAACATCTCCCATTGCCAGTTCATCAGTGGCTTCTGCATTTCACCGTTGAAGGGCCCATGAAACATCTGAGTGAGGAACAACTCGTTTCCTGGCTCTCTTTATTACAATTCCTTCTAATTTAAAATTTATAATGAATGCGAACAATAATCAGTTTGTAAATACTGTTTTTAAGTTCACTAGAGCTTTGCAGAGATATTCCTTCTAGGTAACAAGTATGTGGCTCATTACTCTCTCATTAGCAAGATAGAAATAAAGACGCAAAAAAATAAATAAATAAATAAAGGGAAGAAAGAAAAAGGAAAAAAAAAAAAACAAAAAAACGCCCTCTCCAAAGATATTGTTGGAGTCTAATTGCCTGCAAGGAATTCTTAATAATGTTTACTAATGCCTTTTCAGCCTTGCCAATTTTATAACGCTCATTCCGGATGCCAGGTGTGACGTCTGTGGTCCCCGCTGTGATCTTAGCTAGTGAATTTAGACACCTAGAATAGCAGCTTTGGAGAGTTTTTAGCCCCATCTTATGTCCCCAGAATGCAATCACACCCACTGGGGCTTTAGAAAACAAATCCGAAGCTCTAGAATTTTTATTTAAAATTAGATTTCTAATTGGACAAGGCCTGCCCTTTACCCAGACAAGACATGACACCATTTAGACCTGGCTCATTGAGGGCAAGGCTCCAAGAGTGAATGTTTTGCTGGAAACTCTGCTTAGGGCTCATTACTCTTGTCTGACACACAGATCCTTTGTTTATAAACCCACTTGGCATTCTGGATTCCAAAAACAAATGGAAAATATTTTATAGAGATGAAGCATCTATACCAACATTAGCTTCTCGACCCTCACCCCTGTTGAAGCAAAGGATGGCAAGAGGACTCAGGAAGAAACTATAGGAATCCCCCTTACCCAGGGCTTCACTTTCCACAGCTTCAGTTACCCACAGAACAATCGAGGTTCAAAAATATTAAATGG
>NW_006431919.1:7400375-7449193 GCF_000325575.1 Pteropus alecto | reverse complement strand
TTGGTGTTTAGGGTCAAATCACAATATAAAAGGGTCTCAACGTCAAAGAACTATCTAAAAGAGAAATTGAATTAGTGAATACAGTAGTCCTCCTTATCAACATTTTCTCTTTCTGCAGCTTCGGTTACTCCAGGATTAACTACGGTTCAAAAATATTAAATGGAAAATTCCAGAAATAAACACTTCATAAGTTTTAAACTGTACCCAGTTCTGAGTAGTGTGACGAATTTCACGCCATCTTGCTCCATCCTGCCCTTCCCGCGACTCATCCCTTTTTCCAGAATAACTATGCTGTATACATGACCTACCCCTTAGTCACTTAGCAGCCACCTTGGTTATCAGATCGGTTATCAGATATTTTAAGAGAAAGAGATCATAGTCACATAACTTTTATTGCAGCATATTATTACAATTGTTCTATTTTATTATCAATTATTGTTGTTAATCTCTTACTGTGTCTAAATCACAAATTAAACAGTATCATGGGTATGTATGTATAGGAGAAAACATAGTATATGTAGGCTTTGGTACCACCCACAGTTTCAGGCATCCATGAGGGGTCTTGGATTGTATTCCCCATGAATAAGGGCATTGGGGGGTGCGGGGGGAGTGGCCTCCTGTACAGTAGTCTAGAGTGGGATGGGAATGGGAGAAGCAAGTGTTATTTTCCTTCTAAACAACTAAGCAGTTATTTAGAAATTACATTTAGAAAAGAGCTTATCGACCCTAGCAAGAACTCTGTATGTGAAGAAACTAAGGCAGGCAATTTGTAAATTTGTAAAAGCAGGTTCGAGTCCATATACATTGGAGGTTTGTCCTCACTATCTCTCCCGGTCTAGTCCTATTCTTTCTAAGGCACCTTTCTGCCCTTTCTTCTGTCCTTTAAGCGGTCAAAATGGGCTTCCTACGCCCCTAAGGTCAAGATGGACTTGCGAGGCTTCCATTGTTGGACTTAATTGTGAGACGCAAATTCGAAATGGACTTACTGCATTTCTTTTATGCTGGTAATCCCTTTCTCTTACAGTTTTACAGTGAGAATGAGGAAGGGGGAGGCAACTCCTAACTCCATCTGAAATTCCTTGCAATTCTAGTGTTTAAAGGAGAACTTTTGGAACTGACTTGTTTGCAGGAACCTGCTGATGATTATTACATGGGGAAACCAAGCAGAGAACTGTGACAAGTTCCCCTGATGGGGTTCATAAAACGAGATTGAAAAGATATAAGCCATAATTTCAAAACCAGCAAGCCAACATCAGGCGCTACAGCCAGGTCTGGGGTCCGTTCCCAGATGGACCAACAGGCCAAATCCTCCCACGGGCAAGCAAAAGCTCCTTCTGGCCTGCGATGGTGGTAGAGGCTGGCCTAGGTCAGGGTTCTGGGTTTTGTCATCAACCAATTGTGTGATCTTAGGCAAGATGCTTGACTTCAGTTTGAAGTATCTATAAAAGGAATTGGTTTCATTTTATAAAAAGTGGGTGAATTCTGGTGTTCGGTTTTGAATGCCGGCTCCACCACTTAACAGCTGCGTAACCTTAGGCAACTTCCTTACCCAGAGAATGCCTCAGTTCTCCACTTGTGAGCGAGGGATAACTATACTATTACAGGGCTGTGGTGAGGACTAAAGGGAAAATATTATAGGCAAAGGGCCTAGCATGGTGCCTGGAATGAAACAATCAATAGACATTAGGTGTTCCTGCTATTAAATGCTGTTAAATGACTGTAACTCAGGAAATTAGCAGGCTAAGCAAGGACAAAGCAATTACCTGAGCCGAATCTAGATGAAAGGCTCCTGATACTCTGGCCTCATCATGAATTCACTCCTCCAGGGATGCATATATCCTGATCTCTGTCTCCAAGAAGAGGCATTTTTGCCTGCTCCTCTTTCAGAAACACATCTGCAGACACTGAAGTTTAAGTTCCAGGTTCTCAGACCATACTGGACAAACACAAACTTTTGCCCTGCTCTAGCTGCCCTCAAAGGCTGTCTGCATGCTCCTCTCAGAGAGCCAGCTCTAGTTTTATGCTGGCTTTTCCTATTCATTAGCTGCATGACCTTGAACAAGTCATTCGACCTCCTAGTCAATTTTCTTTTCTGGAAAAAATATCGTAACATCAGCATCTTACATGGGTCCAGAGATGAGCAAATGAGAAGATAATAATAAAATATAACTAAAATTTATTGAGCAACTACTACGTATCAGGCACTATACTAGTATTTTACATACATCGTTTTAGTTAAATAATTCTCACAACAATGCTAAAACACATGAAGTAAATATCATCATCACGTGCCAGTTGCTCAGGTCAAAACCTTGGAGTCAATCTGGAGTCTTCTCTCTCTTACATTCTATACCAATCAATAAGTAAATTATCTCGGCTCTATCTTCAAAAAGTAGATCCAAACCAGTTCTCACCATTTCTACCTTCACCATCCTAATCCCACCAACCTGCCTTGATCGCTGCAAGAGCCTGCTAACCAGCATCCTTGGCCCCAGTTTCATCTGTTCTCTACCAGCTGCCAAAGCAATCATTTTAAGAACATAAATCAGGTCGTATCTCTTTCCTGCTCAAAACTCTCCAACAACTGTCTGTCATACACAGAAGAAAACCCAGTTTACAGGCTGGCATCTGCTAACATGTGCAGGGTCCAGGGCGAGACTTAGAGTGAAGGTCCACCTACCGTCTTCTACAATTTTTTAAGTTCAAATCAAGATAACAAACTGTTTAAAAAATATTTTGTTTTCAACTTGATAAATATAGAAAATGGTGAAATCTAAAAATATGTGCAAATCTATGGCTTTTAAAACGACTAAAAGTATAACTCTATGGTTTTCAAATGCCCAAAAGCTAGCAAAATATCAAAGACTATTCAGTTTAATTATTTTTATGCATATCTGAGTGTTTTGTTGATGAATTAGTAATGTTTGAATGAATAATAAAATAAATATGTAGATAACACATAAATTATTATGCATTCATTCCATAATTTTTTCTTGCCTTAATTTAAGCAAAATTAATAATATTATTATCGAAATTTTCATATAATTTGTATTCTATTGAAAGTAATGGTCTAAGGTATTAAAAGGTAATTTAATTCAAACTATATAGTATTTGAATAAATTTTGATCAAAAATTTTAGTATAAATATAAAAATCAAAATATTTAAAATTATTTTTCATGCTTTCAAAAATGCTAGTTTTATTCTAAAATATTCAAAATTACCTACTAAAATTCAAAGGCAAAAGGTTATTTTAATGTCAATATTTTAAATCAAATTATTTAAATAAAGCTGAAATATATTCACTTTTCAGAAAATTCAATTAAATCTTATTATGTTTTATAAAAATGGAACTACTTGTAATCCCAACTTGAAACTTCATCTAGTTGTCAATATAAAGACTCAGTATCATATCACACTTCACTCTGTTTACCACTGAATATATGTAATAAAGATATAGACAAATTTAAGGGAAATATAAATTTTTTCCTATCTCAAAACATTCCTCAGCCACCAATCATATGCACCTGTGTTCATGAGTCCTTTCAGAAGTACATTTTGGAATATGGATGTCAGAAAATGGATGCCTGACACTACTGGGAAATAATTTAGCACTTCATCCTGCAAAAATTTTTTGATATCTGAGAGGAAGAGTTTATCAAGTCCACTTGTCATTTCTTTTACCTAAATACTTCATCCACTCAAATTCTTCCCATACCCCAAATCCGTGTCTGCTTCCAAAGTCAGCAGCAACACAAGCTTCAATCGAACCTTGACAGTGCTGGGCTGGAGTGACCTTCCGTTTGGCAGACACAGGGCAAGAGATGTGGGGAGAGCTCCCCAGGGGCCTGGACAGTGGGAGTTACGAAAGTGGACGTTTAAGGTTTGGGTTGCTCTGTGTTAACACTGAGTGCTGAATCACAAGGAATAGAGACCTGCGTGTTGGTTAATAAACTATGTTTCCCTGACTGTGGTATGCAGGACCCTCTAATACTCTGGCCTGGGGGTAAGGATGACACTGCCTACAAGGTCCTGTATGATCTGGCTCCTGGGTACCTCTCTCCATCCCATCTCCGGTCGCTCTTTTCCTCAATCATGCCACCTCAATGAGATTTGCTACTTGATCACAACAGCCATGGGTTTGCTATCTCCAACTGGAATGTCCTTCCTCTAGATATTGGCACAACTCGCTCCCTCAGGACGATGTATCTGTTCAAGCGTCATCTTATCAAAGAGGTCCCCCCTAACTGCATTACCTAAAGTACTTTTATCACTTGCTATTCTCTTATTATACTTTATTTTCCTCTTTGTGGTACTTATCTACTTCACATTAAATATAGTACTTATATCTTTATTGCCTGCTTGTCCCATATTTTGTTCACAACATACAGAATAGTCCATTCTCAGTAAATGCCTGGTGTATGGGAGGCACTCCAAACCATTGGTTTCCTTTCTTCCCCCGCTGCTGTGCTGTGCTCTTCTTGCTTGTTTTGGGGTTAAAGAGGGATGCTCTGAGATGGGATTCCTTAATCACTGTAAGGAAGAATTAGTTATAGTTCCCAAGAAACTTGAACATAGCAGAAATACACCAGGTATGGATCTGGCCTGTTACTCCCAAACGAGGGACAGAAGACAGAGGTGACTAATAGCGTCTCCAAGTCATGGAAGAGAGTAAATAAGAAGGGCCATAACCTCTAAGTGGAGTTGGCTTTTGAAAGTCATCCACACCTCCAGGGGCTATCACTACTGGATCTAGTTAAGTGATGCCCTGTACCCCCTCCTCCCTAGCCACACCCTTTCTGTTATACAAAAATTGAGGTGAGCTCCCTTGCTGCCTACATTCCTTTTTTTCTTTTTCTACCACTTATTGAAGCATCAAGCATCTTCCGAGCAATGAGCTTAGAATGTGCCATGCTCTGCCTCATTTAACCTTTAATCAACCTATATACAGCTGCCAATGTTATCCCCATTTTACAGATGAGGAAGATGACACTGAGAGGGAGAATAACTTTTTTTAAGACTAGCAAGGAGCAGAGCCAGGTTTCTAATACAGTTTTCTTTCCCTCTGAAGCCCATGCTCTTGATCACTATGCTTTCTGCCTCCTTGAATTTATTAGACTCTGTAATTCAGCCAATATTTTCTGGTCACCTTCTAATGGAATGTTGTGGTAGGTGCTATGGGGGACACAAGAATAATGCGACACAGTCCATATCCTTAAGTTTCTTTAATCTAAAAGAAGATTCTACCAGAGCAAACCGAGAACCAAAACTATAGGAAATGAGTCCTCAGTAACATGAGGGTATGGACAACAAGTGTTCCAGGAAGATGGAAAATTACTATGGACGTTAGTAAGATGGAGGAGTAAAGAGGAGTAAACATTTAAACCTGTCCCTAAAAGAAATGACAAGACAATAGAATACTGCTCTCAATATATGAAGATAAATGTAGATGATGTTTCCATTCACTCGTATATATACTGCACAATATTTACTGATGTCATATCATGTGTTTGGCAAATCTGCCGGATGTCTAGCAGACTAAAATAACTGTTTAGCACAGGAAAAGTAAGTGACCAGGGAAGAGAACAGCTCTGAGCTCTATGAGGAACAGGAGGCTGTCTTCCTGGCTCCAAAGATCCCACCGGAAAAAAAAAAAAATGTGTTCAGCATTCTTTCTTAACTGCCTAGAGTGTAAGAACATTTTATAATCAAGAGGCACTAAGTGAAAACAACAAACACCACCACCACTAAATGGACCCTGGAGAGCATCCATCCAGCACCAGGTCCAATTTCAGTGGAAGCTCTTCTCTGTAACTCTCCTGATGAGACAAACTACAGTGGTCAAAGGAGTGGGTTTGAATCTTGGCTTCGACACATGACTTCTGTGTTTCTGAGAAAATGACAACTTCTCTGGGTCTCCTTTTCCTCAGCTAGAGAATATTGAGGATAATCCTTACTTATAGAGGGTTGTGATGAGGATTAAATGAGATAAGATTTATAAAAATGCTGGCACATGGTTGGAGCCCCTAAATTAACAGTTCCTTTCCCTTCTCCATTTTCCTTACAAAATAGTTTCTTGCTTTCTGAGCAAGGAAGTATAAGGAATTGTGGTCTGATATTTTTCTGAAATTATAACTTTACTGAATTCACTCACTCCTGCCAAATGACTCCTATCACCTAGCTTCTTTTGCAAAGTCTCACCCTCCTTGAGCTCTCTCCAAGTACATCCCCTAGTCCCCAGCCCACCCCCACTTGCCTTCTTCTTTCTCCTAGATTCAAAGCTTCAGCTTACCTATCCAGGGTGAGAATCCACATCGAGTATCTTAGACCTATTTAAGCTATGTAACAAAATGTAACAAAATCCTTATAACAGGGCGATCTGCTACATTCCCTTGCAATAATCAGGCTCCCTATTTGGGATAAATGACTTGGCCATCAGGTTTATAGTTCACCCATTTGGGAACTGGATTATTACTTCATAAAATTGTGCTATATGGTACTATTATCATTTAATTATGTTGCCTAAAGGAAAACAAACAAACAAACAAATAAATAAAAAATTGCCTTTTCAAGCACTATGCTCCAGCACCACCCTAAGCTTTTTGGGTGCCTGGGTTTTCCAGGAAGCCGACTCCTCCAGCACATTTCTTGACCCCAAATATCTGTGAGGGTGGAAGATCATTCTGTTTGGCACACTCTCCTCTGGCAGGCACCTCTCCTCAAAAGGGACCTTTATTGAACATGCTATTTCAGATCCCCCCAGAAAACTGTGCTAGACTTTATGGCAACATTTTCCCTCCCAAAAGTATTACGTGTCTCATGTTCTTTTATCTATATATCCCAGACACTCGATGCAAGACCTGAATTTCCTTATATGTTCAAAAGAGCTGTTCGAAAGAGCACCTATGGAAATCGTTCTTCTCTAGCTATCTGGTAAAATGTCAGTAGCTCCCCTTAAAAATGTATTCTTTTGGATTAATTTATTTTGTCTATTGCAATGCAATGCACATGTAAAGTGTCTAAGGTAGGATGAAGTGGATGGGAGTGCAAAAGAAACAAGATTTGCCTCGAGTTGGTTACTGTGGAGGTTGGCTGGTGGTACTCAGAAGCTCAATATATTATTCTCTCCACCTTGTATAGGTTTGAAGTTTTTAAAAAGCTATTGCCCTGGGAGGAATAATAGAATCAGTTTCACTGACATTTTACTATTAATCTATCAGGTCTGATAGGATCCTTCAAGAGACGATGCAAGTAACAATGACAAGGAAGCAGAGTGAAAAGCTTTATGCTCAGGTCCACTCAACTGCCCTGGTTCAGTGTGTCTGTGGGTTACACTCCGTGGGACAGCTGGCAAAATGTGGCCCCGTGAACACAGTAAAACTCCGAGCCGAGAGAAGTCAAGAAGGGTTTGAACAGCTGGACACTTCAAGCTGTTTGAAGGAGGGGTAGAGTTTGAATAGACCTAGGAAGAAAGGAGAATATCCCAGGAAAGGGAATGACGTGAAGCGAGGTACTGAGAAAGAGCACGGCTGTCTCCTGCATGGCTGCCTAACTGACCTCCTGCCCTCAGTCTGCTCTCCACACTGCAGTCACAGTAATCCTCCTAAAACACATACATGATCTGCTCTCGGCCCAACTCCATCCCTCCTCATCTTCTCCTTGCACTGAGAATATAAGTCCCAAATCCCTAGCACTGTCTATAAGGCCTTGTGTGTCTGGGATGCCCCTCTCTGTCCTGGGGGCAGACTTCAAGGATCCCTGGACATAAGGCAAGACTGAAAGAAAGGTAACATTTCACATCTATTCTTCCAAAGAGCATCTGGACGCAAAGGGGAGAAACAGAGCAGGGGTTTAGGAAGGAAGCAGAGAGAAAGTACTTTCGTGTTGTTGTTGTTATTGTTGTTTGTTGTTGTTGTTATTTTAATTTGCTTTGGCTTGATTTTATCTGATTTGGTTTTCTTGCTTGAAGACCTTTAAACAGATTTGCAAGTTAAGCTCAGCGTTCACCAAAGGCATTCCCCTCTCTGTATCATGTGTGTCTTTTTAGTTGTTTTGGGAATAATTCTCAAGGGTTTCAAAATACTTTAAACAAAACTTTGTTTTCAACAATCTTTGGCCAGGTTCCATTTATTAAATGAACAAATAACTATGCACAAATGAAAGCGGAGTGATGATGAAGGTGTTTGGAAAAGGTCCACCTACTGCCAACAAATGTTTCGAGTCTCATTTACATCCAGCCTGCCTTGTTATTTGGTGTTACTCTCGCCCTACTTCCACTCGGCCTCTGGGTCTCTGCATGGATGCGAACCCACACACGTGGTTCCCGGCGACGTCTGCAGTCTTTTCAGTCTGGCTCACAATGACTAAGTTAGGGGCTGGATAAATCCATATGTTCTAGGAGCATTTACCAGCAATCTCAAGAGTTGGAAGGGGCTATTTAATTATAATATAAAGAGTCTAAAGAAATCAGTGCTTGGTATCTTCAAGCCACATGGAACTCGAATTAGCTAACCCCAACTCCATATTTAGAGGGGGAAACTGGAGGCACAGCGAATAGATAAAGGATCTGTCCAATGGCTGCCAAACACATGGCTGAGCCAAGGTTGAGAACTCAGGTGTTCAAAGTCCCAACCCAGGGCTCTTTCCACAGGCAATCACTTTTCTGATCATGCCCCTGCCTAAGACTATCTTCTTTTTCATAACTCTCTAGAATTCTAAACTCCCTGGGGAAATCGGCCTGATGGAGTTCTTTTTAGTATTAGTATTGTTTTTAAAGAAATCTTAAAAAAAAAAAAAATCTGCCTTGATAATAATGAACAGAGCCATAAGCCAAATCAACTCCCCACAATTGTCAGAACCAGAGATACGCCTTCATGTCACATGCTTTGTGCTATGGACACTGGGGAGACCTACAAGCTCAACAGACCAAAATGGGAGCAGACACTGGTTAAGGATTGTTTTAACAATCTATTGGCCAGCATAGCTGCTTCTGTGTTTGTTTCAGGTTATCGCCTACCCCAGAGCTTTGGATAGCCTTGGAACCAGACCTCATGCTCAGGAGCAAAAAGCTGGCTGAGAGATAGCCACCATTGTCACCTGCTCAAGTGGAGTGAAAAAGGTCTCCTCATTGCAGGCAGGGAAATCCTGTCTGAGGACACCTCCCTGGCTCTCTTTGCCTGTCCCCTGTAGCTGTTTCTAGGATGCCCCTTGACCCCCTGTGCCTTGGGCCTGCTTCTTAGGAGGTAGTCTTTCTTAACTCCATACCACCTTCTCTAATGACCGAGTGACTTCATGAGGTCAACTCAGTCCATAAAACTGCACCGTTGGCTCCGGGGTCAGCTCTGAGCTCCAGAGGAGCAGGGGATCCACAAATCCTAAGAGGGATATGAACCTGACTTGGAGGGTAGGGAATGTGCTTGGCTTTTTGCACTTTTTTCTTTTTAACTGGCCTCATGATAACACAACCAGACATCTAGTCCCTGAGCAGAGACAGCCTAAAAGTAATGCGATGAAACTGCTGTCTTTTCAGAGTAAGCGAATGCATGTTAACAATAAAGTTATCAAGGCTCCGATGAGAGTGAGCCAAGACCTAGAGCGGGGCACGGTCCAAACTTACAAGCAGGACTTCAAAACACGTTAGCCCCATTCCCTGCGGCCTTCGCCTTTTTGCCTCCATAAAATCGACCACTTCCAAAGCCTATCGCCCACCAAATGGAGACCGACTGTGCTTTGGATCAGAGACTCTGAACACTGGGAATCTCAAACGTTGACCTGGGGCAGTTCATTACAATAGACCTAAGTGGCATCAAGACTCCTAAACAGTTAAATCTGACCTTGGGGGACCTGCCACCAGGTGCCAGCAAATCAAGACAAATGGTCTTCCTAGGGATGAAGACTTCACAGCCCAGATTTATCTGACTTCATGTAATTTTTTTTTTTCAGTAAATCAGTTGAATCACAAATTATAATATAGGCAAACACGAACTGAGAAACAGAATGGTACAGTGAATAAGATCAGATTTGTGAGTCAAAAAGACAAGTGTCATTTTTAAGTTTTGATCCTGGATAAGTCTACTAACTTCTCTAAGCCTTGGCTTCCTCATCTGTAGAATAAAGGTATTCTTAATACTTACCTGACAGGATTGTGGGAAAATTAAAGGAGAAAAGTCATGTAAAAACCTTAAAAAAACAGCATTAGATCATTTGCAACAATATGGATGGACCTCGAGATAATCATGCTAAGTCAAATAAGCCAGACAGAAAAAGTAGAAAATCGCATGATATCACTTGTATGTGGGATATAAACCTAAAAGCAACAAATGAAAAGGACAAACAAACAGAGACTCATGGACATGGACTATAGACCAGAGGGTAGGGGGTGAAGGAGGAGGGGTTAGGTAGACAGTTAAAGAGGGTCAAATATAGGGGAATAGGGGGAGGGTGAAGTGGGTAAAGGGGATCAAATAATTGATAGCCGAAGGAAACTGGACTTTGGGTCATAAACACACAATAGAATATACAGACATCAAGTTATAATGTACCCCTGAAAATTATATAATTGTATTAACCAATGTTACCCCAATATACTTAATAAAAATTTTTTTTTAATTAACAAAAAAAATGTTAGCTATCATTATATAACTAAATATGATCTAATTTTTAAATTTTCAAAGACCAAGATCCAAAGTAAATTCACAAATGAAGTAAATCTTAGTCTAACCACATGATACAATTTTAGGTTTGGAAACTGGCCACAGTGGACATAGATAAGTAGAAAAATCAAGATGTAAAATGCAAATTACTCAACAATGCTATTCTCTATAAGTAAATCAATTCTGCAAGACTCTAGATCTATTCACCAATGCCTTTTTCTCCTTACAAAAAAATGCAATGCTATAGAGTTTGAAACAAATCAACAAGGAAAGAGAAGAACTAAACGCAGATAAGAACTTGACCCTAGGTCTGGCTCTTCTATCACTAGCTGGATAACTTGCCCGTGTCACATTCTCTGTGAAACTTGGAGGCCTCTTCTGTAAGAAAAGGGCTTTAGAATGTACCTGAAGATTCTTTTGAGCCCTAAGGTTCCAGTGATCAGTGTTTCACTGAATCAATAAGACTCATAAATAGTAGCAGAGGGCTCCGATATCAGACAAGCAATTCACTTCCACTTATGGCTATGCAGAAGGCCACATGCAAGATGACAAATAAGCATCCAGAAAAACAAGCGATAGGGCGAGGTGGCATTGACAAATTCTGCAAGACACACTCTTCAGTCCCCAGGATGGCAGGGTGCTGGGCTGAGTTTATAAAGCAGCAGCTACTCCTGTAGCCAGTCCCTCTGTCCCCAGAGATAGGGACCTCCACATACTTATCAAGAGATGACCCATATCTTGGAATGTTGGCAACAAGGGAAGTCCCGGCTCTAATTTGGGCCATCAGGCAAACCTAATCAACATGTGAGAGCAAGCTGTCACCTTGTCCCAACATTATTGTTCCTAGAAATAAAATTGGCATCAAAATATCTTCACATAGAATGCAGCCATGATGTAGTCCTTAAAAGTGAGCCAAATAAATGCTTGTCCTGATGTAATCCTCGACCATGACCCAACAGCAATTATTGTTAGTCCATCACTACACAAAAAACCCGTATGAGTCCTCAGAGTCCTTCTAAACAGCAATCAACCAGATGGGCATTAGATTTAAACCTAGTTGTCAACTTAATACAATTTTAAGTTGGATATAAAAGAATATATATACATATACACACACACATATCATGATATAACTAAGCTTTTTAAAATATGCTTAGATTATCTCTGAGTAGTAAGATTATGATTATCTTTTTACTTCATTATATTTTCTGAACTTTCCACAATTGGTCTGTATTACTTTTATACTGAGAAAAAAATAATTTTAATAGTGTTTAACAAAAAAAAAATCACCTCTGTTGCTCTTTGACACTGTTTAAGAGAGACCACCAAGCTTATCCGCTCATTTGAGACAGTGATTTGAATGAACTGAATGCTGTGTTGACTTTGCTCCTTGCATTCTTGTGACACTTTAAATCAAAAGGTAGTGTGATATGGTCAGAAAAACCAGCAGTCAGAAGGCCTAGATTCTAATCCTAGTTCTGGCCCCTAACTAGTTTGAGATTATGAGCAAGTTATAGTTTCCCTGGGCCTCAGAGTATGGGAGTAGAGTCAGATCACCCACATCCAAACCCCGCCCCCTCTCCCTGCTATCTGTGTGACCTCGGACCAGTAACTCTACCACTCTGAGCCTCAGTTGCCAATACAGAAATTGGGAATAATATTGGTCCCTGCCTCCCAGGACAGCTGAGAAGATAATAAGATAGTCTGTGTAGGCACTTAGCCTGCACTCTGTAACTGCCTGGCACTCTGCAGGCGCTCAGAGAACATTAGCTGGAATCATTATTATTACCTTTCCTGTCCCAAAGCAGAAGGAAAGCTAACACGTCTTGATGGAAGGTGGGGCATGTTCTGTCAGGGGAACTGTGTCTCTGCCCTTCAGTACTTTCCCAGAGGCCTAGCCCGTTCTTCCCCACAGAGGCCCAAACTCTCTATGGTGACCAAGTTCTGCCTTCCCTTGACGTTCATTTATTTACCACTCTCCCTCCCAAGCGGCCTCTAACATCTCCAAGTCACCCTGGGGGACAGGAAAGGGTAAAGGAAAGCATGTGGTGCCTGATGACATCCATAGAGCATCAAGATGACCTCTGTTACCTTTCAAAGAAATGGTTTACATGTGTGGCCCAAGACAAAAGGGAGTACTGTTGACTTTTATTTGTTGGAAACTATCTCCGATCCCCTGAGTTCGTTTGATGAATTGTTTTGGATAGATAAAACAGCCCTGTTCCCACTCTCCTCGATTCTGCCACTGAGAGGAGATTAACAAAAAATGCGCTCTTCGCATTGGAAAATGCAACTCTACGAAAACAGTTCTTAAGGGAGAAAAGAATGTTTTTTGTCTCTGCTGATAATTTTCCCATGCTCTGTGGACAACCCATACTGGCCTCAACTCGGGGTCACCTTCTCTCATTTGGAAGCATTGGGAAGGACTCAGGGTTGAAGACCCTGCGCACAGTTTGCAGCTAATGCTGGAACAGATGGACGACGGGCCCAGGAAACCTACAGGGGATGCAGAAGACCCATTCCCACCACTGCGACCCATGAGCCTGCCACAGAAGAGGAGGGACAAGAGTGGCCATTAGCTGCACGAACACAGAGCTCAGAGACAGCACAAACAATAGTCGCACAAGGCTGTTAAGTCCAGGGGTGAAATGCATGGATTCTGCAGTCAGGAGACTTTGGTTCCCATTCTGGTACTGCCTGTCACTTAGGTAGGTGACCACGCTGGACCTCAGCCACACAGGGGAGAGGAAAACGGACCCCATGCGTGTTGTTGTGGGGCCAAAAGGGAACAATAAAAATCAAGCACCGGGAAGGTAAACATGGGGGCTTTATTAATAACATGTACGTCCTTGGGTAGGGGCCCTTCCTTGAGTAGGAAGCACTTTACCAGGATAGCAGTCTCTTAAAGAAAACGCCATCTTCTTTAAACAGGGTTTAAACAGGGCCGTAGAGAAGCCATGCAACACTTGCACATGGTCTGCACTCTGTAACCGTAGCTGGTATTATATTAAATCATCAAGGCTGGTGGTTATTGAGCAGTACTATGGACCAGGCACCTTTCTCGGTATTTTTCCTGCATTTTCTTATTTGACCCTTAGAGAAACCCTTATAGTAATAAGTATTATTATTACCTTCATTTTACAGAAAACTGAGACCTTGAAGCTTGCCCAAGGTTACCTGGACAGTAGATGGCAGGGCCAGAATTTACCCATGCACATACATGATCCATTTCATGTATCTTATTGGTTAAAGCCACTGAAGACTTTACCTCTTTTCTATGAAGAGATATTAGAATGACCTTTTACCATTCACATCAGCCCCTTATCCATGACCAGACTCACATCTCACATCTGTGCCATGCCTTAAGTTGAGACCCTGTAGATACTGGCTGGAAATCATACTGAAGTGTTTATCCAGCCAAGCCCTAAAAATATCCTATTTACAGTCATTCAATGGTAAGCCCCAAGGACCCTCAGAGATCATTAAGCAATGCCATTCCTTTATAAATGAGACGTGAAGAATCAGAGAGGTGAAATAACTACAACAAAGACACACAGCCAGATCCCAGCCTAGCCAAGTCTTAGAAGAATTTAGCTTTCCAAATTCCTTGCTACCATTTCACGCTTCATCACCTCTAATGTCATAATCTTCCTTGCAAACGAAACATAGGCTTTCACCAGAATTACTGATAACGGTTAGTAGTCTACCTTCCCACCCTTGTTCCCAATGTGCGTATGGGCTCATGTGACAAAAGGGGAGCTTTTACTATCAATCTGACTAGCTGACAGCTGTCACCATGCCAATGAGAAGGCCCACTTGCCAGCATCATGCAGCTGTTCTAAGTATAAGGCGCCCCTCTCTTCCTCCCACTTGTTTCCCGCAGCCCATCCTTGCTCTCTCGCTACCCTGTTGGGACCATGCTCAGTCATCATGCTAAAGCACAAGTCCATTGTGGATGTTTCTCCTCTTCTCTACAAAGACTTTCATCACTGGGTTTTGGGATATAAGGGTCATGAAGAAGATGAGTGCTCATTCATTCATTTAGTAACTCAACATATATTTATTGAGCACCAACTATATGCAACAGGCACTGGGCTGTTTGTAGGAGGAGAGTGAATCACCAGATATGGGTCCACCTCAGAGCCTACAGCCCAGGAGACATAAATATTAAACTGGCAAAGACACCAACAAATAAAAAATGGTGAAAATGTGAAGAAGGAAGCCAAAAAGGGTACTATGCAGAGAATAAGAGGAGAGGCTCGGCTAGCATCCAGTGCTCAGGACAAGGCCTCTCTGAGGAGGCTAACTCTGAGCACGCGCCCAAGGGCTGCTTGAGTTCTCCATTAGACTAGCACAGACTCTTTACTTATAATTCTGTCCCTGGTCTCCATTTCAGATTTTCAGCTTCTCCCAAATCATGTTTAATATTTTTTAATTATAAAAATAAGATGTACTCATTGTAGAACTTCAGAAACTCAAAAAAAAAAAAAAAAAGATAAAAGAAGACAAATTGAATTGCCCAAACTCATACTCCCACTATTGCTAACTGGTACATTTATATGTATAGACCATTACGAAAAAGAAACTTTTTTATTGCAAAGAAAATGTATGAACATAGTAAAAAAAAAAAATCCAAAGCATAAAAAATGTATAATAAAAATTGTTATTCCCCCACTCTAGCCACTACCACCTCCAGTTTTATTCCCTAGAGTAACAGGATTTTTGTGGACTTCGAGAAATATATTTTTTTTACATAAAGTGATATCATTCTATAGACTCTATTCAGCTCCTTGCTTTATCATTTAACAATATATCCTGAAGAAGCAAGTATAGGTAAAGATAATCTTTATTCTGTTTGAATGTCTATTAATGCCTATCTTTACATAACTGAGACCACATTGTATAATAATCTTGCATGCTGCTTTTTCACTTACTATTACCTCATTAAAAATTACTTTATTTAATTTTTTTGTAAATATTAAAAGAAAAACACTTTCATGACTGCAAAACATTCCAATATATGAGTAAAGCATAATTTATGTACACACTACCTAATTACAAATATTTGGAATATTTTACAAAAATTTTAATGGCTTCCATGAGCTCCATGCATATCGTCTTTGCTGTGTTCCTTCACTTATAGTCTTAAATTCGTTTCAATAAGAATTTATTGGAAGTCAGCCAGAAAAGGAAAAAAATCATGTGATTTCACCTATACATAAGATACAAAACAAAAAGCAACAAATGAACAAACAAAACAAACATACAAGCAAACAAAAAAATAGGCTCAGAGATACAGACAACAGAATGGTGGTTATCACAGGAATAGTGGGTAGTGGAGGGTGAAGAGGGTGAAGGGGGTCAAATACAAAGTGACAGAAGGGAATTAGACTTCAGGTAGTGAGAACACGATAGACTATATAGATGTCGTATTGCAAAGTAGTAAAGTTGAAATCTGTATAATGTTATTAATCAACGTTACCCAATCAATTTAATTTAAAAATAAATAAATAAGTAGAAATTTAAAAATAATTTCTTGAGACCACTTTTGAACCCAGCATTGTTCTAGTCTACAGTTTACTGATATGATACATATTTACATATAAAATAAATTTACTTATTTAAATTCGTTTTAAATATACAATACATTGGTTAGACATCTATAATGTTCATAAAATGATCCCCGCAATTGCTCCCTCCCTCCCCTGGCCCTCCACCTAGCCATCATACTAATGCTAACTGCATTCCCTCTTCCATGCTCCGCGTGCCCAACTATCAACTACTAATTTGTACTTCTTTATGATGTGCATATTAATATTCTTAAGAATACGAAGAATATGCACTGTCCTATATACAAACGCTCTCCGGATGATCTCATCTCTAGGTGGCTTAAATTAGCTCTCATCTAGGCAGAAAGACAAATGCCTGCTTTTGCTATTTTTGCTGTCTGATTTATTTCTCCCACAACTGACCTCTGCTCACCAATAGGGTGATAATATAAAGAGATTCAAGGGCTCAGAAAAAGGGGCAGAAGAGGCCATTTGACCAGCTTAGATTCCAGGCCTCAGTGGCCTTGTGTTTTAGGAAAAAGAAATCTATCTTCCATGTGGTCCAGAACATTCTACATTAAGGTAGGAGGCTAAGCCCAAACCAGTTATACAATATCTCTTTATCCGGCCTTGTTATGGGCACACATCTTTTGGGAATCTCACTGGGATCAGGAAGGACTGGCTGAGACCACATGGAATTTGGATGCCTACTTTTTACCTTTATGAGACAGTTCTCTATCTACTCATACATAATTACTGGCTCTATATATGTTAGGTTCTGGAGCCAGAGGGCCACTACTTCTAGACTAGTTATTATACTTCTTTGTGGCTCCAATGTCCTCATCTTTAAATAAAGATAATAATAGATCCTACCTCAAGGAACTAATGTGAGAATTTCATGAGTTAGTTACATGTAAGTAATTTAGAACTATGCTTGGGACACTATAAGCACTCAAATGTTTATCATTGTAATTTGTAACAGGTGAAAAATGAAGTTGAGCACTTAAATTTTTAAAAATTCATTAAATTCCTACAGCATGATAGAAGAGGCCCAAAAGGAATAAAATACTTTACAAAATCAAAGGTAAATATTCAAAATTCCTTGGGAATTTTGAACATGGGAACAGGGGAATGTGGTTAGAATAAAGGAGTGAAACACTGCTTGATTGTTGAATTGTTAAGACCAAGATCTAGGCCAGGCCATATGGACTTCCCTTCATCTATCACATGGACTCACGATAAAGAAGATACTACTTATTATTTCAATCATCCAATCATTACCCAATCTTCTTTCTAAGTCTTCTAGGAAGGGGTTGGCGTATAAATTTCTCTGAGAGGCATTCCAGGCAGAGGGAATCACACCAGTCAAGCTTGAAAACATGGAAGTATACTGCGCACTCAACAAATGACAAATGGTTGACTGGAGATGACAATGGAGTCTTTTGCATGGTTGAAACCAGACCCTAGCAGAAGATGATCCAAGAAAAAGTGGAATCCGGTCCAAATATGTGGGGCTTCTGAGGCCACACGGAAGTGACTGCATTTATCCAACAAATGTAAGAGAAAGGGTAACTTTTCATATTTCTATCAACATTATTTGTGACGATGTGAAGAATGTGTCACATGGCAGAAAAATTAGAGGGGAAAAGAGGCTACATTAAGGTTGTTATTAAGAATCTAGGTGAGAAATGATGAGGATCTAAAGCAAGGTGATGAAGATTTCAAAAGGAAGAAAGTAAGGCATTGCAAGACATTTCAGAGATAGAAGCAATGGGTCTTAGTGGATGTTTAATGTCATAAGCAAGAGAAAAAGAGAGAAAAGTTAAAGTTCTAAAGCCTCATGTCGGAAAGACAAGAGATGAGAGCAGGGCACAGTGAAGTGCTGGTGCTTAGGAAACGTTCACAGCAAAGGGGAGTGTTGAGAAGGGCCTGATCGGGTGGTGCTGAGCTGCAGAAGAATCTCTGGGTATCTAAGTCACCGGGCTCCCCTGGGGTCAGCAGACACCTGCCATGGAGAAAAAACTGTTGAAACTGGAGACGGCAGATGTGCCAGAGATAGATAGTCTTTACTCATTTGACACTGTGCCAAGTGTCATTCCTGCCAATAAGAATTTCCCTTCAGTGCCATCCAACACTTCCCAACCCTCCGCACTGCCTCTCTGCCTCCCACCGAGAGTGATGTGTCCCTTCCTCGGTACCTCCGTGGTACCCAGCATGTACGACCACATGAGGTTATAATCATCTGTTCCTCTACCTAGTTTCCGCTAAATGGTGAGTTTCTTATTTTCAAGGAATCTGCTTTATTTATCTCCATAATCCCAATTCCTAGCACAGTGTCCAGCACACAAGATGCAATCAGAATTCTATGAGGCAGGATTCCTTTATTGCCTGACATACGAAGATAATCACGTGCAGTTGCATTAGTCCCTCACAGATAGTTGCAGTGTTAATGTTCCTTGACCTGTTGAAATTGATAGGAGGAGATGTATAGTCTGACAAATTTTAATCAAGATAATCAGATGTTGTCTGCTGCACTCTAAATGCACTGTAGACCCATCTGCCTTTTCTCATATTCCTGCCTCAATCATTTGGTTATCTCTATTTCTGAAGTCCCACCACAGTTTTTTTTTTTTTAAAAAATCTTTACCCTACCAATACCCAGAAAAATAGCAACAAAGAAAGTGAAAAACAAACTGAAAAGGAAAGCTGATGACAGGCAATATATTTTTCTATTTTAATTATTTGATTTAAAAACCTGTTAGAGATCTGAATGGATTGTAAAGTATGCCAGGATTTCAAGATTTAATTTGGGTTTTACAAGCAGTGAAAGCAAATGAGGCATTCATCTCAAAGTAATTTCTCAACTGTTATTATCGTTCTCGGAACATTGACAAGGAAGCCAACACACAGAATAGAAAAGTAAGCAGTCCAAAGTCACATGCGGAACCTGAGAATAGGAAATGCGACAGAATTTCTGATTCTGAGCATAACCACTGGCTCTTAACCTTTCATGGGCAGAACAATCACCTGACACACTCGTTTTAAATGCAGATTCCTAGGCCCCAGCCTAGACCTGGTGAGTAAGACTCAGGAAGCCGCTTTTTGCCAGGCTCCCAGGTGATGCTTACCAACACCTACATCTGAGGGCCACTGAGCCAACAGTCAGAGCTCAGCAGCTACACCGCGAGAAGCGCTACGCTGGACTCTGCAGCTGATTCTGCTCTACTTGGCGTAATCAGAATGCCACTTTGTGAAGAGCCTGAAGGATGGCAGCGAACAGCAGCGGTTGAGAGGGCTCCCCCAGCAAAGCAGTTGGCTCTCCGCCACAGTCTATCCTAACCGAGCCGGCCCAGCAACAGGACCCAGCACCACCCTCTCACCCCTACTGCCCCAGTGCCACTGTGCAGACACAGACTTTCCCCTCCATCCTGCTTCTGACGGGACAGCTCCCCATTTCCAATTCTTCCTGAGAGCGTTTTTTTTTTTTTTTGTTTTTGTCTTCTGTACAATTAATTAGCTAATAATTTTAGCTTCTGATCCATTCCTCATTAAAAAGCTGAATCCCCGAGTTGGAGCTGTCGGAACAAAGGTAGGAGAATTTATGTCTTAATTTTGGTTCATTATGGCAGGAAGCCTCTTGCTCCCATCACTCTCTCTCCTCAGCCCCTCGCCTCCAAGCTCTGATGGCTCTGTGACCCTAATGCCTCTCGCATGGCAGCCGCCATATAGGCTCTGTCTCTGCCCTTTATCTTCCACCGCCTCATTAAGAGAAATGAACCTGAGTCTGAGAAAGATGACACAGGGGAAATAAAAATGTAATCCCTTGGTGCCACCTATAATGAATTGTTATGAAAACCATGAAAATATCTGTCTGCGGATATTGTTCTTTGATTTGAAGTCAGTGTTGTAAGCGGTAATTTTTGTCATTAAAGCTGTTAATCTGCTCAGCGCTCCTCATAAGTTTTTATGAAGAAAAACAGCCCTGCTGCCTCCCCGCTCATTCCAGGGTACTTTGGAGGCCAACACACATGCAGAGCACCATGGAATAATTAGCTTTAATTATGGCTGATACTGCTGTCTGTGAAAGTG
Organism: Pteropus alecto; assembly: GCF_000325575.1. Taxonomy (NCBI): domain Eukaryota; kingdom Metazoa; phylum Chordata; class Mammalia; order Chiroptera; family Pteropodidae; genus Pteropus; species Pteropus alecto. The sequence goes on along the minus strand of NW_006431919.1, from coordinate 7,428,905 downwards.
GAGGGACTTCACACTGATAGGGCTGGGGATGGAACCTGCTCGGCCTTCACAAGGCTAGAGGAGAGGGGCCTGCAGCCTCGAGTCTGGGCTCTCAACCACAGCCAACCACAAACACCACGCACCACACCCTGGCCAGTGCGGATGCACTGACCACCACGTGCTCATACCCAAGCATGAGCATGCGCGCACACACATACACGCACTCACACACAACTTCACCTACCTCATCCCCCAACCATCACGCCCCAGTTCAACCACCACAAACACCCGTAGCATCCATGATCCACATACACTTCTAATCACAACATATGTATGCCATGTCATGACAAGACAGGCACCAACTAAGACACCTCGCAAAACGCAGCATATATATACTACCATCAACAACATAAACGTTCAGCTGTATCACATGCATACCCCCATTCCCTCTACCACACCCCACACCAGCCACGACACACATACACCTACTATGACGTATGTGCTTTGATATATAGAGTCACATGCCACATAATGATGTTTTAGTCAATGACCAGACCACATATACAATGGTGGTATACCATAGGGCCTAGGTGTGTAGTAGGCTAAACCATCTAAGTCTGTGCACTCTACGGTGTTTGCACAACGACAAAATCACCTAATAACGCATTTCTCAGCCTGTATCCCAGTTGTTAAGCAGCTCATGACTGCATAGCCAAACCGACACATGCACAGCTATGAAACATACCTGGTACGTTAGCTCTAAGAGGCAGCCAAATTAACCACCCCTATTGTGTGAAAAAACTAGTAACAAGTTCTGGAGGAGCAAATTTTCTTGACCTCAAAGAACTCATTGTATGGTCAGCAGTAAGCATCCAGACCAAAAACAACTGGCAATTCACTTAGCATCTATTGATGCGCTGAGCACTGATCACGTGTCAGGCACTGGACCAGGTTCCAGGGGCCTGTGCAGATACATAAGACACAGTCTGTACCTCAAGAAGCTTGTGGTAGACACGGATTGCCTCTCAAGAAGGAACCTGTCCCACTTGCTGGGAGTGCCCTCTGCAGAGAGGCTTTAGCCATCTACCGCCCATCAACTGCAGAGAGCTGCCTCAACCAAGGTCACTCTCTGCCTGGGCGGCCACACCCAAAGACCGAAAGATGTTTGGGTGTAAAAGCCTAGCCATTTCAGTCAATGCCAGACAACTCTGACCAGCCACAGCTCCCCTAGGTGCCAAGCCAATTTCTCCCTTTGCCTACTCCTTCATTCTTCTACCTTCTACACGTGTTGGTCCAAAGGGCACCGCCCAGGAAACATCCTATCGCACACAACTGTCTCAGAGTGTGCTTCTCAGGGTAAGCAACCTGTGACAGAGCCAAATTCAACACTACGCATGCTATCCGCCAAGGGTATCGGAGAATAAATGCTGAGGAGACTCGATGGAAAGAGAAGGGAATTCAGAGGTAAGAAGAATTTCTGGAGAAGGTGAAATTTAAACTGGGTCTGGAATAATGGTTAGCATTACATAGCTGAGGAAGCAGAAAGGTTTTTAGAGTGAAACGACTCGGGCAAAGGCAAAGGAGCAGGAAGTGCAAAGTGTGTTCTTAACTCAGGGAAATGGTTAGATGTGAGAATGAAACCAGAATGTGGGTGGAGCGTGAAATGAAATTTTTAGAAAGGGTTGCACTTCGTCTGTTAGACCAATTGACTTCAATATTTGGCATTCAGAATTAATTACAAGGAGTATGTAACCCAAAAGTACATATAACAATATAGCATGGTTACAATTATAGTTAAGAAGGGGACATCATAAATTGAGGAATATTAAAAAAGAAATAGAGGAAGTTATGGTCATATTCAAAAAGGCTGGCAACCATTGCTATAGCAAGGGCAATATTAGAGTTCGCCCACTGTGATCCTCCAGGCCATCCATCCAACCGGCCATCCATTCATTCAATATTTATTGGGCCATCCCAACCCCAACCCCCAAGCATCATGCCTCCCGTTCCTAGAGACTTTGCATGGACAAAGCATTTGTTCCTGGCAGATTGAATTTAGAGACGTTTTGAAGTTCTCCTTTTGTTCTATTTCAACAGCATTCCAAAACATATAGCTTTCGTGGTGCTTTGAACTAACTTCCTAGGGAGTTTGTAAAAAAGAAAAGGGGCCTTTTCTTTGACTTATCACTCAAATGAAAAATAACAGTTGGGTTTGGTTTGAGAGTTCAAAAAAAATTAGCATTCATTTTTTTCAGTGATTCATTTAATCAGTTCAGTTCAAGTTCCTGTAGCTGGCTGAACCCAGAAGGAGCTATACAGTGAGGCATTGTGGTTGCTGAGGATTCATCCAAACTTCCTAACTACTCTCTCCTAGATCTGGGTTTATGAACCCAGTGGGCAGATGAAGAGATGGCCCCAGTCTGGACAAATGAGAACAGTGACTTCTACTAAAAGGAAAAAACACATCAAACTATGAACTCTTATTAAGTTAGGAATCAAAGGCAGTTTTCTTAATATAATATTTAAAGTGTATATCAGCCACTAACAGCAAACATATCTAATGGTGAAATGCTAAGGCTGCCTCAACTAAAATTAGAAACAAGCAAAGCTACCACTATATTAGCTTGTTCCTAGAGATATCTCACTGCTATCATTGTGATTTACTCTGGAGGTCTTAGCCAATGCACTAGAACAAGAAAAAAAATCTGAATAAATATTAAAAAGGAAAAGAGAAAGTGATTTTTGAAATCATAATACCTTCCTAGAAAATCCAAAAACACAACTGAAAACTACTTAAACTAAAAAGGAACTTCAGTGTAGGGTAAGATACAAAATAAACAAAAATTAATAGCTTTTGCATATTCTAGCTAAAATCTATTAGAAAATTTCACACTGAAGAAAGATCCCATTTACATAGAAAAAAATGTAAAATTTCTAAGAATAACTTAACAAAAAAAAAGATCAAGACCTCTATTTTTTGAAATCTTTTAAATAAACTCAAGCACGATTACAAAGCATCAAGCAATTTGAAGCTTAAACGCATGATCTTATAAAGGGCTTGTGGATCTGAATTCCCTCTGTAATTAATTTTTATTCTTGGTGAACTCTCTACCTAGAAATAATGAGTTTGCTTCATTAACAACCAGCCATTTCCAGCCTTGGGTCATGGAGAGCAATAGAAGGCAGTTTTAACTTTTGCCTGCTGGAAGGCAATCAAAGAATATGGTTCTGGGACTGCTGTAGCTCTGACCAACAGCACAGCCACCTAACCATTCAAAAGCACTTGGACTCAGCTGAGAAGCTTAAAGATAAATGACCCAGAATAAAAGTTAATGAATGAAAGTTTACATATAATGTAAACACAATAAACATGTTAAATGAATAATGCTTACGATATGTCCAAAATTGTCATGTCTTAATTACAACAATAAAACTACTTAATTGTACATAGCACCTTCCCATGTCCATCCTCACAAAAACACTATAAAGTAAGTAATGCAAGTGTGATTTTTAAATATCTATATGTATGAAGTATACATATACTATATGAATATCTATATGAAATATAGATATTTAACTGCTGTGGCAGCAGTATTAGTACCTACAACATTAGTTTAGTCAGGCTTTCATGACAGAATAAAACAGATTTGGTGGGTTAAACAACAGAAGTTATTTTCTTACAGTTCTGGAGGTCAGAAGTTCAGGATTGAGGTGCCATCAGGGTTGGTTTCTGGTGAAGTCTCTCTTGCTTGCAGACAGCTGCCTTCTGCAATTTTATGAGACACGTGTTAAAACCCTCACATGGCATTTCCTTGGTGCATGCACACCCCAATATCTCTTCTTCTTCTTATAAGGACAAAGTCCCCACCCTTACAACCTCATTTGATCTTAATTAGCTCCTTAAAGGCCCTATCTTGAAATATAGTCATATTAAGGGTTAGAGCTTCAACCTATGAATTTCAGTCCATAACATCTATGCTTAAAGGTAAGGAAACTGAGGTGCAGGTAAGTTATTGGACTTGCTAAGGGCACAGAGCTATAAGGTGGAGGAACTTAGGCTCAAACCTGAATGTATCTAAGTCTAAATCCCATGTTCTTCCCACTTCTCCACAATTATTCACAGTGTGAGAAGGAAAGTGGTATGAAAACAATTCAAAAGAACAGAAAATACAAAACTCATTTTCATTCTGCTTTGGAACACTCAGTATACATTTTCAAACCCTGTTTTATCTTCATCATTATTTCTAAACTGCTACTAAAAGGCCTTACTGTGCCTTCACCTCTACCTGCAACATGAGAACAAAGAGGGATAGCCCAAAACCGAATTGGCATGCATTGCAAAGTCAGCAGGACATTAAAAAATCTGCCTTAGCTAACCACACACACACATAAGCCAGAACTGACTGTATATACTTTGATATGCTTAGAGGGAAAGGGCTATATAAATTCAAATTCTAGACAGTTACTGTAGCAACATTGGCAGAGTCTAAGGGAGTAATTGATGTGTGTAGTATTGTCTGCTTCTACACTCAATGGTCCAGACCACTCTGCTTTTACAGGACTCTTCCCTTTGACTTTAGTTGTCACCCTTGATGTCAACGGAATCCGTTTTTAATCTGCCTTTATTTTACATTTAGTGTTATCTTTTAAAGGCATAAAAGTAACTAGTCCTGCAGGATAAAATAACTGAACTTTGTCATAGCAACTCAGAGAACTTTTCCATTTTCAATTTTATGGATATATTCTTGCTAGTTAAGGTTTTAGATGAAAAGATGCTACTAAAAAATGCATTCTAGTTCTTAACTATAAACAACTTTTTTATCATATGCTACTGTAGATGATTCAGGAATTTTTAGTCTCCATCTACAAGACTAGCAAAAAGCTAATTATCTAAAGCAGTGATTCCTAAAATACGGATTCATACCCCTCCCTGTGCAGTGAAGAAGCTTTTAGATGATATGGGAGATGATTTTAGATGGTACATGAATACGGCACTAAATAACACTGACTTTCATTGTAAGAAAGTTTATTTCATTTCCCATTTTCTTTCAATCCTCTGACTAGGCCAGGGCAAGGACAAAGACATATTTTGATGCTAGTGTGTCCTTAATTCCCCCTAATATCCATTTATAACAGAAATAAAGCAGGCCTTGGGTTCAGAGTCTTCCACAAACCACGGTTTCTAATTAGAACTCAGTAATATTGTTTTATTTTCATATTTATTTTTATACTTCTATTTATGGCAAATGATTTCCATTTACAGCATGGATACTAAATTCCTTCTAAAAGAGGATTTTTTTTTAAAGTGAATCAATTACAAGAAAAATATTAAGTAAAAGATGGCTCTTTGATATGTCCAAAAACATAAAGATGGTAGTATTAACAGGTAATTTTCACCAAAAAAAAAGCAAAATCATGACTCATACAGGTATAAAACAACATGTTAAAGATTTTATTACTTAACTCATTACTTAAAGGAGGGAACCAGGCAGATGATATAATCAGTTCAAAGAAGTAAAAGAAACACAAATTTATATTTCTTCAAAGAATGTTAAAATGAATGTGGAAATGGACACAAAACTAACTTTGGCAAAGATGAGGGTGGGGGCGGTTAGCCCTTCACTGGACAGAATTCACCTGCCTATCAAGAAACAAGAATTATTTTGCTTTGCTATCTGTTATCTGTAACTTACAGAGTAATAAAACAGTTCAAAGGCAGTGAAAGACTAGACCCAAACACCTGAAAGGGTATGCTCTAAGCAAGGAATAGTTTTCCATGGAAGCACTGGCCCAAGGCAATTTAGAGTCAAAATCCTTGGGAGGTCACATTGAGTGGTTGAAAAAGTACATAGTCAGTGGAGGTATGGAAATTTGAAGTCTAGACCCTGCAACTGTATGAGCCTAAGCAAATAATTTCTCCCTTTTGGCCTCAAATTACCTATCTGTAAATGAAAATCTTGGACAAGATACTTTCCGAGGGTCCTACATATTATGAAACTCTCAGTTTCATGCTCCTTAACCCCCCAGGACTTTGACTGCATAAGAGTAGCATTTTGAAAAAGTACTCCTTAATTGTAAGGTTCATAACCTGGGACTGGCCGCTCACCAGCCTTCCAGGAGCAGAAGCTGAGAAGCCACCTCCATTTACTCACACCAGAAGTATAGTCAGTGATCACCATTCATACACCAATAACTGTTAGAAAGAGAATGTCTTCCATTGTGTTCATCTTGTAATTAAGACTTTGCTAAAATCCAATAAACATACTTCATTTATTCTCATCCTAACTATCATTAATAACCACAGGAGAAGTCCCAGCTTCCACTGGCCTCCACATCACATCATTAACTTCCTTCTCCCAGAACTAGTGGCAGGTCCCACTCCTGCTTACACAGTTCCTGTGTCATGGGAAGTATTAACATAGTTATTGTAAAAGTAATTTGATATGAGAATTTCAGTGATGCACAGTTCAATTTCGCACCCCCTTCTGAGTTTTTCTGGACCACTTTTTTGAGGAATCTGGATTAAGATAATTTACATGGAGTCCAATCCATTCCTTGTTCAAGTGACAGGGGATGGGGACAAGGCAGAGGTTAAGAGGACTACACTCCATAGCCTTAAACTAAGAAAGAGCCCAGGGAGGATCAAACACTATCATATTCTCCTGAAATACTCCCCATGTATTGTTTGGTACCCTGCCAGAGCTGGAGTGACAAACTAAGAGAGTGGGCTTTGCTGCCGGCAAATCTTGGGTCTGCCACTTATCAAGCAAGTTCATTCATTTCTCTGTACAATGATTTCCTGGTCTGTTAAAAAAAAAAAATTATAATAGAATCACAAGGTTCTCATGAAGCTTAAAATTAGGTGTGTAAAATGCTTAGCACAATGTCAGTAAGCACTTAATGTTACCTGTTTCTGGAGTTGCCACACCTCTGACTGCACTTGGAATTGGAAAACAGAAGGAACCACAAAAATAAACAACCTTTCATTCAGGTGTTCAATAGGCATTTTCTCCCTGATCCGTTTTAATTACTTTCCATTATTAAAATGGTGAGTAATACAAGTTTATTAATATTTGTAGTCAGTATTGGAAAGTATACACACCAAAGTATTAGGAGTAATTTCTGAAGTATGGGATTAGGAGAATTTCACCTTATACTGGCAACACTACAAGGTTTTATTTAATAATAAATATATATCATTATAACGTTTCTCAAAGATTCCCATTTTGAAAAAACTGAAATGCAAGTACCAGGAGTACATGATAAACAATTTGCAAAAGCAGGAAAAGAAAGAGGGGAAAAAAGACTCATCCTCCTACCACTCAAACTGTCCCCAACCCCCTAAAACCCAGGGAGGTCTGACTCCTGCAGGATGTTAATAAAAGGTCATGGATGTATGCCCAACAGCTCTGGAAAGCTGGAGTTCTTAAAATCTGAAAGGTCATGAACCCCACAAAGTACCTGATGAAAGCTGAGGACCTTCCTCCAAGGGATAGTGCATATCTGAAATAGCCGCATACAGTTGTGGGTGGTCTTAAACCTCCGGAGACCTATCGAGGTGCGACAGTAATGACCATGGTATACCACTAACAAGACTCTTCACCCACCTACCTGTCTTATTAAAGGCAAGAAAGTATCTGATTCAATACCAAGAAGGTCCCATGACCAAAAGTATCTTCCCCACAATAGGCGTGACGCTGGTGTCTAATATTTCACTATTAGGAATTCCTTTGAATCAAGGTACTAGTACCTATAAAACTACAAGCAGCCCCAAGAAATGTAAGACATTAAGTTTGTATCATTAATTTTTCCAACAAGTATTTATCGAGCACATACTATATTCCAGGTGATAGTGTAAATAAGACAGTTATCTCTTAACTCAGAGTCTAGTGTGGAGAAGAAGATGGGCAGAGAGACAGATAAGAGATGTATAAATTAATTAGAGCTGTATTTTGTTAACGGTGAGTATGATGAAAACAAAGTAAAGGAATAGAATGGCTGGGGGGAGGACAACTTTACGTAGGGTGCTCAAGAAGGCTCTGTAGGCTTGCCTGGTAAAAAATAAATAAATAAATAAAAAATAAGCCAGCCACATTGCAATATGTGAGGAAAGACATTTCATGTCAGGTCATGAAAATATTCATTGAATCTGCATATCACATTTTTTCTCAGATGAAGGCAGCTTCTAAAAATAGGAAGAAAGCAAGTCCAGAAAAGAAGATACTAGAGAGAGAGAGAGAAAGGGACAATCACAGGGGAGTTACAAATAGGGAGAGAGATTGAGAAAGATGGGTAGGGAAGAGAGGTAAAAGGTCAAACCGACATTTGATTAAACCTTGGATAGTTAGAATTTTATCTGCTGCAAGTAACACATATCTGACTCAGAATAGCTTAAACAATGAAGAATTTTACTGGCTTACACAGGGAGAAATTCAGAAGTAATGTATGATGTGACTATGACACCATCAGGGCTCTAGCTCTGTTTTCTTTTTATTCTCAGTTATGTCCTCAGTGGAGACAGAAATCAGTAAAGATATAGATGGTATGATGGTGTGAGAGTATTTGTGTGTGTGTGTGTGTGTGTGTGTGTGTGTGTGTGTGTGTGTGTGTAGTGTATGTATGTGTGTATGTATATGATATATGTATATATATCATATATGTGTATATATATCATATATGTATGTGTATATATATATCTCACTTGGTTTATTCTACTCTTGAGCTCTTTGAGACAGGTTCTGTTATGTCAGACTAGTTCTTTAGATTTTGTGATAGAAGTGGGAAAGGGTAGATGGTAAAAGGGCACAAAAGCTAGAAATGTGGAGGAGCTTTCCTGGGAATTTTATAAAATTGTAGAAAAGGAGAAGCCACAAGGTACAGGAGAAATAGATGATTAGATAAGGGATATTTTTTAAAAAGCTTTTGAGACATACATATAGATCCCTTTCTTTATGTTTGAGAAATTTAAATAAAAAGCTTCAGTTGTTTTGGGTTGACATTTTTGTTTTTCTAACTAAGTTTTATTTGTTTGTTTGTTTGTTTAATAGCAACAGAGCTCTGAGACTGGACTATATGGGTCCCGGCTTCAACAGAGTTACATACCCACAAACATACACCCACACCCACACCCACCCACACATACACACACTCACAAAAGTTCAATAACCCCGTTTCTCACACCCCTTGGGAACAAGATTGTCATGATCTGCTCCAATGCTCTGAGACCTTGTCTAGGCATGTCAGAAGGAAAAGGACTGGAATTTTGGCAAGCCATTTTTAGAGGTCATTGACCTCTGGTTTACACTACAGTTCAAACCATGAACTCTGTACTACAAATCATTGTTATTAAAAGCAGCTTGGGTATGGCAGAAAGGTCTTGGATTTATGAGCAGAAGACATGGGCTAAAATTCTGTTAGCTCACTAGCTGAGTGATTTTTGTATATTCCTTAATTTCCCTTCAATATCTGTAAAAGGGGCATAATAGTATTTACTTTACCTGGTTAGTGCACAATTGTGAGTTCCTTCAATACATGGGCTTAACATGTGGAATATTCCTTATTCATTTGTGTATCCTTAAGACAGCTCACTGACAGCAAACACAGCCCTAATGCTGCAACTCCCTACCCATGGAAAACAAAGCTGCTAAATAATAGTAGTTTACTCCACTAAACTTGGCATATAGAGGCACTAAATAATAAATATTTGTTAAGTGAATGAATGAATGAATGAATGAACAGAGTGCTCTAGGTACTCACTCCCAACAGACCAGAGCGGGCCCTTCAGATGAAGCACAATTGCTATCCCTGGCCCTGGTCTTTATTCCAACATTTTCACAATGTAGGTAATTGATCACTTGCCCATGCCCTCTAGACCAGGGATCCACCACCTATTTTTGTAAATAAAATTATACTGAAACACAACCACACTCATTTATATTGTCTATATCTGCTTTTGCACTACAATGGCAGAGTTTAGTAGTTGTATGGCACACGACACCTAAAACATTTACTATTTGGGCATTTACAGAAGCTCCAAATCGACCATGACCTCCTAGAAGGCAGAGGCTATGTGCTTCACCTACGTATCCCCAGCACCTTGCAAAGAGCAGGCATTTGATAACACATGTTGGGGATTCTAAAAAGGATGCTGGTTGACCTGAAATTAGGACTTCACTGGAATTAGCCTTTCTGTTTCTTATCAGGGCTCTAGGGTGATAGAAAATAATCATTTACTTTTATAAGAACAAGGGCCATGGTAAGCAGCTGAGACCCAAAGACAAACTGTCAAGCAGTGGCTTAGAGCACTTGGGGTGGGGGTGAAACCGGAGTTGGAGGTGGGATAGGAGAGTGCAGACCAAGAAGAGAAGAGCACAGAGAGAACATGAAGAAGGAAGTCCAAAGTCAAGCCTGGTCTCTTACCAACTTTGCTGAAAACCAACACTGCCTGATAAATGTATTTTAGTGAAGAACCTCAAAGGATTGTCTGTGGGCACCTGACATCAGAATTGCCTGAGAAAAGTCATGAACTCTAGGGGTGGGCTCTAGGAATCTGCTCCAGGGGCTTTTCATACCTACTAATGTTTAGAACCCCTGACCTAAAGAATATGCTCTTTTCCCCAGTGAGAATTCCTAATAATTATGTATCTCAGATGGCTTCCTTGTCACACATATTTCCATGTAAAGATTTTATGATCAGTGCATTCTCGCTAAAGATTTGAGTACTATCTGTTAAGAGGTACTTTTACTGTGTCCACACAATGCCAACTGCCTGGTTAACCCAACCAAAACGACTTGATGAAGCCTTGCTTCAATGAACTGGCCAGTCAAAAACTGATTGATGATCCAAGAGTCTCATGGAGACGGAGGCCAAGAAAGACAAGGACAGTTAGGGGAAAAATATGAGATGGAATTACTACATCTTATTGGAAAGTATCTTTACCCCAAAATAACCAAGATAAATGATTTGTGACTGTAACATAGGACAAAGAATTTCAGTATAACAAGAGTTGACTATGGAAAAAATGCAGCCAGTACAGTAAATCACTCTATGGGGAAAAACAAAAAGGAAACAGTTTAGAATGAGTGCCTCTAGAGATAAAAATCACCTCTCTGAGATATTTTTATGAAAAAAATATTTCCTTAGAAATATTCAAAAATAATTTATGGTAGAGGGGAAAAAAAGCCATTACCAAATGGATTTTATACATAATAGCAAAGTATATGTTTAACATGGTCTCATTATGTCTTATTTTCTATCAGTTCTAACTAGGTTTTCATTTGCTGCCAAGGTTGGGCCCCAAGAGTGTTAAGTCTAAAATCAACCCTTTCTTCTCAAGTCTGCAAATGTCCATGAAAGGGGTTAAGAAATGAAGATAGGCTCCTAACCCACCACTGCCTCTGGGACTCATTTCCTGACTTCTCAATGGCAGTCATTCATTACTTGTGTGCCCGGGATACTCAAGCTAACTGCCAACTTTTCCCACTCAGATTCTGGAAGCCGAATTCAGAAACAGCATACATTCCAAAGAATTCTTAGTTTTTTTTTTTTTTCTTTAAAGAACTGCAAAATTAGTATGGTATTGGGAAAACTGAATAATCGTTTAGAAAAATAAATGATGTTTGTGATTCCTAAATCACTCCCTACACCCAAAGGCATTCCCAATGAACCAAAGATTAAAGTACAAAATATGCAACCATAAAGACTCTAGAAGAAAACACTGGGAGAACTGTTATACTCTCACAAGGGAGAAAGTGTTTCTGTATGTGACATAAAATTCAAATGCCAAAATGAATTTCACTCCACAAAATTCTGCATGAAAGAAAATACTAGAAAAGTCAAAGATAAATAACAAACTAGAGGAAAACTGGGTTGCAGTGCATATCATAGACCAATGGCTATATTTCATTAATATGCAAAGAGTCCTTAGAAATCAATAAGAAAAATCCAACTACCAAAGGAAGAATAGGCAAGAATATAGAAACTTCACAGAAAATTAAAATGATTTGTAAACATATTAAATATATTCAATTTTCTCATAATAAGAGAAATGAACATTAAGAGATTCCATTTTTCACCTATCAGATTGACAAAGATAAAAAAAATTACAGTAACTTGTATTGAAGGTGGTAATACACAATTTTAATACCTTATTGAATGGAATGTAAATGGATTTAACCTCTGAGAAAGTCAATTTGGCAATATTTATCAAAATTTAAAATGTGCATATCCTTTAACTCAATATTTAAAGTTCTAATATTCATCCTGAAATTCACCTAAACCTGTGTACAATAACCAGGATAGTTATAGTCTCAATGTTTATATTAACAAAAGATTGAAACATCCTGAATGTCCATCAACAGAGGGGTGGTAAAAGAAATTATGGTAAGTACATAAAATAGAATATAATATGAAGTTACTAAAATTAAGGAGGTAGTTTTGTATAATTATGTAAATAAAATCAAAATATATATTAAGCAAAAGAAAAAAAGGTGCAGAATAATATGCTACCCTGAACAAGCTTGATTCCATCTGATCTTGGAAGCTAAGCAGTGTTGGGCCTGGTTAGTACTTGGATGGGAGACCGCTAAGGAAGATCAGGTGCTGTAGGCATAAAAAATAAAAAAAATAAGGGATTGTAAGCTGATAAGGTCCCTGCAATCTGTGAAGTCAACCAAAGGTTGCCTCTCCAATAAATAAATAAGTAAATAAATAAATAATACATAAATAAATAACATGCTGTATTCATAGATGATTATATATGCACAGAATATTTCTAGCTGAAAGTAGAACAAACAGGTAACAATAGTTGCCTCTGGGGAGAACTGGCTGGTTGCGGAATAAGGGTGGAAGACTGACATCACGAGAGTGTCTATCTTCTTTGTATCTTTTGAACTCTGAACCATGGCAAGTACTACCTATTCAAAAGATATTTTTTAAGTGCTACGAGAAAATCAGACAAATACTCAAACCCTCTTGTCACATTCTAAAGAAGTTCTAAAGTCAGGTTTTTATCTGCATAATTTGAGTATTATTATCAGGCAGGAAATTATTTTATGATGCTAATTAGTATTGTGCTTTATTTCTCCCTCCTCTCTTTTCCCAAGGGTATTCAGACCCTAATAATTCCTGCCCTAGGGAGTTCTTCAGGGTAGAAAGCAGAAGCTGCTTAGGTCAATGATTCTTTTCCATTTTTTGTAAAAGATCCAGATTTTGAAGAGATTATAGCAGTAGACCCAAAGGGGAAGGAAGACGTACCTTTAGAAGATAACAAGGGAGTGGGGAAGGAAGAAGAAAGTTTCTATAATTGGGAAAGAGGTGAAGTTAAGACAGCACCAACAGTTAAGCTCCTGAGGATGGCTATGCGGTGGGCTAAACCAGGGGTCCCTAATCCCTGAGCAATGGGCGTTACTGGTACATGGGCTGTTAGGAACCAGGCCACACAGGAGGTGAGTGGCAGGATTGTGAGAGAAGCATCATCTGTATTTGTAGCCGCTCCCCAGCGCTAGCATCGGTGCCTCAGCTCCACCTCAGATCATCGGTCATTGATTTCTCATAGAAGCACCTGTCCCTGGTGCCAAAAAGGCTAGGAACTGTTGCTAAGGGGTCTCTACCCAGGACACAGGGCCCATTAAAGAGCCCTAAACTCCAAGAGCCAGCAACTAAAGGTCCCGTGGGAGCAGTGAGAGCTAACCTGTGTAGACCAATGGGGCCACCTCTATCTGGCATTAAGAAATGCCTGGGATTTGACAAATCCCTGGGTGGGGGTAGGGGAGCAGAAGGAAAGGTTTAAAAGGACTCCCATAGTGACTAAAGTTGGGTTTCCCTCCAGCCATCATGATGCAGGGCTTATAGTTGGGTTTAAGTCTATTTATCATGTAGCTGATTTTGTGGGTGGAGAGTCCTCCCTAGGTTACATTACAGCAGAGTGTACTTGTAAATCACCTGGTGTATAGTAGACACTCAATCTATTCGTCCCACTGCTCAATGTCTTTTTTGATGTCATCGAATAAAAACATCTTTCTTTTCTCTCTTTTCTACCATGTTTTATCTCTCAAATCTTCCTTTGCTTCTTATACTTTACCTTTGCCTTTTTCTGTCTCGTTATCCCTTTCTGCTGCCCAAGATGTAGACATACCAAAGGCATGAGCAAGGATGATTTGGCACAATCAGAATCACTCAAAGATGAAGATGGTATCTTGAGCTTACAGAATCCAGGCCCAAAATCTAAGAAATCTGTTTTCTCAAAATGTCTGCCTCTTCTGGCCAGATTTCTCCATGAAGCTGGAGAAGATGTCGACTCTGAACCATATGATGAAGCCGACCCTCTGAGACTTCACAGGAGCCTTGTAGAAAGGACTAGAACTGGCACTAAATACAACAGTGAATTTGAACAGGAGTTCGAGGGAACTGGTTCTTCCTGGATTCTCACAAGGAAATAGTAAGGGGACTAGTGAGAGACCCCAGCATCATTAATCAAAGAAATGCCACTTGGCTGTCTGAAGAAACATAATGAAAAAATGAGGAGAGTGAATGGGGAACTAATACCCTGGGGGTGTAGGGAGTCCCCTGAGTGCTTAATTTAATGGGCAATGAAAGGCCTATTTTTTTAAAGGGTCTAAGAGTTTCGAAAACATTTTTTAATTGTGTGTTTTCATTTCGATAACAATTTGAAAAAGAAAAAAAGTTTTAGCAACTATAATACCAAAACTTCTCTTTAGCAGTGGCAGTTTGCAATTGAAAGTTTTAAGTCAGTGTGTTGTAAATGGGCATTGTCTTCTCCCGAGTTGAGAGAACATTCTTCCTTTAGAAGGGGCAATCCACGTAACAGTTTAAGAAGCCCTGGTTTTAAGCATTGTCTTTTCAGGAAAGTGGAAGGAAATGTAAATGTTCCTATAATATCCCATCAGTGTCTTAGCACTGATGACATAACAACTAGCCATGACTTTGGAAAGCAGGATCCTAGAGGAGCAAGGAAAGCTTGGAGTGGTGGAGAGTATGGTGTAGCCAGGTGAGACATGAGAGCAAGAGAAGGGTGGGCAGCAAAGTGCAGAGGAGGAGCTTGCAAAAGGCCACTGAAGTACCATCCAGCAAAATGTCAAATGTCCTCCTAACTGCTAAGTCCATAAAAAAAACCTGTGGCACCATCTTACACTTGAGCTGCACACACTAGGTCAATCATCTCTCCCCCAATTGTTCCAAATGCCAGCATGTACGCCAGCATCCCCATAAGCCCCAATTATAGACTAGCCTGGGACTCCTGTTCTCCTCTTTCTAACCACCAGACATTCTTCAAAACCTACCTTCTCCCCGACCTCATCCAACATATTATATCATCTGTGCCACGAGCTTTATCACTTATCCATAAGCTGTTTAAATGATTCACTGTCGATCAACCTATTTTTCTCTTATCTACCTGAGAATTCTATAAGATCCTTGTGAGTAAGCCCTGGGAAAGTACCTGCTCACAATAATAATCCTGATTATTTTCATCAACTATAAAGCACTTTTTATGCATATTCTCTCATTTAACTCAAACATCCATCCTATTAGGCAAATTAGACAGAAAACACTATAAACATCTATCAAGAAAAGGAAACCGAGTCCTAGAAAAGTTCGACGACTGGATTTGAACCCATTAAGTGAACCCACAAGCTAATATACTCTCTAATACGTCAATCGCCATACTGACCCGGGAATCCTTTTGATATTATATGAACAGTCTTACAACTGTTCTTCAAAGGAATGTCATATATCCTGGTCCAGCAACCTCACTACCTTGCTTTCATACTACCCATCTGTGTTGCAATTTTGTAGTTATTTTATGATTACGGTCCTGATCCAAAACAGGTATTTAACAAATATTTGCTAATGAATGAATTCTACCTCCTTCACTAGACTGTAAGTTTCATGAAAGTAAGGACACACCTGTCTTTGCTCATTATCATAACCTCAGCTTCTAAATGATGCCTAGCACACAGTACACCCTCATTTAATATTTATTGATAACTGAATGAATCATAATCAATGACTAAATAAACGCCTTCCTGTGAAAGGCACCCATGATGCCCACGAACAGATTTCTTTTAAAAATCTAGTTTATGTCAACCCCCCAAACCAGGGCAATGAACCCCAAACAGAATAAAATTACTTCCTAGAAAATGAACTGTTTCTCAATTGCAAATTGGCTCTGGATGCTGCTGCTTCTCTCCCATTTACACTCTTTTAAGGCAGCTATTTCAGGTGATGGCATTATCATCGATAGAATTCAATAAAGCAACCAGCTTCCTCCCCCCACCCTTGATGTTTATTTTCTATAATCCGTCTTACAGCAGGAGACCATTATCCAGTCAAACAATGTTCAATTTCATCGGCATTAGCGCTTCAAGGAAACATACAGAGGGTTCGCACAAACGGGTGTGTAGTAAATTTAGTCTTTTAATAGGTTCATTCTTTATTAGGTATTTATTTCAGGAGGCGAAGTCCTAATTAGATTAAGTGGAGAAACTAAAAAGCTATGGAAACACACAGAGAGTGATGCCAGAATTAGATGGGTTTGGTTGAGGTTTCCAGCTTTTCTTTTATTTTTTTTTCCTCAGATGGCTGAAGAAATCCACACTGCAATCTCCAGCCCCTCAGATAAGAGTTTGTGAAATGAAATCCTGCCAACGTTCTGTGTGAGGAAGTCGCATTTGTCTTTCTCCTACGCAAAGTTATTGTGGGGCCAGAATCTAGGGAAAAAGCAGCTCCCGAAGCCAATGGTGAACCCAATTTACTGTGGCAGATGAATATAACAAAGGTGGTGGTCTAGATGTTTGGCCTCAAGGCACAATTCAATTTTCAGCTGTTTCAAAGCTATTATGTCAAAGGCTGTTTGCATAAACATAATGTTCCCTGGGTAATGTGGGGTATGCAGGAGTGGCAATGTCTGCCCTCTTCTGCCTAAAATGGAAATAGCAGTTGGACTTCTCTTCAACCCAGATTTAGAGCTACAAAGTCTATAGTCCCCCCTAAAATCGGCCATTTAAAGAACTTTCTGAAACTTTGTTTCTCAAGCTTTAAAACCAGAAGTAACTGTTCAGTTTTGTTTCAAGGAAGAAAATGAAGTTGACTGAGGATGTGATGAGTTGATTGATGATGTGGGAACCTATGAAAAAGCTATTTCCCTTCTTATAATTAAAAAAAAAAAAATCCCTTCATCCTCCCATCCACCCACACGTATATGTTTATATAATCACATTGATATTTAATGTGTTTTTTAACATAGAAAGAAGATACAGACAATGACTCATAGGAAACAAGTCAATACATTTCAGAATGAGCTAAAAATGTCGCCATAAAACAAACGTTTCATGTTTATGAGAGCAAGAGTGGGAGGGGATATTTTTTCAGTTTCATGTAAAAGTCTAGTTCTTTATTCAAGTTTCTTCTCTCTTTCTTTGTTCTTTCTCTTTCACAAAAACTGCCGTGCTCTATGCTAAGCATTTTACACCCTCAGAGAACCACTGTCAACATTTCAATATCTTTCCTTCTAAACACAGATAATCTTTTAGCAAATCAGAGGATGGGCCATTTTGGGGGAGAATATTTTGGGTAGGTGCTATAGTGGAGGGTCCCAAACAAAGAGAAAGGCCATATGCAAATAGATAGAATGTGTGCTCCAGAGGACACTGACCTAAACCCAAACCTGCATAAAGTTAGTCTTGAACCATCTTGGAATAGAACAATGCCCATCAGATAACATTGGTCCCAAATGGCACAGAATTAATCCTCGATTGGGTTTTGTAAATTAATGTCTCTATATCTAGAGCTGTCCTCTAAATGCTTTCTATTCTAAAATGTCCAAACCTTGTTCAAGTCAATGGACACAAGATATTCCTTCTGTATACCCAGGTCCCAAGAAAGGCCATGTCAAGACCGGACAACAGAAATGCACACCTGAAGTTCGCAGGCTATGGGAGACTACAGTCTAGCAGAGTTTATAGTCAATGAAAGTATTTATCAGATAACACAATCAAGTGACTAGTCACAAAATGAAGGAGATTTTCTAGAACTCATGTTCATAGGGCATGTTTAGTGGGGTACCTACACTAAGACAATCCCTGTGGTAGCAAAATATTTGTCTATAATAATAGAAATAACTACCACTTATCATAGTCTTTCCTCATACCAGACACTATACGAGGTCTTTATATGGTTTTCTAATTGAATCTTACTACAGCCTATGAGGTAGGGCTGCAGAATATTTTAATTTTTTAATTTTGTTAAAGAATAAGCTGAGGTTCAAAGAAGTAAAGTAGGTCATTCACTCAATAAATGGCTCATTTCTGTCTAAATCCAAAGTCAATACCCTTCATTGCTTCTTACTTTTCTAATTAAGCTAAGTACTCTAGCAAATTCAGTCAATGAGTTTAACTTGAAGATCAACAACATTCAGGTTAGGCAGAGCTACTGTATGTACTTTCTTCAAATTTCAGTGGCAGAAAAGAGTTAACTATTTTTAAGCAGTAGGAAAATGTGTACTTTCTGAGGCCAGTCTGCTTGAGTTCAAATTCCAGAGCTACCAATTACCAACTGTGTAACCTTGAGCAAAAAAAAAAAATGACGATCTTCTCATACCTATAAAATAAGGATGATAATAATAGTCTCTACATCATGAGGTTGTTTGTGATGATGAAACACAATAACCTAGTATATCTAAAGCACTTAGAACAGTGTCCACGCGGAACAGCACTCTGTAAGTGCCTGTGTATTTTGCATTCAGAACGAGAGCACAAGTGATGATCTATCTCAAGGGGTTCTTGAGGAAATTAAATGAGATAATATTTGTAAAGTACTTAGAACAGTGCCTAGAACTGAATAAGGCTTACACAACTATTCAGCGAAATCCCCTGCTGTCTGCCCATGACTGAGAGAAAGGAAGTTTGACAGCCAATGTCATCCCAGTATCAACAATCGAGGCTTTGAGATGAAATACATGTGAGGTGCCATCAAGATGCTGGATGCCAGAGCATTTACTAAAGGCTCTGGTCTAACTGAAGAATGGTCTAATGTTCCACACTCATTTGCATTTGTTTGGGAAGCCTTGGTGGTGGGACTCTGCAGAACTGCTCTTTGTGGGGGCCAGGGGGGTGGGGAATAATTAAATAAGACAAGAGGTTATTTAGTTTCTTTCCACATTACCAGTGGTTTGCCTCACCCTCCCACACAGAAACAGGAATTCAGAGACTGAGTGAATTTATGTCTTCTCAGTTGGTATATTAAAGGACAGGAAACCAGAATAGAACAGAATTTAGAATCGGGCAAAACTGGGTTCAAATTCCAGTTCTACCCCTTACTTACATATGACCCTGACTGAGTAGCTTAAGCTTTCTGAGACTGTTTTTTCATGGGTAAATGGAGAGAAAAATGGTATTTTCCTTGTAGATTTGTTGGAAGAATAAATATGATAATATAAAAAGTGTTAATCAAAAAATATATATAAAAATAATAATAACCAGTATTTCCAAAGCATGCCACTTAAGAGAGACAACGTTTTTACTCTTCTATAGAGATCCCATCTCTGCGTAAGCCAGTTTAAACTGGGTATTTGCCACTTCCAGCCAAATTAATAATCTGGACTGAAAGAGGGCTCCATAATATAAATTCACTCATTAATAGTGGTAGGAGAAGTAGGAATTGACTATACATACATTCTCCCATACTTCTCATCCTTTAAATCATTGGCACATCCCTATAAAATGTCTCTCCAGAGTTGGGAAGGCTTTCTAAAAAAAAAAACAGAATGAGCAAACTGTATCAAAAGCTAGGAATGAACCAAATTAACACCACTAAACTTTGACTCCAACAATGCGAAAACAAGGTTGACTTTAGCATCCAATGGTTATAAACTTTTCCTATGTTCACAACTCAAAATCACTCAAGACCAAGACTTGTATGAGCAATTAACTGATTAATAAGTTAACTTATTAATCTCCAAGCAACATTTTATAGGGATGTGCCAATGATTTAAACCCTAAAACCTAAAGAAGGTTCCTTTTCAGAAAAGCAGACATTGTGAGTCAAAGGAGTATGTTTTATAGTAGGACAGTTATTTAAGACATTCATTCATGTATTTTTCCTTTCTGTCTTTTCATCTTTCCTTTTCCTTGTGTTCAATCAGGTACCAAGCTCTGTGCCTCCCTGCCCGAGGGAAGGTTTTAACTGTAAAACACTTTCTTCCCTGGCTTTTGTTCTCAGAAGCCTACACTGGCGATGGTGACCGATGGCCAATGGACATTCTCCTTGGGCCTATGCAGAGTAACTTCGAACTTTAACACGAAGGACATTGCTCATAATAATCTGGATTTCTAGCTTTCCTTGAAAAATCATAAGCGCTAACAACACAGGATAAGAACGATGACAGCAAACCAGAACAAAGCAGCAGCCTTTAGACAGACCACGTGCCAGGCCCCTGCCAAGCTGTGCTACTCATTTAGGTCCTACCCAGCTTCTGTAGGCACTCGAGTTTGCAATTCTTGGCCTAAACCTACCAAGAAGAGTGTATGCCAGGAGTCCTGAAAAGATAGGAAATTGGGTTGGAGATTAGAAGGACTCTCTCTGTTAAAAGCAAGAAGAGAAATAAATTCTCTCAGGATTAAGGAGATTTCCAAAAGCTGAAGATGAAGAGAGAGGGCTGCCTTCTCCCAGTGAGCAGCAGAGACTGAAAGGAGCTGACTGGTAGTATTCTGGAAAAATAGCAAGACTTCGGCAAGGAATGGCTATGTAGTTCTCTGTTTAGATAATGATATTCTTGTTCCAGTTGTGGCACAAAAGCACCAGGGCAGGAATCAATCACAGCACATGGACTGAGTTCACGGGAATCTCAGCAAACAAGGGGCACTGATGGCAGTCACCCGCACCCACCCTGACCCCTTGACTCTTCCATAGACCCCCTCAGCCCTTCTCATGGTCAAGGGAGACATGGTCTCTAGAACTTAGAAGTACAATATTTCTTGAGCACATGAGATTGAGAACTGCTACAATTTTCGAGTGCTCCAGAAAGTCACAAGCAGACCCCACCTCACCTCACTCCCCCCAAAAAATTCTTTCTCCCTCGGTTTTGCTCTGGATTTTTTCATACATCTAGGTCGGCTTTCTCAGATGACCCTTCCTATTTGCACTGCTCCTATGGCTGCTGTGGCCTTGGCCTGAAGAGGCCTGGGTTTTATAGCATCATTAGTCCCAGGATTTTGGAAGTTTCTCTCTATTGCTCTGACCTGGACATTGTGATCCTGAGATGGAGCAGCAGTTGCCACATTCTTCACATACTAGAAAAAGCCCAGTGGATAGCTTCTTAGCTAACAATAGAGTTCAGCTCAGGCAAGTCTGCAGAATGGTGTGACAAGACACTCCCTGAGGTCTCGTGAGAACTAAGAGGAAAGTACAGCCTCTCTGGTTGCTCAGGAGGCAGTATTTCCACATGGTCCTTAAGAACTCTAGCTTTAAAATCAGACAAACCAGTTCAAGTCTTGGCTCTGCCACCTACCAATTTTTTCTTTAACCTTAGGTAGCCTCAGTTTCCTCAAAATAATAGTACCCATCTCATAGTTTTGCTGGGAAGATTCAAGGAGATAAATGCATGGAAGTGTCTAGCTCAATATCTATTCATAATAAGAACTCGATTAAGGGTTAGCTATTAAAATAATAATATTAATGGAAAGCATCCCAGACTTCCTGGGAATTCGAAACCTGGATAATCAAACCAGCTAAAACAACATCTGCCCAGTGATTTTATCCATGCAACACACATTAAAGAAAACACACGACAGAGGACCAGCCCATGGCCATATCGGCCTCTGCTAAATCCGATATAAATACTTATTTATTACTCACTGGCAACTGGAGAGAACAGAACTTCCTGGGAGAAAATGGAAGCCAATACATGTAAGGCATATGAGAAAGGAATTTCATGAGACCAGTTGTCAGCCGTATCAGTGAACAAGAAGGAGTCAAGGTCAGCCAGTGGCATAAAACAGTCAAGGCCAGGGCCACCAGACAAAACTGGGAAGAAGACTCAGGTTCTTTCCAGCTCTGTTATGCTCTTTCTTTGACTATTAGAATATATCCTCCCAACTAAACACTCAGTGCATCACATTGCCTTTTTGATGCCCACGGTCTCAAAGTCAGCTAAAGTTCTCCAAATACCCTCACGGATGTCAGATCTTCAGATAACATACTCCCTAGTCAAAAACGGCCGAGTGTTCCCTCCCCTTGAGATTCTGCTCTCTTTTCATTAATCTGAAATTTTAATTTATTCTAAAGTATTATGGGTAGATGGAGGTTTCCTCCATCACTGCTTCTATCACATCTGCATTTTTACCAGGATTTTAATACCCCAAGAGCAAGCATTACAGTTATAAACTGTGAGGTGCTCCATAAATAGGACAAGGGTTGGGCTTTACTGAGAGAGGCATTGTTTCACAAACCAAGCCAGGATGGAGAGATCCCTCTGATCTGTGTAGACAAAGCCTTCTACTTCCTTCCTCCCACCCCAATCCCTGTAGCCAGCTGAGCTCCAGGAATACAAAAACTGAAAAGAAGGCAAAGGTGGCCTAACAGGTAGATCAGCCCATGGAGATCATTCATGGCCCACAGAAAATGCCACTTGTAAAATCACCAATCTCTGGTGCTCTCATACAAACATCTATAAAAAGATGTAGAATTTCCTTTTGAATTAACATCTAAGCTCCTCGAATGCATTTATTCTTTATTGTATCATCTGGGACTTCTCAGGCCCTTAAAATATAAATAGTATTGCCTCAAAAATCCCAATTCTAAAGTGTTAAGGAAACCCTAAATTTCCCCAAGCTTCACGCAATTTCCTTAAATTCAATTGTTCCTTTCTCCCTGATTCCCAAGTCCAGGGGACCTAACTCTACTTTCCCGGAAGGAACCCCGGTGTGAAGTTCAACCCCTCCTCAGGTTGCCCCCAAAGAATCCACTCACAGAGAGCTAGGAGTGAACAATGAGGACTTTTCTAAAGATTTCAAAGAAAAGACGGTACGTGGCCTCCGGCGAGCTATTAGAAGCCACAATAAATGACCTCTACTTCACTGCCTACTAGATAGATACAAGCTTCCCATGACCTTCACACAACTCATAACTGATGCCCAAACATTGCTATTCCCGACCTTGTTTGGGGCAGCTGTATTTTAATTATGTAATTTAATTCAATATAAGCAAACGGACAAAATATAGGTATAAAAATACAGCTCTTATCTCTATCAAAACTAGGTTTAATGCTTTGTATCGATTTGATAAAGGTACACTTACAGAGAAATTACTCTACATTACAAATTACAGGTTGGAACTTTGAGAAAAAAAGATCACTATAAAAGATGGAAGATAATAATAGTAAACCTCTGAAAGGACTCTGTACTGAAATTATTTCCCAAGTTTCTTTTAAGTTAATGATCCAATTTTAAGAAATAAAAACTAGAATTCACAGATGATGCACTTGCAGTGCCTGGTGCAAGAAAAGCAAGAAACTCCGACAGCAGACGCTTGACCAGAAAACAAAGACCTTGGCCGAACATCAAATGATGAGTAAATCATCACATACTTCATGTGTCTTAAGTTAAAATAAGACATATCAATGTGTTTCTTAATGATATCCTGATTTAACCTTTTTTTTTTTTCATTAACTGTGTACCTGCTCCGTCACATCAGATTAGAGAACTTCTGCTAGCCAATCACAGTGAACCATCAAAACAGACCACTGTGACCTCAAAGTAGATTTAGGAGAAAGGCTTGATTTAACTAAGGAGATGGATTTCAACACAGAAATCACCTCATATTATGCCACATAGACATAGGCATTCATTTTCATTCTGTTAATCAATGTACTTCTCCACTAAAAACTCATTTGGGGAGTGAGTTGAGGGCCACATCTTCCTCACCACCCATTTCCTGAGTCTCCTCAAAAGATGTTCACAAGTTTTAACAAAAGAAGAACAAAGAAAGTACCTTGGAATCTGGTGATTCTTCAGAGCTTGTATTCTTAACCAGGAATTCATGGATAGGCTTCAAAAGGCCCAAGAAATTCCTGAAAATGTATGCAAAACATTGCATTCATGTGGATGTGTGTTTTTAGGGGAAGAAACTCATATCTGAGTTCCAAATATGACTTCTAAAAAGCAGCCAGACTGCTACCTTAATGGGGTGACCAATTGTGCCCACGTGACTGTCCCAATATTAGATTGAAGCTCCTGGGTCTGGGAGAGCCCTCGGACCAGGAAAAACCAGGATGGATGGTCATACTAATATCAGACTGCCAGACTAAATTCAGAATGCCCTGTTAAATTTGAATTTCAGATAAATAATGTATAATTTTTAGTTTAAGTATGTCCTGAGAAATATTTAGTTTATCTGAAATTCAGATTTAACTGGACATCCTATATTTTTATTTGCAAAATCTGGTAACACTACCCTAATGTAATAATTAATAATATAAGAATAGTGGTAGCAATAGCAGTAACTAACAATTATTGAGTGCTTCCTTCATCAGACACAATTTTTAATTCAGTCCTGACCACACCACGGAAGGTTAAGAATGATTATAGTCTTTCCCATTTTATGGATGCAGTAATTAAGGACTAAAGAGGTAAAAGAGCTTGCCCAATATCATACAGTTAGTCAATGGCAAAATCAGATTTAAAACTACCAAGATCTTTGTCTATAAAAGGAGAAAGGAGGAAAGTTATATCTGGAGATGCCAAAGATGCCTGAGTTTGCCACCCAAACCTCCCCTCTCGACCCCCTTACCCTGTCCTTGTAATCAGTAAGTTATCCCCAGGCACTGAACACCCCTTGACAGGCTCTGCTCTGGAGGCTTGCATATTCAAAGCATTTAGCACCGTGGCTTGGCAAGCATTCTACCTCCCAAAGTCAGCTCTAACTCCCCCACTTTTCTCACAGGCTTTATCAGGGAGACTTTCCCTGAAGTCTCTCAGCCCACAAGAGCTTAGAACATCACTGAAAATCATTTGCCTCCTTGAGCTGCTTTCTGTTCTCCAAAATCTATTGGCACTTTCCCCAAATACTTTGCAGATAGAAGTAGACTTGCATAGAGGTGACCAACTGTCCTTGTTTCCCTAGGACTGAGATTTCTGAGGATGCAGGGCTTTCAATGCTAAAACTGAGAAAAATCCTAAGAAAATCAGGACTTTTTTTTGCCCGACCTATGTGGCAGATTAGCCATACGCTTTCACTAATATTATCTCATTTGATCCTCAACACAACCCAGGGACAAACCCATTTCACAGACAAGGAAAGCAAATCACAAAGATATTCAGTAATTGCTAAAGTGAGCAGGGTTATGAACTGCAGAGCTGAGCCTGCCAGATATGCCCACTATACAGCTGGGCCAAAAGGTGGTTTAAAGCTCCAAGAGTTGGACTACCCCAGTCTGCACTCTGAGTCTGACCTCAGGTCACTTTATCAACCTCTCCTGGCATCCCAATTCCCTTATCTTTAAAAATGGGAATATTAAAATTTGCCATCCCATTCTGTGAAGACTAAGTGAGATAATGCATTTAAAGCATCCAGCGCAATGACTGGACTGGTGCTAAATCAGGGCTCACTGATGGAAGCTATCATGACTCCATCCTGCCGCTAAAAGAATGAGGTCTGGAAACAGTCATGTCTTCTTTGCATCAATCCCAAAGGTCGGGAATATCCCTAAAATGTCCTTCTTTCCCTTCATAACCAGTTTTCCATCTCTCATCAAAGTTTTTTTCTTAAATACTTTCTAAAGCTATATTTTCAGCTTCTATTATCTCTTCCGAGTCCCATATTCTGATCCAAAGCTGTGTCTTCTAGGGCTTTCTTATTTAGCCTGTATTTAGCTGTATCTTTCACAAGTTCAAAGAGAGTAAAGGTCAGTCAGGGGCCACTTAAAGACCAAATCCTCCTTGATTCCATCCCAAGGGACAATGAACACAGGAACCACATCTACTTTATTCACCTATGAATTACCTCCGGTGACCCAATCATTGCAGGTGCTCAATAAATATTTACTGAATTAATTATTTACCGATCAATATCGATTTCCCCATCATCCACCATTCTTCCTACTCTGTATCTGGAATAAACCATTCCATTCCATGAGTCTTGTTTTGCTGTGATTGTTAAACCTCATTTTACAGTTGCTAATTTTCCAAAGTTTACAGTCAGACAAAGCTATTCACCAACCCAGTCACAAGAAGAAAACTGTTCAAATTAAATAAGAGTCAAAGAATGAACAAAGGTGGGATAGAAGGATACCAAACAGAAATCAGAAGAACCGGAGACCAGATTTGCCATTAATCAGCTATGTATCTTTGGGCGTGGGGGAGAGAAAGGCAATGAAAACATTTGTGTAGTCCTTGCTATAGGCCAACTCTGTGCTAAATACTTTCTACAGATTTTTTTTTTCAATTTAATTCCCCTGCCAAGAAGCTATTTCTATCCCAGTTGTAAGAGTAAAGAAACTATAACTCAGGGAGTTTGAGTATTTCACCCAAATTATACCTAGTAGTGAAATCAAGATTTGAACCCAGGTCTATTGACTAGAAAGCATGAATTCTTCTCATTTTTCTCACCACAACAAATCACCTCCTTTAAAATAAGAAATTGTAATAGCAAATTATATAATTCAGTCAGTCTCTGGTTTATGGGCCCAACAAGCTTCCCTTGAATTAGATCATGTCAATTATTTAAGCCCTAGTTTCCCTCCAGGTAAAATGAGAAGGTTGAACTAGATGATAGCTTTCACATTTTAAATCCTGTGACTTGGTGTCAATGTGCTGAGGTTCACTCTGACAAAAGCAGCTGCTAGCTGGTGCACTCAGAAGAAGGCCACCTGTTTGTTCAAGCATCCATCCTTCTAGCATTATCAATCTGCCACGTTAATATGCTAATTGTAAGGGAAGAAATGTGGAACTAATTCCATGTATCATTCAAGTAAGGGCATCCGGGTAACACAAGATACTACAGAATCGAAATCAGCATGATTGCATTGACTTTCAAGTGTGTCATGGCAGGAGAGTAGGAAATGAGTTCTTCCATCATAGCTTCTAAGCACGTGACTCATTCTAAACAGTCCAATAGAAAGAAAGCTCTTCTCTCCATTTTCTTATGGTGTTGGCATTGTCCAATACAAAAACCACACTGGCGGCCTCCTCCATCCCTCCAGGAGCCCATCAAAAAATAATAACCCTGATGCCTTGGGGCTTAGTAAATCTGTTGCTCTCAGAATCCTCACCCAGCTCTGAAGGGCTGTCTGGCTTAAATAAATGGGGCTAAAAGAATGTTCCAGTTGGCTTTTTTAGAATCTTGACTAATTGAACCATCTGGTGAAGGACAAAAAAAAAACTGTCATGATGATTTTAAATAAGCTGCCAACTTGTACAGGATAAAAAGGATTGGTGGCATGTTGGTGATTGCTACAGGGGAACTTAACACATCTGCCAGAACAGACCTTGAAATAGCACTTCCTAAATGAAAATCATCCTTTTTCCCTCTATGACCCCTGCTCTGCTCCATAAAACCAAACATATGCTTATATTTTCTTCACATTCATTGCCCAAATAGGGTACTCCTGGCTTCCTCTTTTCATTCCTTTGCTAAGAACAAGCTTAAGACATTAAAATGTAAGTCACCTATTTGGCTCAATCTGAAAGCCCTTTAAAATCCTCCTGTCTTGTCCCCTACACCACCCACCCATCAAAAAATGTACTAAACTCTAGCTTTGCCACAGTGGCTAATATTCCCATTGTATCCTTCCTTCATATTAAACATGAATTGTATCTCTTTAAGATGTGGAAACACAGTATGTTAGGTGGGATTCCTCAGAAGCAAACCCTGAGAGGAGGATTCATGGGCAAAGGATTTGTGAAAGAAATGTTCCCAAGATAAATCAGTAACAGAAAAGCAGGACTAGGAAGAGGGAGATGCTAAGGCTTGATTTCTAGTAAATTTTCATGGAGAGTAGGCTCACTCCAGTCTCACATGGAACCCTGTCTGTTAGTTGATGGCTAAGACCAGCCTGTTGATGGCTAAGAGCAGCCCCTGGGCAAGTAAAGCCCAGGGATCTCTACCTGAGAATTTGGGCAAAGCCACTCCAGTAGCCCAAGAAAGACCTTCAAAGGGAGTCACAGGGGCAGGTCATAGAGGCAAAAGCCCCCAGAGGAAGTACGTGAAACAGATCCAAGGGGATCTGAGTAGAGAGCATGGCAGTGTCTGCTACACACCTGAAGCCTTTCCCAGCCTTCAGTTTAGTGCAAAATAGGCAGATTGACGATAGAAGAGAACGAGACTCAGGAGGTAGGGTGTAGATGGCAGGAAAGTTAAGTGACAAGAAGTGAGGAGGTGGTGCCCAAAATGTGAGGAGGTGGGACTCTGTGATGGGGCACATGTTGTCTAGAACACTGAACGCTTAAGGAGAGAATGCAGCGGGAAAGGGAGGTGGAAGGACGTGGAGGTATCCCCACACACAGCACACACACCCACAGCAACTGCTACTGAGCAAGAGC
>NW_006431919.1:7375868-7400362 GCF_000325575.1 Pteropus alecto | reverse complement strand
GGAAAGAGAAAAAGGACAGTAGAGGAAAGGGCGCTAGATCAGATGGGGTTCTAGTCCTGGCCTCCTGTGAACTCACTGTGACTTTGGACAAGCCACTTTCTCTCACGTCACCAAAGCTTACTCTTGCAAAATGAGGGCTGAGCAGATCAGGACTTCCCAATGCCTATCGCAAGGAGCTATTAACAGGCAATCTTGGAAAAGAGTTCTGCAGATACAAAGTTCCCTCTTGGAAATCCATGTTAGAATAATAAAGGTCCCATCTTGAAGAAATCAGTTTAACTGTTGAATCTTGCTTATTTACTTGACCACAAGACTCCTTTGGAGCAAAATATCTAGAATCTTTTCTCAGGGCACTCTAGTGTTTGGGAAACTGAGGGTTCTTTTTGCTCTAATATTGAGTCCATCTCACAGCTTAAAAAGTCTTGCACTCAAAAATTAGACAAAATAAAAATACAACCAGTGAGGGAGACTCCTGACTATTAAAAGGCAGCCAAGGAACCTGATGATGTTTACAACTACCAGGTACTGAGCAGCTAACCTGTGCCAAGCACTGCAGCTAGCACTTTATAAATACTGTTTGATGTGAATTCCATACAGACCTTGATGCGCTATTTTTATCTCCATTTTTCAGATGATATAACTGAGGCTCAGATAGGTTAATTGACTTATCTTACTCCCCTAGTAAGTTTTAAAGCCAGGAGCCAAGCCTTAGCATCCTCAATACCATACCCTGGTCTTCATCATTACCCCAGATCTGTGGGGGTCTTTGTTTCCCATCCTTCTCACAACACTCTTCATGTCTGAGATCCTTTGTCTTTCAGTCACTGCACCTTTGAGACATCATCCATAAAATGGAGATAGCAGTGCTGGTCAACATATATATTTGGAAGCTCTCACAAAAATAATTTAAAGTGCTTTTTCAAATAAAAAGTGCTCTAAAATAATGTTTTTACCCTACTAGGATAGTGATTTGAAGCTGATGCTGAAGACAAAAACTAAAACTCCATACATAGTAGTACTAAGACTTATGAGAAAAACTGCTTCAGTGAATCAATGAGGGAAATTGTGTCAACATTATAGGGGAGAAACATGGTGAGGAAGAAATGATGCTGTTTTGGGTTGAAGTCAGAGCTAATTTTACTGAGACTACTGCGGTTCTCACACTTTTCTGCTAGGTTACCTTGTACCAAGATCTAAGAGATCTTCCTTGCACTATTCATATTATTATTGCTTTTAGAAATGCCTTTTGCTATTCCTCCACCTATGCAAGCCTTTAAGACCTTATTTAGGTCCTGACTCCTCCATGATGTTCACACTCCAGGTCACACGCTCTCCTGTGTAAACTTATGGTCAGTACTATTCAATGATGCCACCCCATCTGTGTTAACCTGGCCCAAACAACTGTAAGTGCCTGTCTTAGTCTGTTCAGGCTGCTCTAACAAAAATACCATAGGCCACATTTGTCTTTCTGTCTGACATATTTCACTTAACATAATACCTTCTAGGTCCCTCCATGTTGTCACAAATGGCAAGATTTCATTCTTTGTTCTTTTTTTTTCTGAGCAATATTCTTTTGCATATATACTACATATTCTTTATCCATTCATCTATCGATGGACACCTAAGTTGGTGTCCATCGTATCGATGGACAGTAGCTTCCATATCTCGGCTACTGTAAATAATGCTGCAATGAACACATTGAAGCATATCTCTCCGAGTTAGCACTTTAGTTTTCCTTGGATAAATACCCAGAAGTAGAATTGCTGGGTCATATAGTAGTTCTTTTTCTAATTTTTTGAGGAACTGTTTTCCATACTGTTTTCCACAGTGGCTGCACCAATTTACAATCCTATGAACAGTGCATGAGGATTCCCTTTTCTCCACATCCTCGCCAACATTTGTTTTGTTGAATTTTTGACAATAGCCAAAAATTTTTGACAGGTGTGAAGTGATATGTCACTGTGGTTTTGATTTGCATTTCCCTGATGATTGGTGATGTTGGGCATTCAGGTCCTCTGCCCATTTTTTAATCTGATTCTTTGCTTTTGATATTGAGTTATAGGAGTTCCTTATATATTTTTAGATATTAACATTTTATTGGATGTAGCATTTGCAAGAGAATAAGAGGTACAAACTTCCAGTTATAAAATAAATAAGCTATGATGATGCAGTGTACAGCACAGGGAATATAGTCAATAACCTCATAATAACTTTGCACAACAATAGGTGGTTGGTTAATAGACTTATGATGACCACATCATAAGGTATATAAATGTCAAATCACTGTGGTGTACAATATTCTGAAACTAACAGAATATTGTATGCCAACTGTACTTAAAAAAAAATTTAATACCATAGATTTGGTGGCTTAAACAACGAATATTTTTCTCACAGTTCTGGAGGCCAGGAAGTCTAAGATTCAGGTGCCAGAAGATTTGGTGTCTAGTGAAAGGCCACTTTCTGATTCATAGACCACTGTCTTCTCTCTGTGTCTTCACATGGCAAAAGGGGTGAGAAAGCTCTCTGGGGTCTTTTTAATAAGGGCAATAATCCCATTCATGACTTAATCATGTCCCAAAGCCCCATCTCCATATATAACCATATTGGGGATTAGAATTCAACATATAAATTTGGGAGGTGGCAGGGAGACACATGTAATCAGTCTACAGCAGTGCCACAAAGGGAAGAAGAATGCATTATAAGCTGTCTTGCATCCACCACAGCTCTGGACACTATCCCATAGCAAGACACTATAAAAACAAAATTTGAGTAATTTTTTTTTTATCTCTTTGAGAGCAAGGATATGTCTGTTTTGCCCAGTTCATCCTCAGAATCCAGCATGATCTCTAGCATACGATGAATTCTTTAAAAAATTTTTGTTAGATAAATGAAAGAATAATTAAATAATAGTAGCAACAATGACAATATTTATTGAGTATATGCCTTATGGCAGGTACCATGCTAGACATCTGTATTATATTTACAGTCTCATCAGAGCCTTAAAACAAACTCTGATGTAGGTGTTGTTATTACGAGATGAGGAAACTGAGACACAGATAGGTTGAATGACTGGCTCACATAGCAATCAAGGATTTAAGCTAAGTCAGCCTATATCTATAGCCTAAGCTCTTATTGATAAAGCTAATATCAATATTTGGACATTTTGACCACCTCTGTAATGACCCTGAAGATGAAAAAGATCCAGAAAGAAATTCAGATTTTTCAAGTGATCTAATGCACAAAATAAGGACTGACTCATAAACTGGCCCTCAGCGCAGTTACCTGGTCAATATACTGCTTTATGATACAATGATGGGCAAGAGGCATCGAAAAAAATTAAGAAAATCACCATGACCTTGGAGAAGCAGACAGGTGCACTATGACACCAATGCTGCACAGAGCTTCTGCCAGGAGAACTGATCTATTTGTTTATTCAAGAAACAAACTTTTCGGAGTTCCAGCCAAGATGGTGGAGTAGGTAAACACTGTGCTTGCCTGTTCTCACGACCACATCAAAATTACAACCAAACTAGAAACCATCACTAAGAATCGCCTAAAGTCAAGCTGAACAGAGTCCTATAACTAAGGATGTACAAAAGGAGTCACCTTGAGACTGGTAGGAGAGGCAAAAACACGAACAGGCTGGTCCCACATCCATGTGGCAGTTAAAATTAGGAGAGATATCTTGGCTGTGGAGGTCCCCACTGAGGAGCAAGGGGTCCCAGCCCCACAACAGGCTCACAAGCCTAGGACTCCAATGCCAGGAAAAGAGGTCCCCATAACTTCTGGCTGTGAGAACCAGCTGAGATTATGGCTGAATGATATGCAGGGTGGGTGGAGTCCCAGGTGTTCCTGTTAAAGGGCCCATGTATGGACTTACTCACTGATGGAATCACTCACTCTGAGCTCTAGCACTTGGGCAGCAGCATGAAAATTGCCAGAGACATACAGGGAGGAACCAAATTGTCCGGCTTCAGAGTGAAGGCTGAAGGGGCAGCTTTCTCCCGGACAGAACTGCTGACAGGAGCTGTTGTTCCTTTGTTGAGTCCTCCTTCAACTCAGCGTGCAGACACAGGTGTAGGCCATATCTGGATTTCTATCGCCCCACCCTGGTAATTACCTAAAACCCCACCCCACTCAACTCTAGGCCCACCAAAGCTGCTTCCAGTGGTTTTTCCATACAAATGGCCAGTCTTGGCTCATGCTGCGGACTTCCATAAAAATCTCTCAAAGATTCACAAACCCCGAACAAGCAACATCTGGCCTTGGCATCCCCTGTACCTCATACTAAGCAACCCCAAGCCCGGCACTAGCAGCAACCTCAGCTCACAACTTAGCCTTTCTCAAGCACCTCCAAGCCCAGCAAAAGTGTCAACCATCTGCAGATCTCTTTCTTGCTCATACCAAGTGGCCCCACAAAAGGCACAGGCAGTAGCTAACCTTGGCCCGCAACAGAACCAACACACCTGGCAGCCAGTTTCAGACACCCATCAATGTCCACAAAAGACATACCCAAAAGGCAAACTAGGCAGGCACCAGAGCCCTGCTAAAGCGAATCATGCTCCCTCAGGTCAGCCTCTGCACAACAGCTCCTCTACTGTAGTCATAGCTAGTCCTCACAACCAATCAGCCTATGGGTCAATCCCTCCCATTGACATGCAAACAGCAACGAAGGCTCAAATACAACAGGAAGGCACACATAACCCACACAAGGAACACTATTCAGCACCTGGCTCAGGTGACCAGGGTGACTGTGCCACTGGGCTCCATAAAACACCTACTACATAAGGTCATTCTACTAAGAACAGGAAACACAGCAGCTCTGCGTAATACATAGAAACAAACACAAGGAAGCAGCCAACATGGGAGACAAAGAAACATGTCCTTAATGAAAGAACAGAACAAAGCTTCAGAACAAGATCTAAACAAAATGGAGACAAGCAATCTACTAGATGCAGAGTTCAAAACACTGGATATAAGGATGTTCAATGATCTCAGTGAGAACTTCAGCAAAGAGATGGGAAACATAAAGATGGAGATAGAATACAAAGAAGAACCAGTCAGAAATGAAGACTACAATAACTGAAATGAAGAATACATTAGAGGGAATCAACAGTAGTATTAGATGAAGCAGAGGACTGAGTCAGCAATTTGGAAGATAAGGTAGCAGAAAACACCCAATCAGAACAGCAACAATAAAAAATAATCCAAAAAAATAAGAATAGTTTAAGGTGCCTCTGGGATAACATCAAGCATATAAATATTCACATCATAGGGACACCATAAGAAGAGAGAGTAAGAAATTAAAAATCTATTTAAATAAGTGATAAAAATATGAATAACAAAATGGCAATTACTACATATCTATCAAGAATTTCTTTAAATGTAAATGAATCAAATGCTCCAATCAAAAGACATAAGGTGGCTGAATGAATAAGAAACCAAAACCCTTACATATGCTGCATACAAAAGACTTCAGATCAAAAGACACACACGGATTGAAAGTAAAGTGATAGAAAATGATATTTCATGAAAATTAAAATTAAAAAAGCTAGGGCAGTAACACTTACACTAGACAAAATAGACTTTACAACAAAGCTATAACAAGAGACAAAGAAAGACTCAGTAATCCCACTTCTGCATATTTAGCCAAAGGAACCCAAAACACTTTGAAGGAACGTGTGCACCCATATGTTCATTGCAGCATTATTTACAATAGCTAAGATATGGAGGCAACCTCAGTGTCCAACAATGAATGAATAGATAAAGAAGAGGTGATATATATACACATACATACATACATACATACATACATACATACACACACACATACATACAATGGAATATTACGCAGCCATAAAAAAAGAATGAAATCTTACCATCTACAACAACATATGGACATAGAGGGTATTGCGCTGAGTGGTGTAAGTCAGACAGAAAGACAAATGTCATATAGTTTCACTTTTATGTAGAATCTAGAGAACAGGATAAACAAACAAAACAGAAACAAGCTCATAGATACAGAGAGCATTTTGATGGTTGCTGTTTGGGAGTCTGGGGGAATGGGTGAAGCAGAGAGGGGATTAAGAAGTACAAATTGATAGTTACAAAATAGTCATGGGGACATAGAGCATAGCATGGTCAATAGTACTGTTATAACTTTGTATGGTGTCAGATGGGTACTGGATTCACTGGGACGATCACTTCATCAGTTATATAAATGTCTAACTACTGTACTGTACACTTGAAACTAATATAATATTGTATGTCGACTACAATAGAAAAATAAAAAAATATTTTAAAAAAACTTTTCTTGAATATTCATGTGAAAATTTAGAAATACCCTAATGAATAAGACAGGCATGGTACCTACTCTCATGAAGCTTCCATTTTGATGGGAGAAACCAAGCATAATCCAGTAAACCAACCCAGATAATATAAAAGAGTAACAAATGCTAAGCCAGCAATAAAAAGAGGTAATAAACAAATAGCGATGGGGTGAGATAGAGGCGACTCTAGAAATAGTGGGCCAGGAACCGTCACTGCAGCAAGGCTTGAAGGATGTAGAGAATATAACCATGAAACACCTGAGGGAAGTTATATGATCTGGTTTCGGTTTTAAAAGATCACTATAGCTGTTACGTAGAAGATAAACTGTTACTAGACAGGTGTATACACAGACCAGTTAAGAGGCTTTTCTCAAAGACCAACGAAGATGGTCATGGCTTCAAGTTGGATGGAAGCAGTGGAGAAGGTGAGCAGAAGACATAAGGAGGCCTTGTGAGGGGGGAAAAGGGTGTCACCTGGCATGCAACCCTGGGAGGTATATCTGGGGAGAGGGTTATGGGATCCAAAACCTACCTTTGGATATCCCTGTCCTCTTCCTTTAACCTGCTTATCCATCCGTTTCAGGAAATAATCAAGTTCATACACATCAAAAGTCAATATCCAAATGTACCAATGCCAGTAAAGGAATCTGAACTCCTCTAGTCCCAATGCCATCCTTTTTAGAGCCCAAGTCCAACTTTCTCTAAGACAAGAGTCAGCAAAATTTTCCTATAAATGGCCAGATAGTATTTTCAGCTTTGTAGCCATATGGTTTCTGTCACAACCACTGAGTTTGTAGGAAGCAGCCATAGATGATACGTAAACAAATGGGTGTGGCTGTGTCCCAATAAAAAATTTGTAAGGACAATGAGATTTTAATTTAATATAATTTTCCCAGAAAATATTAGCATTCTTCTTTTGTTTTTTCCAACTATTTAAAAATGTAAAAACCATTCTCAGCTCATAGGAGGTACAAAAACAGGCAGTGTTTGGCCCGAGGGCCATAGTTTGCAGCCCCCTCCTCTAAGAGGATGCTGGCCAGAAGAGGAGGCTCTCTAACAGTCCCCTCCCAATTTAGTTTCTTGGGTAGCATCACTCTTATGGGCCCAATATATGTCACATTGCATATCTTACATGTGAACATAAGCCAGATTTTTATTCCCCTCCATGGAGTTCCCCTAGGGACTCAAGGGTCTAATAGCCAGAGTGAGCACATTTTGCCAACAATCCCCACTTTCCATAATGAAATTTAATTATTTGGCCTGGAAAGCATTTAAGCTTTACTATAGAGAAAGAGTCAAATAAATAAATAATAAAGGGGCACATTTTGATAGCACCTGCCTCAAAGATCTTAAAGGCACTGTCATGCCTGCTTTAATATTTTATGGTGTAGAAATGTGACTGTTACTAGGTCGTAAAAATATACTGCTTTTTATACCAGGTCAAAATCTAGGGCCAGTTGTCCTGTTTTGCAGCACTATGCAGACAGCCAGCCAGGAAAAAGGATAGAGTTACCTTTTTTGAAATCTGAAGAGAGCTATTTAAAGATGATGGACCAGATAAATGCATAGTGGGTATTTTTTTTCTCTCCTTCTACAACTCAAAACAGAAGGTTTCTGAGTCTGCCAGCAGCTGGTGCAACATTCATTATTTATCACTGAAAAGCCAAGAATCGCAGCCTCTGACCCTCCATTGTTGCTTAGGCATATTCTGGAAAGAGCTGAGAAGCAGGCAGGTGTTTCCTGGAGCCAGTTACATGAGGTTTCTATGCAAACATTCCAAATCTTTAACTTGGAAATGACACCTGCAATGATGTACCCCGACATCTAACATCCTGGAAGAAAGACTCCTGCAGTGTCACTGACTGAGGACAATCCCACCACGGGGCAGGAAATTTATCCCCTCACTGGGCAGCCTTTGTCACCACTGGAGAGAGAACTGGTTGCTGTTTAATTTTCACAACAATCCCAGGAAGTAGGGACCATTTTAATGGCCATTTACATGAAAGGAAACTGAGGTTATTAAACTTGCTAAAAGTAACACAGCTAATAAGTGGCAGCGCTGGAGTATGAATCCTGTTTTTACTGGCTCCTCAAGAAGACTGCAACCAGCCCCCTCATCATCCTCACCTCCCACCTCTCAAAGCACTTTAGTAAAACAAAGTCCTCCTTAATATGTGGGCTGCCCTAGTTCCCACCCAAGAAAAATGACTATTTCCAAGACTGAGATGAAAAAAAAAAGAGCAGGAAGGAGGGGAGTAACAGTTCCACACTAAAGTTAGGTACTAACAAAGCTAATAACTGATGTACAAGAAAACAAATCCCGAGAAAGGTTTCTGGCACCATAAAACAGAGATTAATTAATACTAGATTACAATGGAATTCCTATAGAATTACACTTGACCCAGACCCCAGAATAACAAAGGAATTCAACATGATTAATGCGTTGAACAGCAAGGAACATCAGAATGATTTACCTCTCATTACTAAAAAGGGCTGCCAGATGGCTTAAGGAAGCTCTGCCTGACCCAGGACACTGCTGTCTCCAGCACCATCAGCAATCTGAGTTTCCACATTTGATAGGAGTACCAATTCTTTGCCAACTAGGCTTCGTTTTACATATCTCCTTTTCCTCCTCGCCCCTTGCCCCACGCTCTCTACCAACTGGGATGAGTCAGAAATTTCCAACAAACTCAGCTGGATAACTTAGGTGTTCAGAAGAACCAGTTATAGGCAATGGGCAACACAAGCAAAACCAGCATGCACACGAGTGCCAGCTGCTCTATCAGCTTTAAAGGGGCTCTTTTATTTTATCTTCTCATTTTTCCTGTTCAGGAAAAAATCTCTTCTTGTGAGTCATTTGTGGCTATAGGTGTCTACAGCATTTATATGAGGAAAAAGACAGATTGATGCCTTTAGCACAGCTGCCTACTCTGGTCTAAGGAGAGGTCAGGAGGATGACAAGAATACTAAAGCTTAAGACGACAGAGTTGGCGCCAACATGCATTTAAGCACAGACTAAGAGTCCAGAATTCCTGGACATCATAAAGAATCTATTATCATTGTGGTCACTTTCAGCAAGACTGATTTCATTACCATCTGTCTTCATCCACTGCTGCTTGGTGAATAAATATTAAATATGAAACTTTTCCTGGACTCAAGTCACTGAGGCCGAGAGGGAAGCAGTTATGTAACCATATGATCTCGGCACACCTCAGAGCCAGGAGGAGAGCAGATGAGGTGAGGGGTGGAGTGGGGGGTGCTGGAGGAGGGGGCCACTGTGGAGTGAGATAAGATCGTTAGCTCTACTGAGTCGAAAATAAGGGTTCAGTTCTCGGTTGAATAATAATTCTCTTTTCCAGGTGGGCAATATTTAAGTAATCATCTCTCGAAATTGGTCATTACCACCAGCTAATAACTGATTTGTTAGTTAATAGCCCAAGGTGAAGCCAAGGGCAGCAAAAGCTCTGGCATACTGTTCTCTGATGGCAGGATTAAGAGATTTCAAGGGCATTATTACTATTATGAACCATGTTCATTGATTTATAACAACACTAATATGTTTTATAAAAAACTGGGTGCAATGTCCTGGAAAAATTCATCATTGCCTGGTGCTTTGAAGTTGAACAACCATTACACCATGTCCAAGAGAGACACCTCTGGTCCAGTTCTGGGCATTGCCAAGGTCTAGGCTTGGCCCGGGTGGCTTGCATTGACAGTATGGTATTAGAGAATCCAGAGAAACATCACTCAGAAGGATCCAGGCTGTAGCTTTAATAACAAAGATGTCAGTTGTTCCCTTAAACATGTCCTGGTTGTGTATTTTTTTTTAAACCTGCCAGTATAAAATCCGAAAGGACAAACAGTAAGATTTTATCAGTGCACCTCTCAGGAGTAGGATTGGCAGAGAGAAACAGCAAGACTCTTTCATTTGCTACTTTAATATTTGTTTCTTTCTTGAATATTTAGTAAAGTTTTGATCAAAAAAAATCTCAAAACTTCCCACTAGGGAATCCTGAAGCTCAGGGTGAGAGCTAACGTCCACTGGTGAGACAAGTCATCCCACAAACCACAGGTTTGCAAGACGTCACTGGGTCCAAGGGAGAGAAGTTGCAATGATGAGATAAAACGTGAGGTGCAGGGTGTCCCACTGGGAGCTTCCCAGATGACTCTCTGGCTGAATGATCACCACTTCCATTCTTGAAGTCAAACCTTCCTAAGGAGCCTGAAATCATGTCCCCTTTACTTCTTATGATAGCTCTTTTACCCCTTCTTCTCTAAAAGCATAACTCTGATTTTATGCTTCAAAGAAGACAGGGTCCCTCCCCATTCTCAAGGGTAAATCTTAATTAATCTAAACTAGTCATGGTAATTCCAATTCCCTCCCAGTAATTGGTAAAAGAGTGGGCATGTGTCCCAGTTGAAGCCAATAAGATTAAGGAGAGATGTGTAGGTTTTCTTGCTCCTAAAATTAAATGTGCAAAAAGGCAGAAGCCCAACAGAAGCCCAGTTTTCCACTCTCAGGATGGCTGATGAGGAGGTGATGCCTGGAACTACTGCAGCCTTCTTGCAATCATGAAAAAGGTGTCAGTCAGAGGACAAGAGCCAATATGCCAAGGATGGGAGAGTAGCAAGATGGAAATTACCTAGGGATTTCCCTTAATTGAGCCTCTAAATGAACCAAACCTGCAACTGCCCTATCTTCAGACTTGTTCGACATCATAAAAACATGTAGATTGTTTACACCACTTTTCACTGGATTTCTTTTTACTTACAGCTGACAGCATCTGACCAGATCCACTCCTCTAGCCTGCCTCAAGAAACATGGATAAAGAAGTGAGGACAGAGTCATGACAGAAGCTGAGGATACAGGATCTGAAAATCCAGAGAACATTTAAGTGAGTTCCATACAACTGAGTGATTCCTTGTACCCCAAAGATTAGGGGGGGTCTTTTCCACAGAGGAAAAAAAACACAAAAGGAATATGTACATTAGCCAGAAAAATAAACACTTACCTATGCTAAAGCCTTCAAAAAAATCAGGGTGTAGCTAATGGAAATCAGTTGGCACACCCAAATGAAAATCTAGTTGGAAGGAATGTGTTATAATCAATCTTAACTCTCAGCTTCCTTCGATTTGTCTTTCAGAGAAATCTGTTTGTGGGGATACAGCATTTAGTGAAGGTGGTTGCTTGCCTCTCTCATAACTGATTGGTTCAGTAAATAAACATTTACTCACTGCCTGTCATGTGTAAGCACTGTGTGTCAGGACAATGAAATAGTTGAATATGCCTGTCTTCAAGAAGCTCATACTCTGTAGGTATCTAACAAAAGGTGATTATGGGTTTCTTGAAGAGGCTAATGTAAAAATAAAAGTTTCAATAATCGGATAAGGGAGATAGATACCTGCACATTATCACCAAACTCAAATCTGCAAAACATATCACTAACTGGTTCACAACCAACGTAAGTGCCTGAAATCAGCAGTTCTATGTTAAGGGAATAGGGTGTTACTTTTTCTTTGCACCTTCTTTCTTTTATCTTCAGCTGAGGCAGAGGTTTCCCAGTTGAAGAACTTGATTTAAATGTCTAAAGCTGCCAAAGTTGGAGGAGCCAGGTGCAGAGGAGAATGGTGAGGAGAAATACTTGGCTATGATATAGATATTATTTTCGGAAAACTTTTTATGTGATTGTTTTTTCTGATTTACCATTTTTTGATTGAGCTTAGCCAACCAATGTCACCAGTTAGTTCTAGGCCTTCCCCAAAACAGAATTTTAAATATCTCTGAACTCCAACAAAAAAAGGTATGATAAATTTAAGAGAAGAGAAAGGTATACTTTACTCATCCAATCTGTAAACAAATAAAACAAACAAACAAACAAACAAAACAGAACTCTTTCTTGCCAGAAACAAAATAAGTAGAAAGCAACAGAGGTTACCTCCATCTCTACTCTGGACTAAAGCTTGATAGATCACTCATGAAAAGTGTTTGAACTTTTTTTTTTTCTAAGCCAAACTTCATGATGGGGGCAAAGCTCGCCTGTTCTCACTCCGCACCATCCTATTTACCATGTCCTGCGTCCTCTTTTGGCACCATTCCCAGGCTCTCAGGGGTCCCTGAATTGTCTCTCAACCAGTTCTTTCTTACCCAGGGTAACCACCCCTCATTCTAAACATTTCCATCTCTCCGCACCTACTGTGCCCCCATCAAAAGTTCATCTGACCAGTGTGTCACCCCATTAATATCAGGCACTCTGCTCAGAATCTGAGATGCTAGATGCTCTTAGTGGGTACAAGTTGGTTAATGTGGGACCACTCCCAGGTAACCTAGATGCATTTTCCGCTTTCAGGTAACCTAGATGCCTTTTTACAGGAACTTCCTGAGATAGTATTCTAACCTTCTGGTTAAGGATTCTAATAATTAGGAGTTTTAAGTACCCTGGGAAACTTGTGAAGGAAGTTGGGGAAATACTCCTGAAAGCACACCTGGCAAGCTATTGGAACTCACTTATTGGTGTGCTGGTCACCTCCTGAGTTCATCCAAATAGGTTCTGTGGGTTTACATGAAACGCTTCTCCTGTAAAAGAACTCACACATTAACAATCTTGCTCCAGAAGACTCTAGTGCTCACCTGACATTTGCTATAAGCCAGTGACTGTTGTCAGTTCTAGAAGGCACTGTTTGATTGAGTCTAGGCATTCATTAAGAAGATGCTCTGCTTAATGATGGCTGCCTTCCTCACATGTTCGACGGGTAGCCTAATTGTAGTGACAAACACCACCAAAATCTCAAAGTCTTGAAATGGTAAAGATTTGTTTCACATTGTAATTCAAGCAGCTCTCCTCCAACTAGTGATTCAAAATCCCAGTTTCCTTCTATTTGGGGCTTTGCCATCTGTAATCCATAGCTGATCAAGTTCCCTGGGCTTCATCTCTGATCCAGGGGCACAGAGAAGAAGGAACATGAAGTCAAAAGGAGGTCTTGGAGCCAGGCCTGGAAGTGGCAACAATACTTCAATCCACATGCTAGTGGCCGGAACGCAGTCACATGGCCACTTAACTGCAGAGGAGGCTGGGAAATGTAGTTTAGCTGTGCGTGTGGTGACAAAGTAAGAGTATAGTAAGCAGTATCTGCCATACCCTGACACCCAGAGGGCTGATAACTATGCACTCACTCCACACAGGCCCATTACTGACCTGCAGCTACAGTGGACTGCATCTGACCAGACCGGAATCTTTTCTAACAGCTTCCTCTGTGGATTTTAGTTCATTAGGCTTGACAAAGATTCTTTGCTTGACCAAATTTTGACCAGGCTGTGTACTTAGGCCCATCTAGGCACTTCCTTGTAAAATCTAATTTGAGCAAAAACCCTGCTAATTCAGTTAACCAGAGTCCTCACCTGCGATATCTGATCACCCTTGACATCTGATCAGGTTCCTCATCCTCCACTGTCCCCAAGATGATGTCTGATCACCCTGGCCTGTCTTCAGCAAGGATCCTGCTAGGTCTGTTTCGCCAGAACCCAGCTTTATCTCTGATGTTTCCTCTTAGTAATTTTCTATTCATTGCCCCACACCCTGCTCCTTAGCTACAAATTCCCACTTGCCAATGCTGGATTCAGAATTGAGCCCAATCTGTCTCCCCCAGTACAAAATGCTATTGCAGTGGTCCCTGTACCTATTGTGATGGCCCTGAATAATAAAGTCAACCTTACCATCTTTAATAAGTGTCACTGAATTTTTTTTTCTTTAACAGACTAAAAGCATGACCCTTGAGGAGATAAAGGCTGAAAAGTTGAATACTCTCAGTTATGATGGATTCTTGTGAAAAAGTTATCTTCGGTTTGAAAAAAATTATACACCTTCCAGGATTTTTCACCTTTCCAGAAAAACTGATTTTTCCCATTTAGGAATTTCTATTCCACTCTCAAAAAAATATATTCATGAATACATAAGGTCTGAGAACAACATAAGAGTAAAAGACACGCAGGCCTCTGGAAACCCCACTCTACACTGTATGAGGACGACTAGCTTTCTCTCATGTGAACCCAC
Source organism: Pteropus alecto (assembly GCF_000325575.1). NCBI lineage: Eukaryota > Metazoa > Chordata > Mammalia > Chiroptera > Pteropodidae > Pteropus > Pteropus alecto. The sequence continues at coordinate 7,385,985 of NW_006431919.1, read as the reverse complement.
AGCATTTCTTTTTGGTTGGCCACTTCACAGAAAACCACAGTCAGTGGAGGACTAATCCAAGGATTGCAGAAACTCTTTGATCTAGGGATCACTTTATCAAGGCATTCACCACTGACAATCCAAGTCCATCCACTTCATCCTCAGAAAACCTTCTCAAAGGACCTGGGGGAAAATTCATTGCTTTCAGTGAGACACCAATGAGGTGATGTCTGGTTTATATTCAAAAGGATAATTATTAATTCAATATCAAATTATTAATTTATGCCAGAAACTAAAGTATGACTGCTGTCATATTACAGCATAAATAATAGAGGAGACCAGGCCCCGGACCACACTTTGAGAATCTCTAATATAATTGATTCCCACTCCCAACTGGCCCCATTCAGGCTGAACCACATGACCAGTTACAAATGTTGACAAATGTGTTCACTAGTCAACAAATGTTGAGTATAAAAATGTTATAAGAAAATACTGTTTTTTGGCTTTAAGATGAAAGAGTTTTTTAATCTTATAAGTTATTTAACCTTTAATCTCTAGATTTATTGTGTACTTATTATTTGCCACAAAGTATTCTAGAAGGCATTACATGTTTTATTCCATTTACTCCTCAGCATAATCTAATGAAGTAGATACAATGCCTGTCTCTATTTAATTGATGAGGACAATGGTGTATTTGTTTCAAGCTGCATTAATAATACCTCATATTGTATCAAGTACTACAGGATATAAAAATATTTTTACTTGCATTATCTCATTTAATCCTTAAAACATCAGAGGTAGGCAGAATATGTCCAATTTTCCTATTTTAGAGATGAGAAAACTGATGCTAAGAGAAGTTAGGTTACTTGACCAACATCTCTAGGGAATGCTCGGGCCAGGCCTCAAATCTAGATCTCCTGACTCAAATCTCATTGCTCCAGTACATCACACTACTCTATTAAAAACAAACAAACAAAAAAAAACAAAACAAAACACCAGTAGAATGACTTTCAATTCAAGAGAGTGGACTAAATCAAAAAATTAAATTTAAAGCATGTCTTCATACTCTTTAGTAGAGTCAACCCAAAAGTAACACAAAAGGAAAAGATAGATGATAAAAAATGCTGTTTACATAGTCATGTTGAAGAAGCAGGGTGGGGGTCAGTGGAAAATTACTAAAGTCCTTCCTTTGGTAGACAGAGGAGAATTTGTAAGAGTCATCTCCATTGTGCCCACCTACGAGAACATAAATTGGACTGGAGAACCCACAAGCATCGATCGAATAGCAAACTCAGCAATAAATCTGAAGGCCCAGAGGTGTGAACCTCTCCACCTCCAGGAAGTCCTTTCCAACCTCCTCATCCCACAATGGTTCTTACTTCTTGAGAATGTGTATTTCTCTAACAGTCCACATCACACGATAGTACCTGATAATATCCGGTATTTACTATCTTCCACATATCACAAGTACATGTCTAGCCATTTGACTTCTAGAACGTAGAGACCATGTCTCTCTTTTACTTTTGTATTCAGCAGAGGATGAGCACAATTCTGGGTCCAGATGAATGATTACTAAAACTTGAAAGATATTTCTAATGGTAACAGCCATTCCACTAAAATACTGATACAGTAGCATAAAACTAACCATTTTTGAGCTTATCACATTGTGCTGAGATTTTATTCTATGAAGCTATATTTCAGTGTACCTAATTTGACACATGTCAAATATGTAGCCAGAGTTACACAATGAAGACACATGTTTAAGACAGTTTCTCTACGTATGTGTAGGTAATATCATTTAAAACCTACTATTAAATTTTGAAATCCCAGAAAAGAGAGACAGAGATGGCTGGTTAAATGTTTGATATTTACATGCGGTGCATGTAAATCAATCACAATAAAAATATATTGCGGGCATTTCCACCCAACAATTTTAATGAAAATAAGCCTCTAAATCTATATTATTGTTTGAATAAAAATGGAACTATTTTCACCACATCATTAATTAATAAACTGTACACATCTTTTCCTTTGTCTTGGAGGATGAGAATAAATGAATAGGAGAGCCCATGCTTGACAATGATACAACTGATTATTGGAAGATCTTTTACTACTGCCTTTACCATATGGACCTCCAGTGAGCATCAGTATATGAGAACACATAAAGGAGTTGACAGCATAAAAAGGCTGATAGTCACAAAGAGCCAGAAGAAAATCCTGTTTACTGACATTTATCACCCTAGGAACAAAGGATAAAAACAAATAATAACTCCTTGTCCTTTATCTTCTGCAAAAATACTTGCCCATTATCTCTCTACGTCTGAGAACCAAGGCCATGTTTGTGGACACAAAAATCCACTTGGGCAAAACACCTTGAGCAATCAGAAGGTAGCATCCTCAGCCTTTTCATAGGTATATGCCTGTGTATGCACATTTGCCAAGACCTAGGGAATGCCCACAACTGCATAATAGATATGGGTACACATTAAAACTACTCTTTTAAATCATGCTCACTAGCACAAGGAATCATCCACAAACTGGTCCATGACTACAGTTCTTGACCTAACTCGTCTCTCTGACTCAGTACTATCCATGAGCTTCGGTGCATTTATGACCATGAGCTAGAAATGCAAGTGGAGGAAACAGACATCTTGACAAAACCAGAACAAATTTCCAGTCTAGAGACAATGAAGGCTGCCTGCCAGCCAACCCCAAGGAAATGGTACCCAATGCCCAAGACCTTTATTTGCAAACTGACCTTAAAAACAACCCCAGATTCTGCTACCTGTGAAAGAAAATACTCATATAAAAAGAAAAGTGGTTGGAGAAGATTGGTGGCACATTTGGGCAATTGTAAAACAGAATGTGGTTCCAACATAGCCTTGACTTTAATTTAAAATGCTTGATCCACAGAGAGAAAAAAAACCCGAGTTTAGACTCTAGTCCTGACTCTGCACAATCCAGTTAACAGCCTTAAGCAAATGAATGAAGCGCTCTGAGCCCCTGTTGCCTCATCATCATATGATGATGAGACTGCAGAATCATCTACAGTAGTCATTTGCTAACTTTAAAAAATATAACAATTACCCTTGTTGGCTGTCTTAGTTAGGGCTGCTATAATAAAAACACCATAGGTTTGGTGGCTTATAAACAACAGAAATATATTTCTCACAGTTCTGAAGCCTGAGAAGACCAAGCTCAAGACACTCTGGCAGATCCGGAGTCTGGTGAGAGACGGCTTCCTGGTTTACAGATGGCTGTGTTTTGGTTGTGTCCGCACATGGCAGAGAACAGAGAAAGGAAGGGGCAAGCACTCTCAAGTCTCTCCTCATAAGGATGCCAATTTCATTCATGAAGATCCCACCACCATGACCTAGTCACCTCCCAAAGTCCCCACCTTCTAATACAATCACATTGGGGGTTAGTATGTCAATGTATGAATTTGAGGGGAAGATAAATATTCAGTCTATAAAATTGGCCAAAGTTTTGACAGTTTTACTCATTGATTCCTTCAAATTTTTGAGGTGGCTGTTTTTGAGTCCTGTGAAATTTTATACTTAGGTTATGCCTTAAAGCTTAGCTATTCTGAGACAGTGTTTCCCAAAGCACATGCTGCAGACTGCAAGTTCCAAAAATAATCCACAAAGAAAAGGTTATACAGTGAAATAATTTTGGGAAACATGGCATCCCATAACCTCACTTTTGTATATTTAGTATCTATATTAGCATATTAAAGACTCTAAGATGTCCTGAAGTAAACAAAGACAAAAAAAAAAAAACACAAAAAACTGTGCTTTGTTTAGCCCATATCCCTTGAGTCCTGCAGACTTTCAAGACTTTCAAATGTCAGTATCTGCATTTCTTTGTCTGCTTCATAGTCATTATCTCTCCCTCTCCCCTATCCCTTCCCCTTTCTCCCTTTCCATCTCCCTCTCTCTCCAAAAGGCTGTTCTGCCCACTTACAGAGCAGGCCTCAAATTGCACACACACCCCAAGAGCAGCCCTCAACCAATTACTGAGGGGAGCTGAGGTGTAACTATCCCAGCTCCCTTGCTGCTTGTGCTTTATACTGTCTCCCGTAGCATTAAGTTCTACTCATCCACAGTGGTTGCTCACTTGATAAGGTACCATTTATTAGATGCCTTCCCTTCACTGTCTTACTTCCTCACTCCCCATTTCCCAAATAAACTACTTGCACACAAATCCCATTTGTGGGGTCTACTTCTGGGAAAATCCAAACTAATATGCCCAGGTTTTCCCACATATGTGTGATGACAGGTCGGTCTTCACATAACACTTTTTCAATTAGTCAAAACTCTTCTGGTGACAAATGAGAGCAGTCCAACACCAACTGGCAAAAACAGAAAAATTAATTTATTTAAGTCCAGGAATAGGCTGGCTTTCAGCCTGGTAGGGCTCAGGGTCTTGGCCAATGTCATGGTGACTCGCTCTACCTCCACGTCTGGGCTCTACACTTCTTTGTGTTGGCTTCATTCAAGCAGGCTCTTTCCATAAGGTAGAAAGATGACCATTAGCACTGAGCTTGTATCCTCTTTTCAGCAACCGGATTAAAAAGGGGCTTCTCTTTGCCAGAGTTCTGAAAAGGGCCCAGGATGAACCTCACTGCACTGTCTTTGGTCACGTGGTCATTTCTGCACCGATTCCTGAGACAGGTAAGATGGAATGTGCTAATTGGACAGTCTTAGGCCATGTGCCCACCCTCAGACTCAGTCACAACCAAACCACATGGACCGATAGTGGGGAGAAGGATGGCCAATCAGGGTGTTGCTACCAGCAGAAAGAAATCAGCTCGAGGCAGGCACAAAATAACAGACGTCCACCCCACTCTCAAACCTTCTGCAGGACTCGCTTAGGGAGATGCTGCTCTACGGCATTCACAAGCACTTCCTCCAAAATTCCCAAGACAGTCTTTCTCGGAAAAGTTTGAAAGCACACTTTAAAAAGATCTGTCAACTTCATGTCATCCCAATATATCCTTTAATATATGTCCATTTTAATGGTGTCACCAGTTCTCTACTTGGCTTCCGGGTTGTGGTATATTTAAAGAAGCATTGATTATCAGCTTCGGCATTTCTTGTCAAATGAAAAAGACATTCCATCAATTACTTTCTATTAACCTAGATCTTCATGATTAATTTCTTCACTGTTCCTATCAAGAAAGGTGATCGAATAGCCTTAAGCCAATGGGAGAACACATTCACATCAGTGAAAAGCCTAAGGAATAATGGAGATTAGAAACGTACTCGATAAACCATCCATCCACTCCTGAAAACGTTTCTTTTTTACTTTCTTGTCTTTCCCACAGGGAAGAAAATTAAAACCCAGACACACAAAAATAAATAGAAAAAAAAAAAAAACAGAAAGATTTAACTGCACACTTGTGGTTTTATTGGTTTTCCTAGAATTTACTACAATGCCAGAAAGTAATTTATAAATAATGGCAAGCACAGATCACAACCAATATCACGTGAACAAAAGGAAAACACCTCAAGAATGTTTTAATTGGCAAGGAAATATTCATCTGTGGCTGGAAGAGCCAAAAGAGAAGAGTAAGTTTCACATACCAGCCTCGGAAAGCATTATCGGTTTTTGTATTCAAAAACAATATCATATTGTCTTTCTCATTTTTTTTTTCTCTTTCGTTTCTCTGCTCTTAAACCCAGTCTCCCAGAAGAACCTCGCTGAAGGAGGGACACTCCATATCATCAGAGGAGCCGTTCCGCCACTTTCTTCCATCTTGCTTTGATCATTCTCTGCTTTTTAAGAGAAGGGTCTTGTGTCATTTCTATTTTAATGGCTACCCTGACAAATATAATTCCTGTTGTTTATCGTTAAGAAGATACGTAGTATAAAATCATACCATCTCAAAGTTCCCTGGTCTACCAAATGGATAAGCAGCTTTTCAAATATAGAACAAAGGCCCCTTTGACTTTTCGGATGTGCTGTGTACTATGCTCTCGAGAGCGCAAGCTTGGGAAGGGCGTTAATAAAGTGCTGTTATTCATGCCCCAAGTGGCTGCACCCTCTCACCCAAGTGCATTTCAAATGGGCACACCCCCATTTTTGTGAGACTCTACTCTCCCCTAGATACTCTAGGGCTGCCTCAATACCAAGCCTAGGCAGCCCAAGCAAGGAGGAACATGAAAAAACTCGATAATAAGGGGTCAGTAAATAAATGGTGAGACACCAGTTCCATTCAGCCATAAAAAAAAAAAAAAAAAACTACTCCAAAAAATATTAATGATGTAGAAAAATGCCAACAATAAAACATTTGTTAGTCTATGGCCATGCCACCCTGAACGTGACCAATCTCATCTGATCTCAGAAGCTAAGCAGGGTCGGGCCGGGTTAGTACTTGGATGGGAGACCACCTAGAAAGACCAGGTGCTGTAGGCATTTAAAAAAAAAATTGTTAAAGAATGAGAAGAAATAAACTCAAATATTAACAGTAATATTCTATCTCTAGATAAGATTACGAGTGGGTTTTTTTTCATGTTTTTCTGTTTTTCCCATGTTTTCTTCAATGACTATGTTACTTCGTAATCAGGAAAAAACAAAGGCTAAATATTGAAAAGTACAAAAAAGCCTCTGTAAAATGCTGTAGCTGGTAGGACCAAGGTCATTGCTACAAAAGTCAGAGCCCTACATTCCTTTCGACATCAATAAATCACCACCTCATTACACACACTTACATATATGTCATGCGTATATATATATTACATTGTGGACAACATTGGAGGCTCCTAGATTGCCAGTACCACCTCACAACTTCTTCACTGTCCCAAAAATGCTTAGTACAGTGCTTTGTGCAAAATAAGTGTTCAAGAAATATAGTGCGAATTGATATACGAGAGCACGGTGGTCACAGAACAGGTGTGATTAGGCAGGAACCATCATGGGACAGGAAGAACTAAGGGTCCAGGGCTCTGGAGCCTTGAAACTTCAGATAAGTATTCGAAATCAAAGATGATGGGAGGGTCAAAGGTCCAGGAATTCAGGCAGGGTTTACGGGATTAAAAGATTAGGTGGTTATAACAGTATCTAGGAAGTCAAGTGAGTCAGTGGCCGTGACAGCCAAGACAGCAAAGCAATGCTAAGTCTGCTTCCAAGTTTCTTCTCACAAAGGTGGTCCTAGGAGCAAGTGTGCTTTGTAGTTACTCAGAGTTGCCCCCTTGCATACACCAGGTCCAGATAGTTTGACTAAAAACAATTTGGCCACAGAAACTTAGCTGAGTGATTTGGGCCAATGATGAAGGATTCATTGAAACAACCTAGTCCCACAATAGAATGTCTTTTAAAACGTCATTAATTGTTTTTACTAAATTTCAAAAACAACGCATTCTCATTAGAGAACTATCTTGGATGACTAATAAGTACATCAAACTTAAGGTGTCCAAAACTGAGCTCCTGATGTTGCCTCCCAAACTCTACCTTCCTGCAAACCATCCCTCTCAACTAATGCAGTTCCATCCTTCTACTCCCCCAGACCACAAAATTTGGATTCATTCATGACTTCTCTCTGTCCCTTACCCCATATCCTGTGTACATACAAGCAAATCCTATAGACTAATTTCAAAATATATCAATAATTCAACCACTTTTCACCACTTCCGCTTCAATCACCTTGGTCCAAGCCACCATCATCCCTTAGCGATGGTTTCCTGCTTCCACCATTGTCCCTGCTATGGATGATTCTCTAAAGGGCAATCACATTGATGTGCCTAAAACATAAGTCAGACTAGGTCACAGCTCTGCTCAGAAGCCCCGCGGTGCCTTTCCATCTCATTCGGAGTAAAAACCTAAGTCTTCACAAAGGCTTGCAAGGCTCCACACGAGCTGACTCTCCCATTGCCTCTTTGACTCACCCTCTCTTGCTCTTCCCCAGGGCTGACTCTGCACCAGTCACTCTGGCCTTCTTGCCTAACCATCCCCGACACACACACACGCACACACGCACGCTCACACACACGAACGCATGCACACGCACACTCTCCTGGCAGGCCTTTTGTACTTGCTATTCTTTCTGCTAGCACACATTTTCCCCAGATATCCACCTGGATCACTCCTTCATTTCCTTTAGGTCTTTACTCAAGTTACCTTGACAGTGAGACCTCCTTGATGATCTTATATAAAATTGGAACCCCTGCTCAACACTTCCCTGGCTTTATTTTTCTCTGTAGTACTTGTTACTGTCTAACCTATATTTTCCGTAAGTCTTCTATCTATTGCTTCTCCCCACTGGTGTGTACCCTCATGAGAGCAAATTTTTCCTATCTTCTTTCTTTATTGCTGTATTCCCAACATGGAGAACTGACATTTAACTTAATAAAATTTTGTTGCATCGATTGATAAAACACAGATAAGCAAAATAAGTCCACCTACCAAAGCAAACACTATTCATACTTTGTCCAAATATTTTTCTACACATTATTGTTACTCTATAAATTTAGGATTATACCATACATACTATTTAAACCTGTGTGTTTATTTCATCTCACCATGAATTGATGGATATTTGGGGTGTTTCAACCAAATCCTATTGTTTTGACTTTCCACTTCAACAAACACCAAAGAACAGAAATAAATGGCTGGAAGTGAATTTGAAATATAGTAAATATATAGAGAAAAAAATAAGAAAATAAACTTTAAATGGCAAAAATTCTTAAGGATAAATAAAGGGTACAAAGCAGTCCTACTCATAGACCAAAATTATCAAGACTTTGGAATTAGTGCCTGAAGAACATCCACTTTGTTTTTGTTTGTCCTTTTACTAAATAGTTATGTTGACCAATTTATTTTTGACTAAATCGTTTTCAGTTGAATAACCTGGAGTTGGTATTGGGAGCAGTCAATAGAGACACGGGGCATCCTGATTCTGGCAGAAGCAGGCACAGAGAGTTTAGAATCATAAGAGATCATCATGAATGTTCTCCATGGAAGACTTCAGGGCCCGAGACCTCAGAAACTACCCTCCACTTCAATTCCTGTCACATTAGGACAGAAACACCCCTCACCTCCATACTCCTCAAGGATGGGCCACAAAGCCAAGCCAGACCTCTCTGAGATTTTCAAAGAAGAATCCTGGCACTGCTCAGAGGGATCAGAGGGATATTCTAGAGCCAAAAGCCAATGGGAGTGATTTTTGGAGTCCAGTTACCCTCATCTCTTTTTCCTTACACTGCACGGCAGTTCATGTGGGGGCAATGAGAGGATCATGGTTTTTGTTCCACATCTATCACCCTTGCTACCACTTTGGTTCTTTGGACTCTGTATCCCTCTGAAAACCACTAAGCTGGTAGAAATTTTGAGAGTTTAGGCTGACTTCCCATTATCTGAATAAAGTGGATGATGTGGTTTTTATATTCTTTTCCAAGAAAATGGAAATCAGACCCTCTATTTCATATCATCAGTTCAACTACTGAGTTGTGGTGTCACCGGCAACAGTATTGGGCTTTAACCATTCCCAAAAGGTGGTTTCTGAGAGAGAACACTGAGTTGGCACCTACAAAGGACTCAGTTTTCATGTATAGAGAAGAAAGAGACCAGCCACCCTTCAGCAATCCAACTCAAGGCTCCATCCTGAAGATAGATCAAAGAATGAAGAAAATAATATTCTGAACCTACTATGTGACATGCCCTATGCTGGTGCTTTTATATATGTTATATTAGTTAACCCTCACAATGACCACATTAAAAATAATTACCTGTGATGTGGGTGTCATTATATCAATTTTACAGATAAATAAAATGTGGCTCAAAAAAAATAAATAAATCATCTCTAAGAAACAATGCCAAAACTTGAAATCTTCTGGAAACTTCTAACTCCTAGTTCATTGCCCTAGTGTAGCCCCTGCACCATCCTGTATTTTTGGTCTTTAAATTTAAGAGGAATAGCCATCTCTAGAGTTGGGAGAGATGGGCAGGATAAGAAGTAACTGGTAAAGAATATGGGAATTCTTTTGGGGAGGATGAAATGTTCCAAAATTGATTGCAGCAGTGTTTGCCCAACTCTTTGAATATACTAAAATCCATTGAATCATATACTTCAAATAAGTGATTGTATAGTATGTGAATTATATCATAATAAAGCTGTTACCAAAAAAATAATATTTAATGG